>NC_139841.1:19296216-19896216 GCF_963691815.1 Echiichthys vipera
TAAAAAAAAAAAAAGATATGGAAATCTCGCTTCTTACAAAAAAATTTAAAATTATTCGCTGTGGCTTTCTCATCAATGTATCATTACACTAACATTGGATGTGTTTGGTATCTCATTGACTTAAAATGAGTGAAAAGCAAGCTCCCTGCTTCCATGTTTAGTCTGGGAGGCATCATTGCAGTTGAAAAAAAAATCAATACGCTAAAAATATGTTTGTTTTGATCCCTGTATATTAGATGTTGACTTTCTTAAGCCGTGTAACCTTTAACAGTCATTGGATCAATAGGTTGAAAACAAAGAAGCCTGT
Organism: Echiichthys vipera; assembly: GCF_963691815.1. Lineage (NCBI taxonomy): Eukaryota > Metazoa > Chordata > Actinopteri > Perciformes > Trachinidae > Echiichthys > Echiichthys vipera. The sequence goes on from NC_139841.1 coordinate 19,296,524, forward strand.
TCAAATCTACTGACAAATAGCATTAAGTAGTCAAAAGGGAAGCAACATTTTTTTTAATGGAGACAGCAGAAAAAACAGCACTCAAGTTACAGTTTGCATGAGGAGAGAAAAACATTGGCTCAAACTCAATTAGGTTAAGGAGAAGAGAGCCAGTCTGCAAGCAGCTATGATCCATTAGGAGACGGTAATAATGACATATAAATGCAATTAATATGACTGATGAGTGGCAACATCCTGACAATCATTTGCCTACTTCATCATAATAGTCAGTCTGGAAAATCCCATTAGATCAGAGGATGTAATAGTGAAAGTGCTAAGAAATCAATCCATCATTGGGTTTTCGGAGGTATATTAATGTTGAATCATCTGGCTTTGACAGTATCCAAAAAGGCAAACGTGTAGATACAAATGCCAAATAAATGAGAACATAGCATGTGACATAAATAACCTGAAGTGAAAAATCCTGTAAATGTTTTATTACCAACTATTGTCACCTTAACTTTAGATTTATAGTACATGACCCTACCATTGACCTAATGTTTCTGTTAAAAGTGCTGTGTAATACTAAATCAAGCTAAGACTTTTATCTAACTTTTATCATCTATATTCATTTAAATTGTTGGCTCAATCCTGGATCTTTGACAGTTCATATCTTTATTAAATAAATTCTGGCAGACAGAAGTATAAATGATGTATGATTTAGCTTGGATGTTAACAATGTTAGATGGTGAAATGATACTTTCCTTACCTCTTGTAATGAGTCAAAATTTCAACCTTCGGTTTTTAGGTATTGTGTCAGGGAAAAAAGATTACTAAACACCAGGGCTTTAAAGTCGCACAGTATTATTAGATTTAAAAATGCAGACTTTGCATATACGTGTTTGAGTCAACACATGCTCTCTCTCTCTCTCTCTCTCTCTCTCTCTCACTCTCTCCTCTCTCTCTCTCTCCTCTCTCTCTCTCTCTCTCTCTCTCTCTCTCTCCCTCTCTCCTCTCTCTCATCTCTCTCTCTCTCATCTCTCTCTCTCTCTCTCTCTCTCTCTCTCTCTCTCTCCCTCTCTCTCTCTCTCTCTCCTCTCTCTCCTCTCTCTCTCTCTCTCTCTCTCTCTCTCTCTCCTCTCATCTCTCTCTCTCTCCTCTCTCTCTCTCCTCTCTCTCTCTCACTCTCCCCCCCCCCCCCCCCCCCAATCCAGGTGCACAAAGCTGGTAGAGACATTTCCAAGCTAGACTGAGGGTGTAATTAAAGAAAAAGGTGCCTCCACAAAGTATTACATCTGGGGATTCATCACTTTTCCAACCCTGCTGTTCTACTTTTTCATTGTTTTTATTAATTTTCAGAGATTTTGAAAACAAAAGATTTTCACTCGAATGTTGTAAGGCAAAATGTGTAAATAATGCTGGGCTGTCAAACAAAAACAGAAAACAAAACACAAGTGAGATGAGGATGTTCTCTGTTTTTATTGTAAAAACTAAAGCATGGGATCATACATTGTATAACACATGCTCGACAGCAGAGGCGGACGGTGGTGGCAAACTCTTGATACACTGAATGTAGTGGAATTTTTCCACGTTATTCATGTCCTCCCAACATTAAAACAAAGGGTCAAAGTTGAAAATTAGCAAAGAGGCTCTCTTATTATTAATTTACCCTGATGAAGTTGTACATTAAGGGACTGGGATTCATTAAAATAAGCACCAAGGTACCACTGATATCCCAAATATTTGACATGTGTTAGAGTTCTAGTATGTGTCAAAGTTCCAACGTGTATTCAAAAGTTGCCTGGAAGTTAGAAACAACAAGCTAGGGCAGAGCATTCTCCCAGATGATTCTGACAGTCATGGTAACAAGCCTAACTAAGTGCTGATTGCTGGAGAGTGCCTTTTTGAATGGACCCATTAATTCTGTTTGGAGAGCTGTCTCATTACAGAGTTAATAGTGCATTTGTCCTGATTGCGGTCATGTTACGGAACAGTGAACACACTGTTGGGCTAATGGTTGGAATGCACACAACACACATCAACTTATGATGATCTGTCTAATTTCTTTATACCAAAATGTCTGTATATATTCATAAAATATCCCACAAGTGCAGCAGAGGTAATCTCAATAATCATTTTGCAAATTGAACAAAATCTGGTTTGTCTCTACTTTAATTAATTTAATTGATATTTTCCAAATAGTAGCAGTGGCATCAACACATATAATAGAAGACAACTGGTATGAATGGTCCAGGGTGTTTTTGCTACTAATGCCTAACCACACTACAACGACTGTTTTAAGTTAAGTACAGCATTCTTTTTTAAATGTATAAATCCATGCTGCACATAATGCTAATTATGCAGAAATAAATAATATTTTTTTTTCCAATCAGTAATTACATGTTGCTGTGTGCTAGACTGAGGCAGGACACGCCTTCAGTAATGATATGCTCTGCCTTCTGCTACATTTACAGTAACTGGTTTTAATCAATGATCATAGGCTGGGGGATATTCATTTCAATGATTACAGATTTCCATTCAGTTATGAGATCCCATAATGATGCTTTTATATATTAACAAGAGATTGTGTACATGGTCTAACAAGCAGCGAAAAATCGAAACAATTCCCACCTGTTCTATGAATAAGCAATGACAAACCAGTTCTTTATTTATCTTACCTAAAATAACTTATAGAAGTATGAGTCACCAAAAATGTGTACAGTGAGTCTCCGGAAAAATATAATGAGGACATCAATTGCATGCCCCAATATATTTAACTTTTTGTTTTTATTGTATTGATGCATATTAAATCATGTTGTGTGTTGACAGTGTTAGCCACATTTGCCCTGCATTGTCAAATTATGCCCAAAAACTGCTGCCGTGGTTCAGGTCAGGCCCTATTATAGCTCTAATCTGTTTGCTAGACACACCAGTATCTCCTTTTCCATTGAAACATCTGTGACCATTGATCAAACAAAAATGTCCAGAACAGCTGGTTCTCAATTTTTTTTCAGAACCAGAATGATTAAAAAGCCATCACGCACCTCTAGAGGATGAACCGCACAGACGTTTTCCTTCCTTTGGACTGCAGCTATCATGTTGCCTCCAACTGGCTGCAGACTGTGCTGTTTTCCTCCCTGTTCGCTTAATATGTCATTTATTTATTCAAAAGAGGTGACATTAACATGAACATCAGACATGTGTTTTTCATTCTCTCTCTGAATGTGTAATACTGTGATGAGACAGATGGCATGAGGATATGTCTACAAGTCTATTTGTGTAAGCTATCAACACTTGTTTTTACCACCAGTGGGTCTATGCATGACTGCATTACTGAAATGATAGCTGTGTAGAGTCTTAATCTAACTAGGTTTGATTTGTACAGCTCTACAACCAGTCCACTAAAATAATAATGATGGAATTTTTTTTTAAATACGTATACGTAAGGGCCCTGTTGCGAATTCTAGTCAGCTCGTTGCTCACCTTGACAATGCTCGTAACCAATGTTAAAACATATCACATCAGTGACCTCTGAAGAGCATGCTATGATGTGTTAGACTATCAAGGGTAATTGCAGTTAGATCAAAGCTAATCCAGAGCCAGACAAAATACCTGAAAAAATGCACTGTGTGCTGAGCCTCAGAAAGGAGGCGAGGGAGATACAGCCATGACATACCAATGAGCTTCCAGTGGATAAGCATACAATGTGTGAGGCCGAATGCCCCCCTTAGGCTTGTCAGAAGTACATATTTGTGCTGAAAATACCTCTTTCCATTTTCACTGATTCTGTATGAAAGCCATGATTAAATCTGACAGAGCAGTATTCTAAAATGGTATAAATGGAAGCATACTGCATGTCATCAATTTAAAACCCCCCATGCACATCCTTGAATATGTATAATCATTGCACAAAATGTCTCAATAAGCAATGCATATACAAAATGAAGAGCAATTTAGAATTGAAAATGTTGAAAGCAAAAAGAAAATTCAAGATGTTAATTTAGGCACCCCTGCTAATCAAACAATTATTGTACACGTATTAAGGATTTTCTCTGTGGCTCTCAAATAAGAGGTTCCTTTATAAAACCTATACAATGATGTCGTTATCTAACAAACCACCAGTGGTTCATCATAGCTTAATTTACTCTACCCGAGGTCATACAGAATGTTCAGTCACATCTCAACGACAAGTGAGAGTGGAGAAAACAACTTTGTTTTGTTGAATCAATGGGTAGATAAACTGACAACTGGAAATAAAAGAAGAGTTATAACATGTGTCCCTGTGCAGATAAAGATAACTCCACCAGGACAGATGTGCATGATGGAGCAGAAGAAAAAAAAAATGGGTGGAAAGCCATCAGTCGAGGGGAGATTAATGGTGCACATGCTTTATCTGAAAGAAAATCTCAGATTCTACAGCTTGGAGGGAATGCAAATAGGTGCAAACACACCAGCATAGATAAAAGGTTTAAAATCTTTTGTACCATGGGGATATGGTGATAGTGAGCTGTGCAGTGCTGGCACGCTTCCGAGGTGCAGAGCAAATTCTGGTGAGAATCAAATTTTATGGGTCTTAAACATCATTGTGACCAGCTTACATGAACAATGACTCTCTTTTTCCTCTTTCAAACACACACACTGCTTGCTATGTTTGCAAAATAAGACCCTTCTGCAATTTCAATAATTCCATTAACTAGGTTAGTCTAGACTATTTGATTGCCTTACCATGGTGATAATGAACCAATACATGCAATGTTGGTGATATTATTACAAGCAATTCTATCATGCATCTTCTGATAAAGAAAGAACAGACAAATAGCATTTTGTTGAAATTGCTTTTCAAAAAATTCTGTTGAATCCTAAAACTTTTGAAACACAGAGCCCAGTCGGAGCAAAATTAGTCTGACCAGTTCAGAATAAAAACTGTTGGTGAACAATATAAAGGGCATGAAGGAAAAGGACAAGAAGGGGAAAGAGCGCAACTGGAGTCCAAACACAGTGAAACTGGGCTTTCATCCTGCCTGTCAACCAGTAGGAGGACATTTACAAGCCGTTTGGTCTGTTTGAAGCCAGAGAGGGCGGTGCAGCTGAATTCCTGTGAGGCAGGTTCTGGATAAAACATACATTTTACTGACAGTTTGATGCTGACTCTCATTCCATCTTATTCCCCACGGGGGAGTGTGGCATAGTTGGGTTTTGCAGATTGCAAATTGATGGAGCCATCCAAAGAATATAATTTCAAACAATTACATTTCCTTTAGTGAAAAGGAAAATTTTACTCCATAAAAAAATAACCTACCCAAACGAATAAATGGAAAAGCTATTATAATGGGCAAAATTGTGGACAAATGATGCTGCAAAACAGAGTACAACACTTCACAGCCTATTTTTGGCAATGCACTGTTTACGCATTATTCCTTTTAATCCGGAAAGATTGAATTGGACTTTGTTGCCATTTTTGTAATTGGCAAGAAGTGCATACCACAGAGAAAAGGGACTATGAAAATAAATAGTGTGTACTTATGACTGAGTGATCATTTGATTTGCACTAAATAGATAAGTATGAAAATGGTACAAAATGGGAAAAATAGAGAGCAGCATCCGTAAATGGTCTACATAAAAAATACAGCCGTTTTATTAAAGTTTATATGAGATGTAAGAAGCACTGGAGTTCTCCAGTAGCTGCTTTTCTTGTGTGTCACAGAGAGAGTTGGCATAGAGCTGCCTTGGACCGACTGGCGAGTATCAGCAGGCAGGTTTGCAGCATTTCCATTACAACTCTCGCAAGATAAGTTAGAACCTGCACAAGTAAGAGCAGTGCAAGGGAAAAAGGAAATTCTACCTGCTCTTGAGCACCCCGATATCTGTCACAAGGATATTCACATTTTTGAGCAATACTTCCGAGCAGAAATCCAAATGTAAGCGTGCACACACACACACACACACACACACACATAGACGCACACGCACACACACACACACTCATTCAGGATAGCAACAAGAGACACTGTTTTTCTCTGCCTTTGTGTCTGTTTTTTTTTTTTTATAAATGTGTCCTCTTGAATGAGAAGCAACGGGAGAAAATAATTCCTGCTTTTTTTATTTTTTCTTCGTTCTTCTCGCCCTGCAAAATATAAATGGACTTTTTTTCAAATATAAAACCAATGGGGCATAAATATATATTTTATGTGAGGATCAATTCTCAAAATCAAAAAAATCAGTTCAGTGTGCATCAGTACTGATGTGCCCTACTTTATATATGAAATACAAGTAGAAAAAAACTCATATTCTGATAAAAGAAGAAAATCAACTTTGACTGCTGGACTCATTATGAGTTTAACAATCCAATCAAATTACATAGCAGAAGGATACGCAATTGAGTTTATTCAATCTTTTGAAAAGACCTCCATTTTGCAAAGACTTATGCCAATTACAATTATGTTCTATCAACACATCGATTTGTTAATTGGTTTAGAAAACCTGAGGAAAACATTTATTGCACCTTCTTTATTAAAGCTGAATTCAATGCTGTGCTTTTATCCACTCAGCCTTTAATGGAAACCTGCCTTTCTGTTTCCTGTCTTAAATTCAATCAAATCAGAGCGTTGTTTGAAAGGATATGTATGCGTCTTTTGCACTATACTTTGTTTGACGCAATTGCTGTATTGTCGATTGATGACCAACTCAGTGATCTGTAGGCAAATCTGAACTAAAATTTGACAATATACTATACATATCATGCTTGGTTTTTAAAATATTGCATGCAAATTAATAGATCTCACCCAAACTCCCGAGCCCAAAATGTCTGGTTCACAGTGTAAAAAGTACTTTACTAAGAGGGCAAATACATTACACAGTTGTTGTCACATGGGGCCTTCTATTATGTGGCGAGGACACACTACAAGAGCCCAAGGTGCAAAAAGAGAATCTAAATGGAATTGCTTTTATAAATCAGTGTCACATTATGCATTAGGTACACAGACTGGAAAGCCCCTTTACAGTACACACAAAGAAAGTGTATGACTCTTTTGGGAATCAGCTTGTAACATGCTCTCAGATACACCATGTGGGCTGTTCTTTGATAGTACACCAACTTTACATACTGTATCAAGATAAGTTGTCTTGGAGGTATAATGCTCTCTGCCTCACTCCCAGCTCCTAGTAGACCCTTTCACCTTTTTACACAAAGAAAAATAATTTTCATATTTGAATGTCTGGACTTTTTTCAAATATGCAGAAATATATTGGAATTTAGAATATGCATTGACAGCCCTATGAAGGCATATGTGCTTATAAAAAGGTACACCTACAACAAGACTGTGTAAAAGCTCAGCATAAATCCATCAAAGAAGCAGAAAGTCACACTCAAACTCTTACAGAAAAAATTTTTTAGTCTGCCTTTAATTTTTGATGCCCATGTCTAAATAAATGCAGACTGCTGGTTTCAATTTATATTAAAGGAGACATGATAGCACTGCTGACCTGTGCTCGTCACTGAACTTATAAAAGCTTTCAAAGCCAATGTGGAGGTCCTGCGTGAAATGATAATGGCTTAATGTTTGGTAACTGTAGTTGTATAAATAAATAATATATATATGCACCCTAACCATGTTCGGCTCAGATTTCTAAATATTAAATTAAACCATTCCATTCCATGAACTATCAATTACACATATAATCAGCCCCAATTTATTTGATACTTAAGTAAACAGAGCAATACCTCAAAACAAACAAAAGGTAAATACTATCAGGATCTACCTGTTTCTTTATTTATCCAGCTACATTAAACAACCCCAAAATATGGCATCTTAGCTGTCTCATTTTAAACAAACAATACATGATAAACAAAACATTAGCCATTTAGCCATTCCTCCACTTGCCAAATATTATCTTTGATATTTTTTTGCCCATTAATAAAATGGGGGGTGGGGGGTTATGAACAACTGTGCATGTTGTTGCTTTGCATAAATCAAGGGGAAAGGCAAGAGAAATTGAGCTTGTGCATCCATTAAGGGAATTTACATAAACTTCTTTGTTAATTCTGTCAAAGATAACTACAATGCGCCTCTCAGCGATGGTAATGATCAAATTATTATCTTGAGATCAAAGCTGTCCACCGCCGCCACAAGACAAGAAACACAGCTGCTGAAACAAAGCATTACAAAATATAGTTACTGCAAAAGGAAAGCCACCAGCATGGGTCACTGACCACAATTCATTCATCCTTTCCATGCCATCACTTGCATGTCACCATAAAACTAAATGAGCATGATTCTTCACTCTCTGCCAGAAAATGAAATTCTCATTGGGATGAGTTAATACCTCATAAGTTTGGTTTTTGATGGGGAAAAAACTACTTTCTTGCAAAAAATGTCAGTTTCTCTATATCGCTATATTTATTCTATATATTTCTCTGCATGTGACTCCACTTGCAGCTGTTTCCAGAATGTAAGGCACCTGTTTCAACAACCAATCAACTTCCACTGGTCGAGTCCGTGTCAAACTGTCAGCTGGTCAAAATTGTTTTGGACGAAGGCTCAATGAGCGTGCGTGAGTGAAAGAAAAAGAGACACGGAGAAGGAAGCGTGAGCTATAGAATGATTAAGGAGAGAAATTGAGAACAAAGCGGTGAATCAGGGAAACAAAACGGTATTTCAGGCGTTTCATCAGTAATACTACATTTTCAAGAAAATTATTAATATTTTCCTCATTGATGATGTATTATTTCACCCATCTGCTATTAATCAAAATGTTAATTTTATGATCCGCCCAATCCATGAATTAACTGTGGGGGCCGTGGATATTACTGCAAGCTGCACATCGCTGATCTTACTTTCTGAATAATGCACTAAATGGCAGGGAAATAATGCACCATTGACTTTAGACCAGGTTTTTGTTAGTTAATAGTGCAATTGTTTTCTGCTGCCTCGCTGGGCGTGAAAATGCGAACTGTGTCGATCTGAAAGTAACAATGGAAGTCGCACTACACCACATACCGTTTTTTGACTAGTGGAAGATAGAACCCCTGATGTTGTTTTTTTTCCCTCTGCTGTGCAACACTGTCATAGCTGCCACCTTTATTCACAACTAACACACAAAGCTGTGGCTGTGTTCAACACCCGACTCCTCAATCCTTCACATGTGTGTCACAATTTTAACCGATCCTCAACAGTGGTCTCTCAAAAATTAAACCTCAAACACATCTCATAAAATAAGTGTATAATTGCAAAACAAAATTACTGAACAACTTTGATTTTTATATCCACTTCACCATATCACACTTGGCTTGCACTAGTAAACGGCATCTTTGGGTGGTCTGAGACATAAAAACGTATTGCCAATGTTCTTCTTATATAAATAAAAAACAAATGGACCCCGGGCGTTTCATAACATCCACAAGCAATGAAATAGATGATAAATCACAGTGGATCCAGACATGACTTACAACTTCTTCTCAACAAATTGTAAAACATAAATTGTAATTGAAAAAAATTGAATATCTGGAACTTGTGACTTGTGGGATACTGCAGCCAACCTCATGCATGACACTTTGGACTAACAGCAAGCGAGGGACTTGGCCAGCCAGCCAGAACCCCGTGCAATGATCAAACCTAAATGCAGAGCTTCCCTACTGTTGTAAAGGTGCCATTTCGCTGTATATGAATAAAGCAAGAGACATGAGACTGAAAACACTGGTGCAGGGCATTACGTGAGAGTGTGGCACAGAACAGAATTCCCACTACAAATGAGAGTGCCTGTAGAGCATTCATCTTAAAAAGACAGCCTCCTATAGGTCTATTATAGCAGGTCAAATGATGACAAATGGACCATTTGATGGCCTGCACAAGCTCCCTCAGATTCTCTATAGTCTCTTTACACCCTCTGTATATCAGTTGGATGAGCTTGTTTGTAGTATTCCCAACCACACAAAACAAAACAGCGATAAATGTGTACAATGCTATGCTACAACCACCGCCATCTCAGGTCCACGCGGTTTAAAAACTCCTTTCTCTCCTACTGACCCCCCCTTCCCCTCCACCCCTTCTTTCAGTGCTTGTCCTGCAGTGCTGAGCTCAACCCCCTGACATAAGATTGAGATGTAGTGCCGTGTGTACATGTTCTATGCCACAGGGAACAACATGCTCTGGTGCAGGCATTCTTGTTTTTCACTTTACCACTGCTGCCTTTAATCTCCCATCTCTAAGCAAGCAAGCTTTCCTGCAACTCCTGCTTAAAGAGATACAGCGAGGCAGAGAAGTAAGAGGGAGAGAGAGGAAAAGGCTGGTCGACAAGCAGGTTTTATTAGATGCACAAAAAAAGAGACTTAGATATAGTGGGACATTTAAAAAGGTTTAAAGATTTAGTCCAATTGGATGTATAGAGGCAAGAAAGGAGATATTTGAACTTTTTTCGCTCCTGCGTTAAGTGCCTGAAGGTTTTCAAGAAGGTGAACTCCTAATGAGGTGTTTTCCTGAGTCAGCCATGTTGCTAAGCATATCGATTTCACCCAGTCCCACATCACTTAAGATGAGCAAAGAAAGTGATCCTGTGTGACAATGCATGACACGATTAAATTCTCTCCCTAGAATTTCTAAGTTTGATGCTACAAAGTTGCAGTACAGTTCAAATGCATTTATTATTCTTTTTTTAAGGGGAGACACTACAGGTGAATAGGGTACAAATAGATATCACCATGAAGATTCCCAAATTGGACATTATAGTATTAAATATGTTCTTATTTTCACACAGTTCCAAAAAAGAAATCTGAAAATGTAATAGTGCCAGGTTCAAAACACGTTTCATTTTTTTTGACATATTAAATTTTTACAGAGGTGTGTATGTAAGTGTTTTCGATTAGTCTGAAAATGACCTGTCATGACAGCACAATAGCCCAAAATCTCTAAATTGAGCATCACATGAAAAAACCTCAGGTTTTGCCTGTAGTGTCTTACCTTAAAGTGAACAGATGGTGGAACAGTAGAGTGTGATAGCGCTAGGAAAGGAAAGTAAGAGAAAGCCCTGATACTGAAAAGTTAAACACTTAATTCCTTGAATGTTGCTTAAATACAAAACTTTTTTCCAACACAATAAAATGCACCCACGCAAAAACCTATTTAAAATCGAATTTTTTTTTTTTTTTTACCAGATATAAGGATGGTATATAGGCTGTGTCCTTGAATGCACAGCCATCTCTCAGTTTGCTTTATTATTATTTTTTCACATAAGGAAAAGGCTAAGGTAACAAAGCAAGAAACTGGGGAGGGGAAAAGGGCCTTTACATTTCCTCTGCATTGCCCTTTCTGCTCATCCATTCTCCGTGACACTTGAGGCAATAAATCAAAGCTGAGCAGGCAGCAGGCCACTGTGGGAACGGGACTTGCTGTCCTTTACCCACCTTCCCTAACCTCTGATGCCCGTTCGACAAAACAATCGAACATCTAACAGAATCACAGAAAAAGACACAGAACTGTGTTTATTACGGCTTACATGGCATTTGGCTAATAAGGTATGTCCCATTATTTTTAAATCTCTCCGGTATTACTGTAAAATATAGAAAGTCATTTTGTTACATGAAAGGAAAGACATGCTGCTACTGTGGGCAGATGTTTTGTATAAGAACAAATGGTTTGCACCTTTACATGCCCGCTAAGTGTAGCACAGCAGTAAACACTGACTGATGAGGCAACAGAAGTGTGCATTACAGCAAAATAGTGAATTGTTTACATTTTTGACAACAATTCTGCTTTAGTTCAAATTATATTTTTGCATTTCTTTAAAGCTGCTGAAAAACAAACATGAGAATAACAGAATAGTGTCTGTTGCCTCAATCCAATACAGTCAACATATTAAAGTCCTATATAAAATGAACAAAAGTAATACATAAAATACAATGCCTCCACCAAATCCAAACGTATGCATCTGGCTGTCATTGAGGCTTCAGCTTTTGTAGCATCCTAGAGCACCAAAATGAATCATTTTAATAGGAGAAAACAATACTGATACAACAAATCAAATTCTGATCTTAAAAAAATCACTGTCAGTAATTCTCATGTGCTCATTTTATTCTACTGAATCAACAACAAGGTGTTGTTTTATGATGTCAGGGTATAACATCTCATTTCACAAGCAGAACTCTGCCACTAAGACATCCATCAAGAGGAAATCTGTCAAGATGGCCTAGTGCGTCCAGGTAATGAATACTGAACACAAGGAAAACACAGGTGACACCAAAATAACAACTTCTGCATTGCGCACCTGTGTCAGGATGTTATCACAAAGACAATAGCATGATTATGGTTTTCACATCTCCATTAGCTTCCTATGTGTGGTAGTGTAATAACATATCCAGGAGACATCTAACAATATCAGTTTGCCATGAAAAACTAGTATTTTGGTTTCCTGGTAGACAATACATATATTTAAAGGTTCCATATCAAGCTCATGTTTAGGTTCATGCTAGTATTTTGGGTTTCAAATAGAAACGAAATGTTATTTTTCTCACACTAAATATATCTGTATTCACCCTCTGTCTGAAACGTTCTGTTTTAGCGCCTGTCTCTTTAAGCCCCCCTTCCCAGTCTGCTCTGATTGGTCAGCGTTTCTGGGTCTACTGCATATGCGCTTTCGTAGTCTCTGCACTTTTTATTGCAACTGGGGAATGACTGTAAAAGCACAGTAGTAGCACTTATATATACGTAGTATAGCTGTGACATCAAAACCGTACGAAAGTCTTGACGGATCGTTTAAAAAAGGCACAGTTTCCGAATATGGACGTGTCACAGTATTTACATAGTACCTCAACATGCTTTATAATAAAAAAAAGTCTTACTTTTTCCAGTATAGGACCTTTAAATATCTGTTGAAATGATAATGTGTTACTGATGTTGCTTGTAATGGTATTGATGTTTATTTAATGGCATAAATGTCAGTTTTGTAGTGAAAACATCAAGGTTTATCATGGCTACAACTATACTAGAGTGATTATTCAGTTTCACAAAGTGGTCCATGGCATGAGCGAACATGATTTCATGCAAAATATTACAGCCCTTTTTCTCTTCCTCCCTCCACAGCATGCAGTCATGCACTGGAAAGGCGCAGCAGCAAATTTGCTAGCTGGCTGACTGGGAGGACAGAGAGGCCTTTCTCGCCAGTCAACGGCTGTCCTTAATGAGAATGGAAAGTGATTTACTAGCTTAATGCTCCAGCCCTCAGCCTGCCTGACCGCCTTTGCTTCGCGCAGCCAGTTTTCTCGGCCCTCCTCATACAGAGAATGAAACTGAGACCGGGGAAAGAAAAAACAAAAAAGAAGAAGACAGCAAGCCAGAGACTGAAAACAGTGGTAATGAGACATGGATTTTCTCAGTACCCACAACAACAACCTCCACCAAGTCTTTTCATATTTGTACTTGCCATATAACAGGTTTTCTATAATAATAAGCCAATACAGTTACCCTGAACTGATTAGGAACTGGAAAACATACCACATTTTGCAATTATGGTCCGCCCTGTGTGGCTTATTGCATTTAACAAACATTACTGTGTACGCCACACACTCTCTGTACAATACAGACATAAAAAACATTTGCTCGGCTCACAAACCAAAGTGGAAAGTACAAGAACATCCATCTTTCTCATGGCTCTGTGACATAAGTGAAAAATATGTAGAAAGCAACGTAAGCAAGTTCTTTTCATGCATAGTCACTCTTTTTACAAAGAAATTTTTTTTTTTTCAGGTTGGTGCAAGGCAGAAATACTGCACTTTCACTTTATTATGTTCTCTACGATTATCCAATCAGTGACGCTACTCCCCAGACCATTTTTTTTAAAGTCAATGGCTCTCACAGAGAACTTCAGATGACCTGTAAAAGTTGTGCCACTTTGATTCACTCACTTATCTGTGACTAAACGCACAAAAAGGGGATGCGTAGGTTCCTGTAAAACCCACCATGACCAAATGTTGCCAGTATTGCAAACTCTAGCCAGGCATTTTTATTCAACTTATACAACGAGCGATGCATGTGTGCTATGAGTGATCTGCTCAAGTGAGACTAAAATACCAATTTCATGCATATTTGCAGGCCCAATTGCATCCCGTGATTGGGGTAATGTACTTGGGATATGCATGAAATTCAAAGTCATAATCACGTTTAACCACAAAATAGGAAAGCCAGACAAAAAAAGAGAGGCAGAGTGAGAAGGAGAGGATGGAGATCGAGAGTATCACTAAAACATGAGCAGCACTTTAGTTTGAATCACATCTGGTGGCAGCAGTGTTTTCAGTCACAGGAGGGACGAAAGGGAATCACATATCACCTTTCTTTTTACTTGGATAGTTGGTTGTACACCCATGCCAGCTAGACAAAATTATATAGTTACCATGGAATCCAAAAATGAAACAGTACAGCTGATTAAACCCCAGGGAGTAGGAGTATGAGCGCATGATTTGGGCATGAAGCTCAGGGTTAACACAGGATACCAGCGTGCGTGGTTCCTATGCGCACAAACGTGCTGCTGAGGTTGACTGGTTATCATCGTGAAGGGGCAACACAGAACAACAGCAGTTCTTACCGAGTATGAAGTAGGGGAGAGCTGTGTTGTCAAGATCATCCATTACGGAAATTCGTCCAGGTAGGTCTGTTCTAACGAATAACAGGAGTCGGGATTCCCCCCCTCCTCCCGCTGCTCCTCCTCCACCACCAGTTCCTCCTCCACCTGCTCCGACAGCACCCCCTCCTCCGACCACGTTCCCCGAGGCTCCGCCGGTGAAGCTGAACTCGTTCTCCCGGAGTACAGGCAGGGTAGAGACGGTTACGGTTTTCACCTCACACGGCGCCTCGGCGTCGCTCTCCTTGTCCCTCTCTTCGTCCGGCGGTGTCGCCCCTCTGTTTGCTTGGACCGCCGCGGTTAAAAAGAGCCCTACGAGAAGGACGCGGAGGTGCAGCAGTAATGTCCTCGCCATCCCGCTCCTTGTGTGTGGTTCTCTTCGCTTTGAGCGGGGCTCATAAGCTGTCCGTTCACTTATAGTACAGTCGCTGCAAAGGAGTCGCGTCCGTCCAGGAGGCGGCAGCACAGGTGTAGTGAGAATGACATCTTTTGGGCTCCTCACACACAATATCCATCTGCTGTTCACACTGTGTGGGACAACAAATCCCCTAACCGCGAAGAAGCACGTGTCCTTTTTAAAAGAGAGACACAAGGTGGAGTCAGCACGTTAGTCACTTTGTAGGCTTTCTGTCGCATGGCTTAATTTATTAACACATATAACGCCTCTCCAAATGCTCTGATTGTGGAGTGAGTGCACTCTGTCAGACTGAATGTAAGAGTGCAAATGTCTTCAATCACATAGACAATTTCTCTTTTTTTTTTTTTAAATGAAAGTGATTCTGGTATTCATATAGTTATAGGCCTACATATAGTAATTCCACTGCCATATCATCAAACATAAACTAATAAACATTTGTATATGGGGGACTGCAGCCACCACATTGACAATATGAGGTTCAAAGTTAATTGTTGATTTACAGCCTATAACAAAATGTTATCACATTAAGGTCCATTTAGAAGTTGTTCTTGAGCTGTTTGACAGACAGACATTGTTACTCTGGATGTTGTAGTGTTGTCCTCCAGCACCACAGTAAGGAATCTGGGTGTTATTTTTGATCATGATTTGTCCTTCGATTCTCACATATTTTCACCTGCGTAATATTGCGAAAATTAGGAACATTGTGTCTCAGAAAGATGCAGAAAAACTAGTCCATGCATTTGTTACTTCTAGGCTGGACTACTGCAACTCCTTATTATCAGGCTGCTCCAATAAGTCTGTTAAGAGTCATCAGTTGGTCCAAAATGCTGCAGCTCATGTACTGACTAAAACAAACCGAAGAGAATATATTTCACCTGTATTTGCTTCTTTGCACTGACTACCTGTAAAATCTAGAACCTACAAAAGCTCTTATTGGTCAGGCTCCATCGTATCTTAAAGAGCTCATAGTACCCTATTACCTGACCAGATCGCTGCGCTCTGAGAATGCAGGGCTACTTGTCGTTCCTAGAGTCTCCAAATGTAGAAATGGAGGCAGAGCCTTCAGCTACCAAGCTCCTCTCCTGTGGAACCAACTCCCAAGTGTTATTCGGGATACAGACACTGTCCCCTTATTTAAGAGTAAACTTAAAACTTTCCTTTTTGATAAAGCTTACAGCTAGGACTTACAATAAGATTTTGTTTTGCTTAATAATGCCGCTATAGGCCTATTCTGCCGGGGGATAATACTTTTCCAGATACTCTGAGCTTCTCTCCTCTCTGTCTGTATCATTCATGTCTCATCAATGCATGTCACAAATTCAGCTTCTTCCCCGGAGCTCTTTGTGCTTCGTTGTCTCGCAGGTCTCTGCTGATCGTGGTGGTGCCTTCTGCCGTGGTCCTACATGACGCTTCCTGCTGCTATTATCACTGTTACTAATATATACTATCACTAGTTTAATAAACTATAAAATGTTGTAACCATAAAAACACCACCAGTGGTATATCTCGCTGTATCGTAGATGCTATTGCCCTCTACTCATCATTGATCATGTTTGCCACCATAATTGCTGTCATTGTCATATTCTATCACCTTAGCTGTGCTTGTTCCTACTATTCTGTTGTATAAACTGCCTTAACATTTAAGTCATATTCACATTACTGTAGATATTATTATTATTATAGTTACTGTTACGCTTTGGTTGCTTGCATCTCTGGAAGTGTATCTGTCTTTGTCTTTGTGTCTGTCTTTGTCTCTCTCTGTCCATCTGTGTGTTTTTTCTCTCTTTCTCTCTCCTTTTCTTCCTCCCCAACCGGTCAAGACAGATGGCCGTCCTCCACAGAGCTGGGTCTGTCCGACGTTCCTGCCTGTTATAGGGAAGGTTGTCGTTGCCACCGTACTCTACAGAGGAATTGTTGGGTCTATGTAAATCATAAATAAGTCATAGAGTGTGGTCTTTACCTACTCTGTAAAGTGTCCTGAGATAACTTTTGTTATGATTTGACACTATAAATAACATTGAATTTAATTGAATTGAATTGATCATATGACATGGTCTTCATCAGCAGAACAGATGATTGGAGATGTTCATGTTTTTTTTTCTTTTCTCTGGCAACAAAAAGCAGCCCGGGACTTTGCTGTAAAACGGCCCCAATTTAAGCCATTTAATGCCAAATTGACAACCGGTTTGTCAATCACCAAATCCCTTAATTGTAAAACTATGAAACTGATTTCCCAAGGTTTTCCCCGTTGTGTGTACAGAAAGCAAAAATGCAAAGCTGAATTAATGTAATCATCACCTGACGCCTTACTTGACTTCATAGCCTGCTTTCATTAACAGAATCATTTTGTCATCTTCACTTCATCCCTGACAGGGTCACGGGGTCCGGAGCTGATCCCAGCTGACATTGGGCGTGAGGCGGGGTACACCCTGGACAGGAGGCCAGTCTATTGCAAGGCACATAGAGACAGACAGAGACAGACAACCATTCACACTCACATTCACACCTTTGGGCAATTTAGAGTCATCAATTAACCTAACACATGCATGTTTGCGGACTGTGGGAGGAAGCCGGAGAACCTGGAGAGAACCCACGCAGAGCAGCCCCAGCCCAGATTGCTTATGAGGCGACAATGTTAATCACCACACCACGTGCCACCCTATTGCAAAACAGTTAACTGTTTAATCACAGACAACTAAATTAGAAGAAGCAGACTCTATCCACAGGAGACATTTTTTGGTTGATTGTAAATTATATTCTCACAATATGCAAATTTATTGAGGTGATGTAAATATTTTCTTTTGACTATTGAATTTATGTAAAATTGATATCCTAAGCAATTACTTCTCATAGTGTGATTAATCAGATGATGAACAGATGTGATATAATGAGTGGTACTTAGTCTTAGTCTTTTTCAGCAAACATACGAAACATATTGGTACAGTATTTCACCTTAAAGTAAGAGAAAAACAGCCAAATGAAGGCAACTGAATCAGCAGCTGCAAGGGTGTGATTTTGACTGTTTTAACGTGAGTCAAGAAGCAGATAGCCCTGTTTAAGTGAAATTCCGTTGTGAAATCATCCCAGGGTCTTTTTCGGCAAAAACACTCATCAAATAAGCCATCAAGAACTTTTTTTTTTCATGTAACAACTTTTAATAGAGATATTCCAGAAAGTCGCTAACAGCCAAATACGGCATCAATGGTCTCCTTCCTTTTGGATTGCATTTGGTAATTGACTTGAACGGACTTTATTATGAGAGGAGCTGGTACCAGGGACAGTAGGTAAGTCTTTCAAGACACTCTTTTAATAAACTCCAGATTCACTAACTGCGTTGTACATGCTTTGGTTAATGTGTAAGGACTCTTATCATGCTACTGCAGAGGTTTGGTGTTATCATGAGCAGCATTAGTGGTTAAAAAAGCTGTTTCACGTCCACCGTGCTGCCCCGAGCTAGTCAGTTTTAGCCGCATTTGGCTGTCTGACTGTTTCCAGGATACCTGCGTTAATAGTTGTTACAGGAAAACAACTGTCTTGATGGCTTATTTGATGAGTGTATTTGCCAAAAAAGACTCTGGGGTGATTTTATGCCAGAATTTCACTTTAAGGTGGCACTGTTCGCCCTGTTAAGGTGGCACAGTTTAAAAGGAGTTAAAATGGTCCACAAAAGACTCCAGACCAGCTGTTAGACCCGCTCGATCCTTATGAATTACAGTATGGAAACACTTCACCACTGTCCTCACCATCACCTGCAGACTGCTTAAATTAATATATTATCTAAGCACACTGTACCCCGTCCGCCAGCAAAGCCTTTTTTTTTATTTAGTGTTCCTTCTCAGGACTGCCAGCCATTGTTTTTCTCCTTGTATCCATGGATCTGCAACGAGTGCTACTCTTTTAGGGAGCGCCAAATACTTTCAGCCATGATAAGCACACTGACTTCACAATCCAAAGTTGAGGTTCAAAGTAAATCCTTGAATTTGCAAACAGTCATCAACAAAACAATCGCACCCCAATTATCTTTGATATTTGAAAAGCATAAAAAAATGTGTTTTTGTTTATTTTTGTTTAAACCATTTTAAGTTCAATGAACTGCCTATATTTCATCAATAAAATACAATGATTGATTTATAACAGACTATATTGTCTTTATATTGTGATTCATAATAATTCAAATCAGATGCACAATCACTACTGGCGATATCCGCCCTAATGAGGCCTCAGGTCTTCAACTCACCATGCCCTAAAAGACGCAGCATGTTCTCAGCAAATTATTTTTATTCATCCATACACCTACTGTCAAGTCATGCACTGTTGAAACAGAGCTTTTCCAAGCTTTGCAAATAGAATACATTCTAGGCTGCAGTTTCACCTGAAAGACCCAAGTTCAAAGTAAAGTCTGTTTATCCCACCGTGAAATATATCACCTGGTGGCATCACCAGCAATACAAGGGACATTTTCAGAGGGCGTTCAGGTGTTCTACAAAGAAATAGGCTACAATACGTACAATATACAAAAGGCTGTCCATACAAGTTATTCTTCACTTAAAGGCTCAATAGGCAGCTTATTTTGCCAGTATTAGGCATAAACTTCCATAATAACGTTGGGGGATAATGTAAATGAAGTGATGTGAGAGAAGATCAGACCTCTGTGTCTCTCCTAGGCTCTTTTTTCAGCCTGCAAAAAATCTACCCCATGACAGAAGACTTAGCCTCCTGCTCCTGCTAACCGTAGCCAAAGGCATGTGGCTGCTGCTAACACAAGCTCAGGTTTATGTTGCTAGTCCCGAATCATATTATTCCACCTTAAACGTCTTCACATACCTACAGGTTTGCCAGGAGTGAGAGTAAATTCCCTTCTATGATTTTAACAATCGCAATTATGATCGCATACTTATACAGGTGAAACTATGAGTAAAGTTAGTTATCCATTTCTGTCTCCTCGGCCGTCTAATGAACCAATTCAGCATTGTTCAGTATTGCCTAAATATAAATACTATTTACTATCATGTGTTCAAAAAAAAGGATTTTCTTACCTGGGACTCAGGCATTATGGAGGATAACACATAATAAAGAAGCTGTGGCAAGTTGCCGAATGCCTCAGGCAGGGAGTAGTGTGTGTATGAAGCATGTGCATCAGATGTCCGTGCTAAGGTCAGAGCTGAGGAGACGAGACCCGTGTAGACTCAACAATCACCCATTTTCTAGGTTAGGTCTAGTAGTTTGAAAATAAATCTGAATAGTTGTTTGTCTATGTCACTCCTGTCATTAATGTTTTCCGTACATGTTTGCTGATTTTCATATGTTTTGAGCTCTTCTAACAGTAAATAATACAACACATGCAGCAATCATACAGTGGCTTTAGATCATACACTTTACAAAGAGAAAGTATGTTTTACTAAATATATACATTGGCTTTCCAAGATCTTCCAGAGGCAGTCCCCACTGACAGCAATACCTACACATTTTGTATGCATACTGAGATATTTGAGTATACTTTTCCAGTGAACTCTGCTCATTCTGAACTTGCTTAGAATTTGTATGGAAAAGGGGAAACGGCACAGCCTTTTCTCTGTATCTCTCCATGGTGCTGAAATATTCAAACGCACACTGTGTGAAGCCTTCACTCACAGGGTCTGTCCCAGTACCACACTTCCAGTCTTAATCACATATACATGCAATCTGCTAAGTTGACCACTGGTGCATGTATGTTTCTTCTGAAAAGGCAAGCCTAATTTTTTCCTGAATCATGACTGTAACCTATTACAAACACAGACTTGAAGCAAACCATGCAGTTAGCATACTGTATATTACACTGAGACTGACCTGAGTTAATTTTGCTGCTGTGCAGTTAACTGATAGTGCTTGCTCTCTCCCAATAACTTAATAGAGTTTAGCCTGAGCCACAGTGAATAGAAAGGACTACATATTTGATAACACTTTCCAAAGAAAAGTAGCTGATGTCTACCCAAAATGTTTTTGCCATTAGCCTTCTTTTAAGGACTACAATTGCTTAAAGGGTCTTCTGAGTTGTATAATCTGGCTAAATCTCTGTGTTGGTCATTTAGTGGTGAATCTGTCAGTAAGAATGCACTCTCCTAGGCATAAGTATAAAGGGCAACAGCCATTAGACTCAACCCCCACTGATGCACTTAGTACTGGTGTGAAGCAGTAGGCAGAACTATTGTATTCAAAGTGTATCCCAAAATTAATCATGAACCCTGCACCATCATTGGTGGTAAAGCACCTATTAAGTGCTTTTTCAAAAGATGCAATCATATGAGTTAAGGGTGTCTTGACATGTTGCATAAGTATGAATACAATCAGATGTTAATATACATAAAATATACAGTTTCAAACAATATTGGCATGGCCAAATGAAGTATATGAGTTTTAGAGATTTTTGAGAAAAGAAAATGAATATCAAAATGTAATCAAGGCTAACAATTCTTCTAAATGTATGATTTGCCCAGTTACTCCCAAGTACGTTGGAATGCAATTCAAAATTAATAAAGCTACCTATCCTGCCTCAGAATTTGCCATTTGCCATTTTGATTTATCCTTATGGTCTCTGTTCTGGGAAGACAGCAATTTTACGGCTATTCATATATAAAAACTATGACATTTTGTCAGAACTTCAGACGTGGTTATCACTTACTTTATTGTATTACTACTTCACCACACTACAATAAACATCTTTCTTTTTTTTCAGTTTATTGTTGTTTTTTGTATTGCTCCTACTTATATTTTTGCGCAAATAAAATGAACAAATGAGCCAAACTTGTCTGAGTGACAGACAGACCTAATTAACTAAGTGAGTCCCAGTGTGTCTTTTAAAATCCACCACACGATTGCAATCATCAACAATATGTCACACAAGTAGGCACTTACAAATACTGCACCACATGTGAGGGTATTTAAAACAGTCTCTGTGTGTGTCTCCCTTTATGGTTTTGAGACCTTCAAACCACTAGATGCTTTCAGCCTTTTTTTATTTAAGAGTTGCTTGTCAAACAGTTTATTTTAAGCGACAATATGCAGTGGGTTTTTCATATTATATTTAGTCATGTCGAGGCACAACTAAAAATAACTGTACGACAGGGAAGAGTATTTTGTTGAGTTGTTATCCCAAACGTTTCCAACAATGTTCAAACCTAGAGAAATACATCATTTTAATCAGCTGTCATGAATGTCAAAAACTTTTTTTTAATGGTTTTAAGCCACATTTTTAACTTTTGACCAAGCCACCACCACAGCGACTTCCTGGTTGATCCCATAAGGAAGCGCCAAAAAATTGCAGTTTGTCAGTGGCCACTAGGGGCAGGTTTCATATTAGGTGTGTTACCATTAGGGTAAAAGGTGGCTGCTGGGAAGTTTCAGGGCACGCCCTCTCAAATGGCTGTCCTGCGCTTTGTTTCAATTACAACAAAAGGCCCGGCAGGGATTTACGAGACTCCGGAGGTGACGTATCACTCTAAATGGGTTTTGAACGCCGGTGATCAGTTGATCAGTGATATTGCGGCCCTACGCTCTTCCTCAAAGTGAGAAGACAGTACAGAATAGTTTGATTTAAGGTGGCCAGTAAGATTCACAATGTCAACTTTTGTACAAGTAACATGAAAGAAAACACTCCACCTTAAAAATTCTGGAAGCTGCTCTATGCTTCGCCATATTGTTGTGGCGTCTGTAGGTCTGTACTACCACACGTCACATCCCGCTGAGAGCTACATCCTATCAGCAACCAGGTTTCTTGTACCGGGCTACTTTTTTATTTATTGGAGGTTAAAGTTCATGAATAATTAAGGGAGCGGCCTCTTGGGTGACAGCTAGCTGTTGGTCCTACTTCTCCTAATAGAAGCTAGTTGTCAGGATTAGCATGCTAACTCTGTCATCTCGTCCTCGTCCCGCATGTTATCATAAGTGACAAGATGGTTTGCTCTTCAATCAACTGTACCAACAGATGGTTTAGGAACACAACATGTTAGCTCTGTTAAACCACCAGGTCGATTCATTTTGGAGAGTAGGTGGCTAATTCAGCTCTTGATTAAAATCTCCTGAACTATGAACACTGAAGAACTCCTGACTGCAAGAAGCTGACTACAGCGACGGCAGTTGTGGTGAAGACAACAATTCCCATGATCCCATGCTACTTCACAATGGCGCCAAACCCCCTTTCTATTTCTAATTTCCATTTTCAACCTTTAGTGACTTTGATGCCTCCTTATATAAAAAAATGTAACATTGAATTTAATCTATTTCAAAGGTTTGACAGCAGAGGGACCACAATGCATCTTTTGTTTTACCAATCACATAGATCCTTCTTTAAACTGAACCGAAAGCTGCCCTATTCATCTTGCTAGTGACACCTAAAGTATGCATGGAGTTAGACACTAATTGGTATGCTTAAATCACTGTTTATATTCCCAGGCTCCAGTGTTTAATCCATACTTTGAAGAAAAAAACGTCAATGTGAACTCATCTAAGTCCCTGCCACATCCACCACCCCTATATTAATTAACATTTTGGGCAACTTTCTTCCCTTGTCTTTTGTGTTTATTTCAACATTATAGTCAGCCTGTCATAATGATTTCCTGATAGAATAGTTGGCTACAAAGATTAGCCTAAAGGGCGAATCTGACAAGTGGTGCTGTCCTGCTAGTGAAAGTGCTTACACTGTGGATAGATCTAGCGTGGGCCCAAGGAGCATATGCCATAGTTTTGCAGACATGACCTCTTTTGCTGATTGATTTCATTGAACACTGTCTGTCTTTAATGGGCAAACAGTAACAAGACATCAGATAAGATTGATTGATGTCGGTGTGTTCGAAGAGGTGTCGGAGAGCTGCAAGTAGCAACTTCAACAAGGCTATAGAAAGGGAAACTGCATTGTTATTAGCTGATGGAGAGCTGTGGTTGGTTATGTGAGATTTATTGCTCAGGAAATTGCTTCGACCTGAAAGCTGTGGCAGCCTCTGACTCTCTCAAAATTGAATTTGATAGACAACAAGCTAACGTCCACTGCACCTAGACAGAGATGGTTAAACAGATTTCTTTGGCATAATGAGCGAAGGGCCTGACCTTTTCTCTCCCCATTTCCTTCAGCCAGACTGGTAGAGTGTTGTTTGATGTCAGCAAATGATTGACAAATCTGTCTCCTGCTCTTTTTTTTTTTAGTTAGGTGTAAATATTAGACTCTGGGGTATGGCTGTGTACCAAGTACTAATCTAAAGGCTCAAGCATTGTAGTCTAAATCCCCAGACAGGAGGAGCAAATTTGGAATGAAAATGAACAGTGTTTTCCGCTCCCTGGTTCATTATTAAAAAATAATATCATTCAGTAAGCTCCAAGTCTTTAAGTGGATCTATGCAAAAGCCAGCTGAAGAATGCTGAATACACAGATCCATCTAGCAATGCGGATAAATAAGTGGGGTTGAGGCACTAACAGCTTAATGATCTATGCAAGCAACACCCACCAGAGATTTTAATATCTAACATAGAGATAGACAGGCTAGAGGGATACAATGGGATTGAGATCCCAAGGGTGCCAAGTGAATAGCATAAAGGTGTTGACAGTCAACATTAGCTTTGTGGATTAGGCATGCATTGGGATGTTTTGATGGTCAGAAGAACAATCCCTGCATCACTTTTATTACTACTACTTGGTCATTTTAAGATGGTAAAATGCATCATTGTTATCTGATTATGAATAAAAACCTGAGAAGCTAGTTACTGACACACCAGATGGTTTGTTACACAGAACCGTCTAAGAAGTCGTCACTGGCAACCCAGTCTCCAGAATAAAATGCTGGAAATCAATGTTTCTGTACCACTGCAAGCCATTCTCAATCCCTACTGATCACATACTGACACTTTTTGATCCTCCATGGTTCCAGTTTTAAACGCATGATTAACATTATGAATAATATATATACATATATATTTTAACTATTAATGTTACTTAGGTTTCAGCATCAAATCTACATGGTTAGGTTTAGGAAAATATTGTGCTTTGGCTTAAGAAAATTAGGTCTGTTATGTAGTCAAGTTTCACTTTCACATGGGGCAGGACACAAACCATGATCTCTGGTGGCTTGTTATACTATGTCACCTTACTTCTAGAGCACTTGCTCTGAATGTGTATTATTATGGTCTATAATTTGACACTGGAGACTGGTACATTGCATGCAGGGCTGCCAAAAATGTCAAGTAACGTTTCTGTGGTTTGCAGAAAAGTACAATGCCAACCAGGCTGGTCATTGGAAACTGTTTGGAAAAGGCCATAAAAACTTTACTTGAAGCCTGACAAGATGGATTTTCTTTTGATTTCTCAAGAATCCAGCTGCCTGGCAAGGTAAAGAAGCTACTATTACTGGCCCCAACCTTTTATTTCTCAATCGTGTTACAGCTGTAATTCACTGTACTACTGCAGATTAAATATCCCGGCCCCCAAAATTTTATTTTAAAACTCACTCACTCACTCATCTTTAACTGCTTATCGGGTCGCGGGGGCATCAGCTCTAGCAGGGGACCCAAAAATTCCTTTTTCTCGGGCCACATTAACCAGCTCTCACTGTTGGATCCCAATGTGTTTCCAGGCAAGTGTGGAGATGATTTATTTTAAAACTTTGATCCAAATATAATCAGCCATTCACTGTGAGGCTGAATTTATGTAGGCTTATCAGGTAAATGCTAATGTAAGCATGCTAACATCCTCACAGTGACAATGCTAAGATACTGATTCTGAAGAGGCATATTATTTCACCATGTTCACCAATTTAATTTAGCATGTTAGCATGCTAAGAATCGTACATAAAGTACAGCTGAGGATGATATGAATTGTAATCATGTGATCTTCTGCTGTACTTTCTTTAGTGGATGGCACAAGATTAAATCTAAAGGGATCACCAATGTGAATAGGAGGACAGCCTACATCAAATTTAAGTCCATAAAATCACAAATATGAATCTATATTTGTGTCGCTAGGGGAAAATCCCCAAAATCATTAGTATTCATTATTTTAGCACCTCTTAGCACCATGGATACGTGAACCGCAATTCATTGCAATACATCTGAAGTTAGGATATTACAGTCTGGACCAATGTGGTCGACCGACCAACAGTCTTATATTTCCATCCATTGATCCATGATGCTTGCATGACTAAAAAAGTAGTGTCATGAAATGCATGGCACTACACTTATAACTTGTTCATGTAGCTTCTTCTACATTATTTGGTTTGAGTAGAAACAGTCCTGTGAGATGTGTTCTGTACTGGCAGTGTTTTCCTGTGCTATCTTTGTTAATTGATTAGTTTAAGTTATCTGGAGACTGCCCCAGTTCTGCAAGTGTAAACAAAGAGCTCCTCAATTAGAAACTGGGTTACACCTGGAGGACAAGCACACATCCACAGACACCTACAATTCACATAAGCACACACCAAACACCACCTGACAAATTGGTTTAGTGGGTGCTGAGCACACATTCCAACAAATGTGTACAGCAGGATACTGATAAGTCTTTTTAGTTCTAAGTACAGAGACAGAAATCTGTCCCCCAAATTTGTCGAGTGATGTAACACATGTGGGGGTTGGACCTTGAAAAATTTCAGGGTTCTTCAAACTTTCTTCCATCAGCACTTGTACATTTAATGAAGTCAAGGAAGATAAGTGTATTGAGACGCAATTAGATTGTTTCAGTTTAAATTGCAGATTCCTTTCACTGAGTGAATGTCTCAGGAAAAGTTAGGTTAGTGAGTTTTTCATGGCAGCATCAGCATTTTGTTCACGGAAACACATGGTTTTTGTTCTTGTCCTCTATAGAGGACACAATAATTCACTATTTATTTCACTGTAACATAGGAGACAGCTCTCATAGAGGCAGACTAAAACTGACACGGAATCAGAAGGGGAGACTGAAAAGTGACTTGACTGATGAGAAGATGAGTACACATTTACTCTATCAAAGTGAGTTTTTTTTGTTTTGTTTTTTTTTAAATTCGTGTTTTGAAGCTCTGCAGCCTTAAAACTAAATTACAAAGTCACACAAAGATCTTGAAGGTCTCATTTTCATTTATTTATTAAAATATTATTTCCATGTCTTTTCATGATATATAAAACAAGTCAAGGTTGTATATTAATACATTGAAATGATCAAAACACTCAATCTACAGAGAAATGCACAAGCCCATGTTCAGAAACTGTGCCTTTAAATGAGCCATCAGGATGTCTGTACGGCTGAGATGTCACAACTATACTATACTGTATATAGGTTAAAAGTTCTGATACAGTGCTGTTGCAGTCATTCCCCTGCTGCAATGACTGTGCAGAGACAAGACTTGGAAATGGAAAGTGACTAACATGACCATCCGAGCAAGCAGTAAGGGAATTTCTGTGAGTAATATTTAGAGAATCATATAACATCAAGTGAATGCAGGGTTGGTGTGTGGTTCTTATGTTTTTGTATGAACCACTGGTGTTTTATGCCTCCTGCACTGGAACCATTGAACTGATTCATGTCTCAGCTACACTGGGGCCATGGACTGTTGTCATTCAGGGCCATGTTCCCAACTCATTGACAGGTCTGTGGCTCTCTGACAGACTCCAAGTGTTAGAAAATCTACCTCTGGATGACCCCACCTCCCGCTCATATCATCTTCCATCATCCCCATCGAGAGCTGCCAGGTCAGCTGTCACCACTGTTTACCGTCCACATCCTGGCACACTGACTCACCCATCCGTTAGTCCCACTGGTGACAAACGGGGTAGTCGAGACAGTCAGGCAAGGTCAGAAGTATGGCCTTACTCTCATTACTCTGGCCTTGCTCCCTGCCATTACCTTTAGGTTTCCTTCCTCCCAATCTATCTGTCACCACTTGCCAACATTAAGAGCACTGCAATATATTCCCCACCCCCAGGCATGTTTCATTACTGCATTGAAACTGCTGCACTTGGACTCTACTGTGGAAAGTTTTTCTGAGAGTTTCGAAATAATTTCAATCATTTTTTCTCAACCATGATGTGTTTTTAAAAGCAAAACACAGCTTGGTTAAAAATGTGTTTATTGACGGAATACTTATTATACACAACAAAACAAGTGCAGGACGTTGCAAAGTCTGTTAAAGTTATTCTATGAATATAGTAACATACCTCCTTCCTGTTAAAGCTCATTTTAATCATTTGGTTTTGCTAAACTCATCTGACTCTCTTGAAAACTGTGTAAATATTCTTTTCATAGCGTACCTTAGAGAGGAGTGAATTTTGATATTGTATGCTTCTCTTACTTTCAGAAACATCTGTTTTGTTCCCTGAAAACTGCAGCTCTATGTGACAGATTGATTCTACAGAAAGATGAAGCCAGACTCCAAACTAGAACAAAGAACGGAGATTATAAAAGCTCAATTCCTGCTTCCCTGTTCTGGCCTCTAGTGGATTTTAAGACGCTCATAATATGGTTGGTTTTCTGAATAAAAGGTGGATGTTTGTATGGAGAAACTGAAGTTGAATCCAAAGCCAGTTTTATTTTATTTGCATATAACAAACCATACAACAGTAAATGTGTTGTGAGCATAGGATTTAAAAACTGTTAACAAAGTCAAACCATCAGTCTGTTGGTCTTGATTAAAGACCAAAGGTGATTTGTTGTCAGGACTTAAAAACACCCCGAAGAAAGATCAAGTGTACATTTTAATCAACTAAATTTAAAGAATATATCAACCAAATTGTTTTCCTACTGTATGGACTGTTGATGTAATGCTGCATGATAAAACAGAAAATTAGCTATTTCAGAACAATGTACCTATAAGCAGTGCTGGCATATTTTAAGTTGTACTCCGTAAGATTTTCATCTGGTTAATTGTCTGTTAACTTCCTTTCTACCAAAGAGTAAGTTAAAACAATGGTGATTGATCATATGACCCACTAATGAAAGCACTTCTACTTACCTTTTTTGCTCTTGTTAGATGTAGGCTGCCATGTTAGTAACACTGATGACTGGTTGGTCTGCCAGCCCAGATGCCACTAACGGTTATGCTGCATTCACTTGTAATCGGAAATCAGGAACTTCCAACTTCTGAGTCAGGTTTGTAGTCGGAGCATGAGTGTAATAGGAACATGTGTGTGTGGATGGATTTAAGAGGGTAACATATAAAGGACGGACAGGAAGTCGAGAGGTGAATGTGTTTCAATAAAATTTACCAAAGAGCAAAAAAAAAAAGTCCACACTACAGTGACTGTGATCGTGACAAGATGGAGGACTCTGACACAACAGGCTCACCTGCAGTTACAGCTCACCACCAACAAGGCCGCTAAAAAAACAAGGTATCTCAATTATTATGTAGTACAACTTTTAGTTTGTTACAAACCGTATAGACATTTTGTTTACTGACAATTGTCTATTTCATATTGGATGGTTGACCTTTCTGTCACGAATATTTCAAGAGAGAAGGAAAGTGAAACCAGTTAAAATTATTATCTGACTGCAGAAGCCTTTCCACTGAGAACCACATTCCACTGAAAACTGAGCTCGGCAATTAACAATACATGTCATACCGTCAGTGTTAGCTTATGTAACCAGTACTGTTGAACTGATACAGAAACAGTACTGTGCTATGCAGGATTTCTAAAGAGAACGAGGGGACGGACCTGGGTTACTAATGTTGCAGCAGAGATTATTAGAGCGCTACTGTATCTCTTTTATCTTGTCATCGTACACTCTGGTATCTACTCCAATGCCCCCGGCTCATCAGCAAGACCCCAGACCTAATTTGCAGCTCCTGACGTGACCCTCCCACACATTTACTGTTGTAATATCCGTGCCTTCAAACTAATTATATGGACACGGAATGCAATCAGAGTAACTGATAATTGATGTTGTGACTAAATATGTTCCTGGAAGTTTTTTTCGTTTTTTTTTTGGATGACAGCTTCAGTAGAACATGATTGGATACAGTAGCTGTTGTTGGAAGGTGTACATAGAGGAGATTATCCCAATTTCAGTAATGTATTTTAACATTAAGCTTTGATTGAAAATGCTTTAGAATTATTTCAAGGCTGGGCCCAATTTATCCATTTATTAAGTAAACTCCAAAGGAAAATTGTGATTATTTGTAAGACATCAAGACACTTCTTTCTCATTCTCAATACTAATGAAGCATATTTAGTTTGCTTTTGATAATAATATTGATAGTTTAATCTTTTCATAATCATAGTTTATTTTCTCTTCCTTTCTATTGATTTCTGATTAAAAAGTTATAGTTTAACCAGAGGCTGGATGCTCATCCTCATCTCATGAGCTTATTTGACCGACAGACTAAACAAGGCAGCATCTACATTACAAATGTGGGCATTCAGATACAGAGAGATGTCAAACAGATAAAGATAATTAAGATGCAGATTACAACAAGGTTAAGAGTCCAGAACAAACTCCAACGAGAATATCAGATTTGCTGAAATAAATAGGACAGTGAAGCCTTTCTCATTGTATGTTTATTCATATCTTGTGCTTATTAAAAGCAAGTGTTTGAATAAGAACTATGATTCCTAAATTCCATTGAAGTCTGATAGATGTTCTAGAGAAATAGGAACAATGATATGCTATATTTACACTACTTTTTTCTCGAGCACAATTTACATATAAACCCAATGTATCACATTTGATGAAGATGTTGGTAGTGGTCTGCTAAAGCAGTGCATAATGATTTTCAACAAAGGTTGAAATAGAAATATAACTGCAATACAGAATATGAGACTGTACTTTAGGTCAGGTCATTTCCTATTGTAATGGTATGCCTGTTTGCTTGCGATAGGCCAGTCCCAGCCTGGTCAGTCTCATGAACTGAGGAAGCCTCTTGGATAAGGTTCTAAGTTATTTGAGTGTGACTGTGGTTCAGTTATCTTCTGACAGTTATAAATACCTCAGTAGGGGGAGACTACATAATTACCACAGGATAATGAATCAATATATTGAAGTCAACACAGGATGATGCACCTTTAACTTTACCATACATACTTATGTAGCTACACTATAACACCGCTGGACTTGCTGCAACAACTGACATGTAAAGTCATTGAGGAGCTGCTGCAGGCAATTAGGAGGGACCAGCCATCAGCCTTGAAAACATATATCCAGGTGGATTATCTGATATGGATTATGTATTAAATCAAACACTTGATGTGCTGCTGGCCACAGTGGTTCAGTTTCAGCTCCAAATATCACGGTGCATACATAAGAACTGAAATCACAGGGGCAAGAAAACTGTAAATAGGATACAGTGCGTGGCAATTTTTCAGAGCAGCACAATGCTTGATAAGGAAATTGTTTTTTTTGTGTGTGTGTAGACAAGGCAAAATTTCCTTGGCTCATCACGGCAAAATGACAACAGCTACAGGGTTAAAAGATACACTGAATGTTTTTAATATGGTATGTCTTAAAACACTTTCCAACTGTATATGAATCACAGTTTGTTTTAATACGGGCTAATGAAAATATGCAGTGGGAAATGACCCTGGCACAGGCAGACAATATTGATTCTGAGCACCTCTCATTTGCAAATTTAATTTTAACTTTCATTTTATATTCTGTGAAATGCCATCCCCAAGGGTGAATAGCAAAAGCATCTTCAGCTTAACCCTTTTAGCGGAACCTAAGATTGTTGTATTCTAAGTATTATTTTGCTGATTTTGAACATATAAACAGATATCGGAATATGAATGCAGAATCTGTAGAGCATGGTACAAGATATTTGTAGCAGGAGCACTCTGCTTTCTGTTTGTAGTTTGAGCAGTGTTCCCCACTAGCCTATTGTCTGAGAAATTACTAATATGGGGGCTCTAAGATGCAAATCACAATTTAAAAAAATAGAGCAATATGCCTGAGTGATACAGAAGAAATTGAATATGTCTGATCATGGCTTTAAGATATGTTGTTTCAGTATGCTGGTGAGGGAGCGTGTATTTGTTGCAATAGCAACTCTTATTGACTGATGAAGGCAGTAGAGAGGGCGGTGAGAAATGGAACAGTGTGAACCTTCACACATTATGTCTCCCTTATGAGGTGAAATAGCAGCTGCTGATTTAATGTGTAAAAGAAACGAATGATAGTGTGTACACTCTCCCCAGATCAATGTTAGGATTTAGCCGCAAAAAGGGCTAGTAAATAATGAATTGGCCGATCAAATTTGGAAGAAAAAGGGAATGAATGAAGAGCAGAAACGAATTAATAAAAACAAACATTCAACCCTATAATAGAAAAAAAAATACATAACTACAGATTTCAAAAAGCAAAATATAGAATACTATAAAATAACAAATGAACACAATTATACAGGATTGTTCCAACATCATTCTGGAACATAACAGAAGCATTTTATCCTGCAAGTCTGTCCACCAGCAGCAGCGGCAGCAGCGGTTAGATACAATAATGACAGCATCCCATGAATTGTGTAATGTTATGCCTTCTTGAGGTGTTATGAGTGTAATTAAATGAAACATCAGGTAGGTAAGGTGCCTGTCAGTTTATAACTCCATAGATCACCCACCTGGAATCTGGAGTTTGTACGTGGGGACTGTGTAATTATACCTGTTTTGTACTTGCTTAAGATGCAAGGGTATTAATGTGATACCAATATTATAAGTGGTATGTATACAAGGTCAGTGATACGCTGTAAAAACACTGTGACTAGTGTGGTTCCAGCATACATAGTTTCACTGCATCAGTGAGGAATTAAAGGCTGTCTCATGTGCAACCAACAGGGGGCAGTGTTGCTCTGTGATTAAAAAGATCACCTCACTCTGAGCCTCCAGTGCTGAAAAATCTATGGGCCACATACTGTACAGTGGGCAGATTGACAAAGGAAGAAAATAAAGCAAAACAAATGAACAAACCCACCACAGGAGATAAGTCTTGGCCAGAGCCAAATGACTTCAGGCAGCTTCATTTGAACCGCTAAATCGGATTTTATGCTAAAATTGTTCAATAATTAGGGAATACAGTGAGGCAATTGTAAATGTCAGACCAAATATATCAGCACAAGCTATCAGACTCAGGTACAGCACCACAAAATACCATACAAGACATTTCTTGTTTTTCCCTTGACCTCACCATAAATTCCATCTACAACAAATATGTTTACTGGAGGGCAGCAACATGTTTCTCTTTCCCAATTGAACATGCATTTATGCACAAAGACCTATGTGTGTGTCTACAGATTCATGCATGATACATGTATGTTGCTGCTGGTGTACAAAACTGTTGCCACAGGGATATCACACAGTGCAACCTTCAATGCAAATGCTTTCATTTGCCTAACATATTGGAAACATCATATTCACTTTATAATGTGAATGTGACAAATGTGCTTTGTCTGGATACAGGTCCTAATAGAGAGCACCATGTCATCTCCTATGTCTTCTTTTAACACATATCATTGCACCAAGATCAACAATGCGGTAGCTCACAAAAGCTGAAAGTGAAACATTTGCACAGAAGCTTTGCTAACTTTGTGCTGGTGCACCAATGACACCCCTTATCTCATGAAAGTGAAGAGCCTGTGAATAAAACATGAGGGCATGCTTTTTTCTATACTGTAGCCTCTACAATACCTCATTCAGGGCTAGAATAGCTAACAATCAGAGATCAAAATAGGTTCAGTGGGGAGTGACTTTCCCTTAGAAGACGTGTCTCCCTGGCCAATTCTGACTTTCTTTGAAAAGAATAAGAGAACATCGGACCATAGCATGTTCTTCCCCGAGTTGAATGTCTCTACTGTATTTATCTATTTACTCAATGGGAAGTGGATGTCTTAGCTGTCTTCAGCTAAGAGTCGGAAGTTTGTGAGGAACGATTTGCACATCAATGCTATCTCTGAGTGGCTAGAGAACAAAAGCCAAGCTTATGTGCATAATTTAAATAACCTTTTATTATAAGTGTTGTCATTAATGTTGCAATAATGGCAGCAATGCAGATTTTGTTGTTCGTGAATTTGTGTCTCCTGTGGTATATGCACTTTTTTGAGGAGGCTGAGGCACATCCTATGTTCTGCAGGTTTTCTGTATAAAATGTCTTGGGGTTGATGGTACAATGGGCAGGGCTCTTGAGTAAAGGTCACTAAAGTGACCCATATGATGTTATTTCATGGTTGTCATACACAATTCACAACCTGAGTGTAACAGAACATTGGCTGAGCTTTTTACTAGCTTGGGGAAAACTCGATAGGGGGGGCAAAATCTTATATTAAACTCACAGATGAATTAACACAGGAGTCCGACAGAGTAAAACACAAGCTCCCAATTGGGAATGGATTTCTACGAATGGAACCAAAGGTGCAGGATAGAAAAATACATTTTCATGCCAAAAGAAGTCAAAGATCAATAAGGTACAGTTCACTATCAAGAGCTCTCTTGGAAGGAGATTGCGTCCACAGTATTGTTCACCGAATACCAAAAAAGGGTGAATATGAGGTTCAGGTTTCAGTGTGTTCATGGGGTGCAGAGCAGGGAGAGTCAACAGTGAGAGCTCAGAGTATATAGAGACATTCATAAAAGGATCATGGTGAAGAGGGTTTTGTGGATGGGATTTGTGAATTAAATTAAGAGTCTGAAAGGAGGACATAGAATGTGTAGGGATTTTTTTTTTCATTAGTGTAGGTCTCAATTATAAATACATTAAAAAGCAAACGTATCTGCTTTGAACACAATCTTTACCCTACCTCGACCATATGTTTTGTCATATTGCACAAGGAAATCATAGATCCACTTCCAATAATACTACCAATGGTAGTTTGTAATTCCACTTTAGTAGTATTTAGTATCACAGCAACATAAGAACAAGTGTATAGTGGTACAAGATGCAAAACAGGGAACTAAGAGTTCAAAGGATGGAAAATGCAAAACTCATCGTGTCCAAGGTACTCAAGTAAAAATGTCAGGAAAAAAATGCATTGATTATTTCATAATTTCACCGCAGACTGCTCAACACTTTGTAAAAGTATTAGCCTATTACCTAACAGCCTAAACTATCTGTGTGTTGAAATAGTCCCGACATGTTCAACCTAGCCAAAGAGCAAGAAGAATACCATAATAAAATTCTAAAGTGTCTCACTGGACATGGAAAGCCTCAAGAATCGCAAGGATATAGTACTTTGATTTTATTTTTTATTGGCTATGCTAGTGGCAAATCTCTAGGAATAACAATGTCGGTCAGACAGTGCACCACTTTGGTCCAGGCTGAAATCTCAACAACTATTTAATGGATTGCTGTGACATTTTGTACAGACATTCACGTTCCCCCGAGGATTGAGCCTATCCACTCTGGTGATCCCCGTGCTTTATTTCTAGTGCCACCATGGGTTTTAGTGATATGTCTCGACAATCCACAAATAAACTTCTATAAAATTTGGTGGAAATGCTTATGTCCACCGAAGAATGGATTGCAATTATTTTGATGATCCCCATATACAGTCAACATCTGATCAAAATTTAAACTTGTCCAAAATGTTTGTTTATGATCA
Source organism: Echiichthys vipera (assembly GCF_963691815.1). NCBI lineage: Eukaryota > Metazoa > Chordata > Actinopteri > Perciformes > Trachinidae > Echiichthys > Echiichthys vipera. The sequence continues at coordinate 19,332,026 of NC_139841.1, forward strand.
AATACATGCAATTTCCATCAGCTTCTGCTGTACTTTATTTTTAGAGCTAAGTAGCAAATGTGGGGTCATCCCTATGTTTCCTGGTCGCATAAGCATATGCCTCCACTGATTTAATTTAGCATTTCGTTAGGGTAAGAGGTTACAATTTGGGTCTACAGAGGCCTATTTGCTGGCGAATTCCGCACTGATTGTGGAAAAAATAACAGACCGACGAACATCTGAACCTTTTTTTACCAACAACATTAAGATAGTGGACATGATAAACAGTATACTTGCTAAACATCAGCATCCTGCAAATACATTCCCCACACTTGGACTGTACTCCCCAATCAACACACAAACCACATTCATACAACCCCACACACACATACCCTCGCACACGGATGATTAAATCACCCACAGAACAAGGGCTGTGATCACAACAACCATAAATAATATTATATGTTTGAATGTGTGTACATAGCGAGGGCCAAGTGTGTCAGATGTTGGTTATATTGTATCGTGTCTATTTGATGATTGCTGGAAGGTGACCTTCCAGATGTTTTTTTAATGTTGTTTTACGTTCATTGTATTCTGTGTGAATGGACAATAAAGTTTTATCTTATCATATGCTATTTTATGTTAAAATTGTCATTGTGAGCATGTAGGCGACCTGAAGTTAGCAGTAAGCTCAAAGGATTATTGTGTCTTAGTACAGCCTCACAGAGCTGCTAGGGTAGATGGAGGCTCAAGCCGTTTCCTCATACGAACTACGAAACACACAAAACAAATGTCCAATGGATAAGGTCCAAAAATGTGTCCAAAGATGCCCTTTCAAACATGTGGCACACAACAAGATATTGCCAGTTTTTAATTTGGTCATAAACATCTAAATTTCTTATTGTTCCTCAAATTTGTCTGGTGATTTCAGCATTGGCCCTTACCAAGAAAAGTTTCCAAATCTTGTTGACTCTCCAGTTAGACATTTTTGTTACAGTCTTTGTGGGTAAATCCCTCTTCTTCTTTAGCCTTGGATTTCTTTTTGCAAGGATAAAGATGCAGTTTGGGATTTTTAATCAAGCTCAGTCCCAAAACGTCTGAGAGAGGTGTATTAAACTGTGACTCTGTATTCTGATCCCAACACTGGGTTGTTGTCAGGAGGTGGTGGTGGTGCAGGACCCGACAGTAAGGTCAGTGTTGGCAGATAAAAGTCTTGACCCCTCCTGGTTAGGGTGCAGGCCGTCATGTTTAAAAGGGTGGGGGTCTGGGTCTGTTAAAAAAGCCCTAAAGTTGTCCACAAATGGAATACTTTTCCCCAGGCAGTATCCTTTAAGCCACAGGTGCGGCTGGCGGAGGCGGCTGTACATGACGTCACCAAAATGAGGCGGGGGAAGTGGGCCGGAAATAATCAGTCGCTTCCCTGTGTCTAGCAGGTGGTCCACCATGGACCTTAAGTCCTGCTTGAGGACCTCGGACTGGTGGTTCTTTAAATCGTTGGTACCGGCCTGCAGGACCAGCGTGGAAGCCGAGTTGTGCTTTGAACACAGCTGGAGGGCGGAGGACTCAACCTTCCTGACGCGGGCTCCAGGACGGCAGAAGGTCTGGCCTCTGCGTACCCTCAAGTGCCTGACCATCGAGGTCCTGACAACCAGCACGGAGGGAATGTGCTGTTCCATGGGCTGACTGGAGGTGTGCCGGCCCGCAGCTGCTCCTAACCGAGACAGATGGGAGGGATCGGGTTGGGCGAGTGGACCCTGGCTCCAGCGCCGGTGAGAGCCACGACCGGCTGGTCAGGCATTCTCCTGCGCTCCTTCACAAAAGTTAACCACTAGATTCCTTAAACTGAAGATACTTTTCTGAAAATGATTTTTCTCCTTTCATGACAGTCTAGAAATACAACTGACAAATGTTGGATTTCTGCATGGCTCATTTCCTGATTGTGTTTCACACCCCTTGTATACTAAATAAACAAGGGAGCTGAAGACACAACACCATTACCGGAGCTCTGTGTTTGTGGAGATCTGATCAGGCCATGTTCTCTTTAAAGTAACAAACTGAGCAAGGTTATATACCAGAATCCATTTTAGTGAGCGTTGACATTCAGATTTATGAGGTTGTACTGTGTCAAATAACTATGACAGTAAAACAGCAGAATTCTGATGACATTACTGGTACTCTCCAGGTGTTCATACACCCCATGCAAAGGCAAAGCATCATCTTTATGGCGGAAATGCAAATTGCAGTGTATCCAAAGGTTTTCGCAAGCTGTTAGAAGCCACTGGCCTGATATCATTAAATTTAACCTCCCTCACTCTTTTGGAAGTCAGGATTATGCATGACTTTTCTAGAGAGCAGGAGCTTTTTTGAGAGATTTACCTCACAAGACATAGCAGTGGGAGTACATCAGCACATGGCAACCTATAGTGTCAGCTGTTTATTGTCTAGCAGCAGTCTGCCATCTTGCTGTCCTTGCATTTTTTTTCTGCCCAGGGTGAAATGCTGATGTTTGTTGCTTCCTATGCCTTAAAAGCTTAGGATTTAGTAGTTAGAATCTGCAATTCAAATGCAATTATTGCCTTTCCTCTCTCTGTCACGGCAACTCCATTAACCAATTAAATTTGCAGTATCTTTTTATTGGAATTGCTTGCAAGTGAGGGACAAAATGTCAGTGGTTTCCCAATGATAGATAATTTCATTTTCAAAATATAATTGGACACAAACATGAGTGTGTTGTTACTCAGTGCTGTTCAGGGCATGGGGTAAAAATTACAAACTTGAAATCCTAAATAATCCACACTAGCACAAGTAGTGTTTGCCTCTTCTTCTTTTTTAACTCTTTAAACACCTAAAGCTATTTTGTTCAATTACAGTTTTTAAATGTTTTATTTTCAATCAATTCACACAGGTCCAATGCATTTTGAAAGCTAATTAACATTGTTAATACAAAATGCAAATAACAAAGGGTGTGCCAGCCTTTTTGACATTTTTGTAAGATTTATATTAGTACGTATGGTGTACTAGACCAGGCTTAGTGTCTCAGCCACAGCACTTTATGTGTATTGATCCAAATGCACCTTTGTCTCCCACAGCATGAATCCAGAGCAGCGTCAGATAATAACCCCTTCCATCTCTGTCAGAGGCATGATGACTTAACCTTGTTGCATCGGGGACTGCCAGCAAACTATTTAGCCTGGAGAGAGAGAGTAAGAGATAGAGAGGGAAGTGTATTTATATGTGTGTGTGTGTGTGTGTGTGTGTGTGTGTAGTGCGGGGGTGGATATCTGGAAGAGTGACTGCAGCTTATGAGCAAGTGTCTGACAGTGAGAAACATCAAATCAGAGAACAAGTCCTCACTCAGCCAGCAGCTATTGATCCAGGTTCAACAGGCCATCCAACAGACCATTGATCTGAGCCGCATCTCCTCTCATTGGTCATTATCACAAGAGGCTGACACTTTGAAAAACCAGAGTGTCTTAATGAGTCTTTGGGCCTCATGCAAGAAACGATATACGAACAAACCGTCTCTTATTTTTGTTCACAGCCAAGATTTGTTCTTATTTTTTTTGTACCCATTCAGTTCTGGGATTCAAGAATTTTGATATTTTTCTCTTTTCTGAGGAGTTTATTAGTGGTTGAGAGCACTCTTACCAAGACAAGAAAGAAACATCTTGTTTTCACAGTCCACAAACTGTTTGTCCAACGCAAGGAAATTTATGTTTGAGCTTGACACTAATTTTCATTACACTGTCACTGTAATTCATACACTTTCTTACTGTTAATACAAACTGTTTACACCTGTGTGTGTGTGTGTGTGTGTGTGTGTGTGTATATATATATATATATATATATATATATATATATATATATATATATATATATATATAAATTCTTATTATGCATATGGATTCACTTCATTAATTTGCAAATACTGTTAAGAAATCTGCATACATTACTTTATTTATATTCAGCCTTATAGTTCAACTGTAGTAATAAATCTTGGATTATCATGCTTTTACTTTTGCAATTTTTAATACATATTTAATGAGTATTGTTGGAGGGAACCAGAGATTAAAGATTTTTAAGCCAGAGACTGCTTCTTGTAATTGTTGCGCACGTGAGAATATGTACCTTGAAGCTCGTTTTAAATTAGAGAAACAACAAATAAAAAATAAAAAAATCACAATATGGATATTATACAATTAAGTTTAGATTATTAGGCCTTATTAGGCTTAAAGAATGCTTGCAGACAGACCTGTATATTGTCCCAGCTTCAATGCAGATTCCAATCAGACTCACACCCCCAATCATCAATAGCAATAACATATCGCTCTTTTGTATTGGACCATCAGGGAAATTTACATTCTAATTGGTGGTTTGTCTTCAGAAGTTAACAACAAATGCATGGTAAATTCACGGAGTGTCTTGGAAGTATCTTAAGGAAAACTGACACAGTGCAAATGAGCAATATATTTCAGGACTATGACCTCTGATTTATTTAGAGTCATATTTTGCCCCAACATGCAGATGAGAAAGAAAAAGTTAAACCAACAGCGTTGCAAAATTTGAGAAACAGGAATCTTGTGAGTGTGGAGACGATACGCCTGTAAAATGCATGCAGGTGAAATCTGCATATTTGGAAGTTGGTGCAAGAGAGCACTCTTGATTTCTCGTCATTGCCTCAGGCTTTTCTTAATGCGGCCTCGTCAACATCAAGGCTCGGATTAGTTCTGGCAGGGTTTTTAACATGGCATCAGCTGATCAGCATAAGCTGACTCTCGTAATCGCCACAACTCATCGAAACGAATCACATTCAAGCAAAACAATTACTCAGTGTTCAGAATTTGATCAGCTTTCATTCTTTTATCATTATAATCTAGCTGCTGTTTATACTGTTTTCTTCTGCCAGATGTATGTTTTTAGTTGTGGTTATTGATTTCTAACAACAGATGTGAATCATTTGTGGGGCATTGTTGTCCACCTCCGTCTACTGTAATTGAGTCAGAACTTTTTCCTCACAACTACAATATGTCTGCTTATAGTGCTTCAAAAAGGAAATGTTATGTGTGTTCTGCACATCTTGGCAAGCTGCAGACATGGCATGACTTTGAGGTGTCAGCCTTCAAACTCTGGTAATTGAAACTGGCTTCCTTTGTAGAAATACAAGTTTACTGTAGATGATTGCATCTGTTCAAGTCATTCATTACCACTGTGCACCCAAATGGAGAAGTGTACCTCATAGCTTTTCTACTAATGACCTATTCTTGTACAATCTATTTATGTGCCGCCCTTATAGCTTTACACCAAAAACACACCAAGCAGTGGCAAAGTGTATCCCTTGCCTGTCAGCTGAATTCCAACAATATCACAAGATCATGCAAGAATCGTGCATGAAACCCATGTTGTCAGGCTCCAAATAATGCATTTGTGTTCCAAGTATTTGTGTAACCTGCCAGGTACGTTTTGAAAGTGCCTGTCCTTTTTCAGACGGTTTCCAATGACACCTTCTCAGATGGTTCTGTGTAACAAACCATCTAATGAGTCAGGAAAGTGAAGTGTGGCTTGCAGGAATAGAGGAACATTTTCTGCAGCTGTTGGACTCAGAGGCATGTTCATGTGTTTGAGGTTGGAATAAAGCCCTTATAACATAGGTCAACATGTCAAAGGAGTAACAGAACTCTGTTTACTGATGCGGACATTTAATGGCTGCACTTTGATATATCCCCAACTTAAAGTTTGGCCATACTTCACTGCTGAATGCAGATAAATTGCAAGGCAGATTGGCACAGGCTGCATTTCGCTTCTGCTTGGTGTTTTTTTGGTATTATATTTCCCAGAGTGCATCACACTAAAACAAGTTTAGCCATGTTTGGTTTCTGATTCTGATATTTGAAGTTATGTTATTGACATCCATCTTTGCCAAATGCACTGGTAAATTCAAATGTATTTACATGAGTGTGCAGATCGGCTGCAGTCTGTCTTCCATTGTACTAATTTTTTTGTATTTCTATACTGTCATCATTGTCTCCTCAGCTAAATATTTTAAGAACATAGTAATAGCAATGACCAACACAAGCTCAGTGTAATTCCCAAGTCTGTAGAATTTTATTGGACTTGCAGTACGTCCAAATTTTATAATGCCATTTGTTATAACATTAACAGCTGTAAATACTGGAGAGTCCTTTTATGTCCAGGATCGATGCAAGTGGTTCAGTTCTATCATTAATCATGGACGATACCTTTTATGAAGCAATCTCACTTTATTCATAAAGGATAACTGTACGGCTCCATTAAGGTGTCACGCTATTTATCTTCCTTATAACCTACCCATGGCATTACAAAGCGTCTTGGCTTGCCAAACTCTTTCTCTCTCTCATCTCCACTCCATTTGTCCCTTTGCCCTCTTTCACATATAAAATAATTGGAAATACATGGAGGCAATAACAAGGGGGCAGTTTACTGGCGATAACAAGAAGGCTGTAAAAAGGAAAGTTGTTCATTTGTTTGTGTGTGTGCATCCATGCATGAACCATTTGAAAGATAAGGTGGTTGCCAGTATGGTAGGGCAGTAAACATTATAATCTATGGGAAAATTATTTAAAAATGTTAACACTTTAAAGATATCAAGTCAAAGCAATACATGCCAGTGTATATTTTGATATCACATGATACTATTTGGAAATACAAATTTTTATGGTTTTATATTTATATAGGTATTTTGTGTTTGAAATTGGATGTTAAATTCATATTATAAGGGTGGCGTTCTTTTAGTCAGTAGAACAGAATTAAATACATGATTAAAGATCAGAAAATCCTATCTTCAGTGTCTCAGGACAATGTCTTAATACAACCCCCAATTCAACCCTGGACCAGTTAAGTTATGAAATATACATTATGTGATTTATTACATCTGAGTCTATGCCAAGAGCTAGCTGGGGAAAGCATGTTTTATGAATGTCCAACTCGGAATATTTGATGAACTGCAGGGTCACTGTTTGATCCTTGGCAAAGGCTGGACCTAATATCATCTGAGCATGTTGATAGAGCCCTGAAGAAACCACCTCTGTTCCATCTTATAGAGACTCATTCTGGCAATTATTGGCAAGTACATGAAAGCATTAATCTCACCTAATCTGCAGTCACATTGTTTCATTTTTACTGAACCTCTTGAGTAGCTTTGTCATTGGAAGTGGATAGAAATAGCCTAATCAGATCAGAAATAGTGGCATGGTATTAAATTCAACTTCAGATGCATAGAGCTAATAGAATGTTTTAACATGCTTTAAATGATAAGAAAATGTTATACTGTCTGTCTGAATCCTGATTATATCTGTTTTCATTTTCACATCATTTCGTCTGTCAAGCCAAGTTTGCTCTGATTGGTCAGTGTTTTGAAGTCTCCCACATCTGCACTCTTTGTGTCTCAGCACCGTCTTTGCAGCTGGGGAATGACTGTAACAGCACTGTGGCAGCCCTTTCTACCTATATACTGTATAGTATAGTTGTGACTAGAGTTGCAAAATTATGTTATTTTTCAAAGTTGGAAACTCTCCATGGGAACATATTAACAGGAATGTATGGGAATAAACAGGAATAAACCTGGAATTTACACAATTGAAGGTTGACCCTTAACAGGGTTTTTAAATATAGTTGAGGAAAATATATTTTAGCATAATCTTGACTAAAACAACCAGATTTCATGCAAATGCACTTGAGAATATCTATGCTATTCTGGAAAGTTTCTGGAAATTTTGCAACCCTAGTTATGACATACAGTAACAACTGAACAGAAGTCTTGATTCCTCATTTAAGGGATCAGTTTCTGAATACAGGCTGTGTGCATTTCTGTATGGATTAAGCATTATGCTTTTATGGTATTTATATACCACCAGGAACTTCTTTAAAAACAAATTGTATCAGCTAAATTAACAGATCCATTAGATGAATAGGCAGACATGTTTTTACTATGTGTAGTGTCACAGTACTTATCAAAGAAGTCAATTGTCTCACATTTCTCTCAGGCTGACAGAGGACGCGAAGGAAAAACATTTTGTCTCTGTGAAAACCCACTCAGAAGAACGACACAACTGTTGTTTCTACTTTTTCTTGATCTGTTACAACATGTCTGTTGTGCATTTGTGGTCTGCTTCTCTGAATTGCATTGCTGGGGATCCCCCCCATGAAAACATGAGGAAAGATTGTAAGTGTAGAGTGAGCTGAAGTGTGAACAAAGTACTCAGCATGTCTACTGTAGTTGAACTGAGAGATATCTCAATTAAACTACTGAATTTTCAACTGTAAACGTATCCCTTTTTGGTTCTGATAAAACTACGTATCAGAATTGTACAATTTTTATTTTACTATTTTATTTTATAATTTTAATAATTTTTAAATCTAAAATATCATGCCACTCCTTATCAAAAATGTTTGTTTTTTGTTGTTTTTTTAGCTGGCTGTGAAATGCATGAACGAACTGATTGGTTCCAAATGTTTTTCTACGGAGAGAGATATGTGAAATAGCTGATTTTACCTCCTGAGAAAAGTATTTAATTTTTTTTCTGAGTGGGGATTAAAAACTATTCGGGTTGCTGTGAAGGCCTTTCTTACTTAGAGTCGTACTGTACGTTCATCAGGTTTGGTATTCTTCCCACTGTATTTCATTAAAAAGGAAGAAAGTTGTTTGTGGAATGTTGATAAATCATGATCATCGATTTTTAACAGTTGCATGATTTTTCTTGCGGACAATACATTGAAAATGCTACTTTCCCACACTGGTGTATAAGTACAAAATATGGCTTTTTCTTACAGTATCTGGTAGCACGAGTCTGTGCCTTTTCTTACATCATCGAACACATTTAATGGCCTGAAAATGTTTCATCAATATCACGTGAACACTAGAATGTGTGTATATTTATTCACTATGCTGTTTTTCTGTCTGAATAATGGAAGAAAGCATTAGGTGGGATCATGTGTACAGAAAATGAAGTCTTGATTGAAAGTCTGCCATTTCTTGAAGAGTATGGTTCAAAACTGACCGGCCTTAACAAGGACTGACTGACAAATGCACAAATTCTGTGACCACGTCCGGATATCATGTTTCAAATGCCTATACTATATACATACAGGTCAGATAGTACATGTATGTATGGGGATTGTAGGAGTTTTTCTTCCTGTCTTACCGCTCAACAACATAAAACCTTACATGTAAGTCCATGAAAGAGCTGAATCTGAACCAGTCAACTCCTGTATGATGCTGTTATGTAAGCTGCTGAAGGAAAGTTGTCCCTGTGTGTTCCTTCAGAGAGAAAGCTTGTAGAGACGGAGAGCAAAGACGCCTTGGCTATCTTAAATAAACTCTTTGTCTGAGTCTGTTTCCTCCGGTCAGCTTTACATATCTGAGACGAACCTCTGCTGAAGATGTGACGTGTAGTGCATTTGAACTTGTAGGCATGTACAGTAGAGTTGCTTTTAAGAATAAACTAAGTTAACTGATTAATCAAAAGGTAAAATTATGTTGCATGCCTCGAATTAGAAGCTTCAAAAGCCTTGTACATAATAGTCCTGCTGTTTATCATGCCACAAGTATTGAATAGAAATCAAAAGGAGCTTAATAATAAAAAAAATAATAATAAAAAACTGAAAATTTGCATTTAGATTTTCTTATTAATATGTGAGTGATGAAAATAATGTAGGGCAAATGGCACAAACATATTTAGGAAAATCTCTATAGTAAATAATGGTCATTATTAGGGATGTAAAAAATATCAGAACAAATGTGTGATGATTCGCACCGGTTAAAAATGAATCGCGAATGCAAGATAAGTAGGATACATTCTTTTCTTCTTCTTTTTAGAAATAGGTTACATTATTTAAAAAAATCAACAGTCACGGGTTGGTGATTCATTTGTTCAATGTCAGAGGTCAAGTCATGGCCAGTGTATCGCAGGGCACGTAGAAACAAACAATTATCCACATCTACTGGCAATTTAGAGTCATCAATTAACACATGCATGTCTTTGGACTGGGGGAGGAAGCTTACGCAAGATATGTTTATATCTTGTGCACAGACGTCTCCTCTTTCAGGAGAGGTATGTGAAAACACCTCTTTAGTGAAAAATTTTGCTAAGTTACAAGTCACTAGTCAATAGTGACTAGAAATTTTAAAGACCCTACACAGAAGGAAAACACATTTTTAAGTGGAGGAGGATTTTAACAATTGTAGTTAAAACCATATTGATATGGTTCATATAATTTCCGTTGTCACTAAATTCCGTGAAACACACTACATTTAACTGCAGGAGGCCATCTCCTCAAAGTTCATGTCAGGATTCAAAAGTCTGTCATTAAAAGGTATATGTCCTGACTACTTCGCCCAGTCATTTTATCTTGTCCCACTATCTTTATGACTAAGCGACATGAATTGGTTTTCATTAAGTCCTCCAATCATGTCTATCCAGTTCTGATAATGCCATGATAGCAAGGTAAGTAAGCTCCTGAACTAAGATTATCAAGTACTGTTCTTTTGTGTGACTCTCTGGCTTCAGGTTATTATATTACCAAGCTCCCTTCACCTGATTAAGGTTTTATCTCCAACCACAGCAGTTACAAAGATTATACACTATTCTGTGACATAATTTGAGCCATGGGAGCCATGTGTCCCAGCTGCCAGAAGCGGAAAAAAAAAACCTACCACTGTGAGTGTGTGTGTGTGTGTGTTAGCGTGTGTGCGTGTGTTATGCGTGTGACAATGCATTTCAATAAAGTCAGAATAATCAAGAAAGAGATTTCTGACCAAATAACATATTTCAAAGAACAGACTAGATGTGTGTATAAAGCTTTGTTCTTATGCTACATTTGTTGGCAGCACTGTGGATTGAGGGTCTCTAAATCCCTGATTCCAGTGGTCAGCCCTGGTTCCCTGTCTGTGAATCTAAAGGGCTTAAAGGCTCTGAAGCTCTTTGTAATTATTTTAAAGGTTTATCTAGCATGAGTTGTGTTGACATCTTCAATTAAACGTAAGCCTCTGTTTTCCAAGGAGAGAACGCAAATGTGTTTACATTCCCCTAAAGTTCCCCTAAAATGTCGTGTTTCCTAAGGCCCTAAGCTACCAGATGAGTTCATGTTTGACATTGATAAACAGTTACAAAGGTAGTTTTTTAACTGTTATCTAATGCAAACTGTGTACAGTCAGCTCTCATGCAGCAGATTGACAAGCTCTTAAAAATTCAAGCAGGACGCTGGCGAGATTCTTGTCAGCAAAGCCTCGGTTCTCGTGGAAACAATTTAGACACAGCAAAGCAAAAATAAGGACTGAAAATGAGTGTTGCAAGATTCTCTCAGAAACCATACATATCTTATGGATGAATTGTGTTTGTGTTTGTTGTTACGCACTTTGTGATTTTCATTGTAGAAGGTGCAAATAACAGGTTACAGAAAGTGTCGGATTGTGACAGCCAGAAATAATAAAAATGTAAATAGCAAGCATGTGTATACTGTGACCTGCCTGAATATGGACACTGCTATTGTATTTCTTCTATGTGTACAAAATGACAAAGTGCCTGTGCATTTATATCTGTTTTTTAAATGGATGTGTTCCCTCTATACTAGGTTGTACAGAAACATGTCTGAGCCATGTGCGTAAATCTTGCACGGATTAGTCCAAAGTACAGAAAGTAGTGTGATGATTCCGGTGTCCTGCTTCGCCAGCATCCTAAATTGCTGAGGCTGGAACAATTTTTGGATGGAAGAGCTGTACACTCTGATGCCTGTCAGCACAAAAGAGTGACTAAAACACTCCATTTTGCACCTTTTCCGAAGAGGTGAGGCTCAAGTTGCTCAAAGCAGCATCAGCCTATTATATATAGAGAGAGAGGTGATAGCCAAGCTGGAATTGAATTTAGTCCCTGCCCTGCCCTGCCTCCAGGGTGCCTTCAATCAGCCCCAAAAGTTTTTTTTTCTTTTTACAATTATGTATGCTCTCTATTACAATTTTAGCATTGGTTATGTATCTTTAGGGGAGTCATCGGAAAATATATGCGTGTGTCCTGACCCAGAGTCTGAGGTATAAGGTGGCGGTGTAGATCTTGTGGCATTTCTCTGCACCGCGCTGAGAACATCCCCCTGCTGTCGGGCAAACTGTTACCTTTGTGGTAGTCTGTAACTTTCGTAAACCAAGCTGCAGCGCTGTGAGCATCTTCCCAAAGCAGCAGAAGCTTGATGGTTTTAAGCACTGGTAAAATCAAAGAAACCGATTTCCCCCCCCCCCCCCCCCCCCTCCTCTTCCAGTCCCTCCCTCCAGGTAGGAATAAGCCCTGTGAAGTAGTTATATCATATAGGATTCTTGCCTATATGGGACAGTTATGCAAATTTAAGGGGGTACGTGCAATAGCGTCTGTGGATATTATTTTTTTCTAAAGTTAAGGTAGTGGAGGCTCAAACGTAGAGCTGGTGCTAGAATTTTTCTCCTGGCTGGCAGCTTTGAAACCTTATCTGTCTGAAGGCTTCCCACTTTCTGTCTCACTCAGGTGGCTTTGATGGACGAGGTAGAAAAAATGCATGAGTCACAGCTTGTCACAAACAAGTTTGTTTTTCAAATGAATCAGTGGTCCAATGCATTTGCATAGCTTTAACAGAGTATTAAAAAAACATATTATTAAATAGTCATTTCTGTCTAACATCGCAGCCTCTATCAAATCAATGACCCAAAGCCTTGATCTATATAATTACTTGATAATTATTGGTCTCTAGGACAGCTGATAGATGATGTGATGCCACTATGGCTTTATCCTCTAGGTGGTAGCAGAGGTCTACTAAGATCCTTTCAGTCATATCTCTGCTGATGGGACCCTTATTGCACCATGCTGAGAACAGTCACAGTGAAAAGACTCTGTGACCACAGAGAGCAGCAACAGTAGTGCATAGATAAAGGGATAAAAGGAGTGAAGGCAGAGGCCTTTGATCGAGTTGATATAAGGCGTCTCTTTCTCTCAGCTTCTTTCTTGCACTCTTTACCTTGTGTAGTATATTTTCTTTCACCCTCCCCTCTCTTACCCTCTTTCAATGTTTAAGAAAGTTATCCTATTTTATTGCCCTTATCAAAGGGCTGTGCATTGAATTCGAGCATATGCAGTTTTGCTGAGGCCATTTGGGGATACTCTACGGTGCAATGTTCTGGCTGTTCTAAAGGTGTGGCCGTAATATCAGTATCACTTTTTAAAAATAGACTGCTGGCTTCCTGCTGGGTAGAAAGCATTAAACAAATGCCTTTTAGCCTAAAGCTATCTTTGAATTTTTTGGGGGGTTACGGTGTATAGTATTAGGGCAAAGAACAGTTATCTTTCGTTGCTTCTCTGTTCTAGATTCTGGGTTTCCATTTCAGGTTGTTTACACTGTGCATATTTTTTTTCTGCATGCACTTTATAAGGGGAAGTTTTAAGGGGTAATGCATGTTTTCGATTTCAAATCTCTGTCTCTTTTGGATCAGTATGTTAGAAAGTAATTTAGAAATGTAAACAGATGCCAGTGCAGGTTTTTAAATTATTGATCAGCATTCAAAATGACACTAGTGTGGGAGAAGGTACGGCAGTTTGATATCATCTGCATTAAAGATATTACTGTATATTCACATTGAACAATGCAGATTGCTAGATTAAAATATCAAAGATGATAAAATTGAAAGAGTGTCCACTGCTATAACTGACATGTAGAAAATAAGAACAGGATCAAGAAAGATTTTTTTCATCAGCGGAATGGTGAATTGCATTCAAAGTTCTCTAATACCCCCAAATAGTTGTGTTGAGGGCGCCCTCACTTATGTAAAGAGGAAGAGAAAACATGATATCAACATATTTTCTCCTCATACATAATGCCTCCTTGCTTGTCAAGCCACATTTGTGACTTGTTTCATCTTGAAGAAATCACTGAATCCAAGTAATCAGGAGACTGACAGAATAAACACAACTAAATTTATTTATATAAGCGCTATGTATTTCAAAGACTTTTTATGGCAACAAATATTTTTATTTGCCATCAAGAAGTTTTGTACAAGTGAAAGGCAGCAAATGCACAAACAAAACACTGAAGCTTCAACAAATGATAAATAATAGGCAGACAGAAAAAAAACACCTTATTGCAACTTTTTGAAGTAAGGAAAGGAAACAAAATAATTAGTAACAGTTCTTGACACGGTAACATTTAATATTCTTTTTGTTTTAATTGATGAAGTTAAAATTAAAATTCTCAGTGCAATTTTGACCATTTTACTTACTCCAATACGTAGAGCTGAGGCTATACACAAACCCATTTATTATTATCATTACGCCAAATGAGCTTTAATTACATTTCAGCTTTAAATTTTCATGGTGAACAAAAAAGAGAAAATTAGAGACTACAGGAGAAATGATCTAATGAGTTACTTCTCAATGCGTCTGGAGCTTATGCTGTCAAGCAACAACAGCTCCTCTCTAACTTCATCAAAAATGTAATTCTCTTACTGCGGAGGACATGCTGCACGTCTCTGTTCTCGTGCCAGCAGCATTATGTGCAAGACCAGGTGATAATTCACGCTTCATAGGCGCTACAGCTTTCCCATTATGCTACGGGTTCAAAAGGTTCAGGGTGGCATATTGCAGTGCAAATTGCAGGCAAAAGCATGACAGAAGTGAGTTGAATCAATTACACCGAGTATGACACACATCAAAAGAATGAGGGAAGTAAGCTACCTTGATAAAAAGAAGTCATGTGTCAGATGACAACTTGCATTCTTCGAATACAAGCTCCAGGACATTTGTAACTTATTCCTCACTCTTTCTTCACAGTTAATCTTTCTAAGAAGAGATACAGTATGTTGGTACAGTAGTCATAAGGCAATAGGAATTGGAGGCAAGTTAATTAAGTGTGATATACAGCAGTGGGGAAGGCAGAGAAATCCTTTTGAAAAAAAAGTCCCTTGTGGTTACCATGTCCTGTTTCGTGGACGAAGAACATGATAGTGAAGCTGCTGGAGTAAGACCATACTGCTTGGTAATTTAAATTCAACTCAGTTAAATAATTCAACTCTGTTTTAACTGTTCATGCACGTGTACAACAAGCTATAAAAAGTGAACCCCCATGCTCTCAGCATATTTCAAATTCTGATCATGTAATAGAAGACTCTGGAGATTGGACACCGCCAGTAGTGTTTAATACCATAGGTCCCTCAAGGCTCCACACAAAGCTCAAAGACAGCTTTTTGTGCATGTAGATCCTTTATTTTCTTACAGGTTGACCCAGAGGTGGTGAGGGTGGGCAGACCAGAGAACCCTGGGTCGTGGGCAATTTTGCATACAATATAAATTGTTCATATACAACAATCCATAGCCGCAAAGAACACTTTGGTCAGGGCAAGCACTGAGTATTGAGAGGGTAGTACTTACAATTATAAATCCACAACTAACTCTCTTTAACAAGGTCAAACCTAACAGCACACAACAATTTGTGACACAAACCATTTGTAACATTAATTATTACAAATTTACACTGCCAAATGGCATTTTGGGTAATGTTAGCTACTAGATATCCAGGTGGCGTACAGTCTGTTAACAGTCATTTTAATATTACTATGTTGAGGATGTGTGGTGTAACTGTGTGGAGCCAAGCAAACCCTATAGTAATCAAAGCCTTATGTCTTATTTAGCCTTATGTCTTATTTTTTGTACTGTGTACTTGATGCTTCACACACATCTACAAACTCAGCAGCAAGGACGATCTACACATTCACCCAAGTGTCAGTATTCAGACATTATGAGCAACCACAGTTATGGCCTGGAATAATGCCCAGAAAAGCAATTTTGCATTGTGATGACAGAGTGAAGTGGACCTTTTGAATATAAAGTATCACCACTGTATCCTATTAGATATTTGAGTAAAATTTCATTATTAGTGAAGGAATTCTTGAGTTACAGGCAAAATTAGGTTTTGTGAGGTCACAGTTACCTTGATCATGATCATTTATCTTTGAGTGCAAGTGGACATTTGTGCAAAATTTAAAGAAAATCCCTCAAGGTGTTCTCGAGATATCGTGTTTACGAGAATGGGATGAATGGATAGATGGACAACCAGAAAACACAATGACTCCACTACATTTATTTTGACAATTTTAGATTTTTTTACTTTGCTGTTTCCAATTATCAAATATAGTCCGACAGACTATAGGACCGACAAAATACAACAACTGTATGCATTTTTCTGCTCTGACACTAAGACCATTAGTGAGCAGATTGCAGCTGTAGTCAAAAAACAGAACACTATTGCTCCTTAGCATTAAATCTCAGGAGCTCTTCTGAAGTGGAAGGGCACCAATCAACCCCAAGATATTGCGTTGTTGGTGATGGTGGTGGAGAGTGTTGTCTCACATCTGGTTACTTTGAAAGGTCATTGATTGACATTATTCCCATTATTTTCATACTCATTAAACCACCCATGGCCTGTATGGAGGCATCTGCATTCATTATATGTCCCTATTCAATCAGGTTTTTTCCTACAATTTTCTGTATTTCACTTATTGATTATTTTTGCTAAATTTCCCATGATTCTAAGGCCACATGTTTCTTTCAGTCTTTTTTATGCAGAGGATAAGGCATAAAGTAAGCCACATAAGCTCACTTGAGCCTAAAAAATAATGTTTCACATTTTATGCTGTGACAAAATTACATTTATTTTAAGAGGACTTTATTTAGTCAACAGGCATAAAGGTAGATATTAGCTTAGATGTTGATGTTACTACATCAAACTGTAAGCTACAGACTAAAGTGATTCTTATAGCATGAAAGTGGCAATATACACATTTAAACTGCATTGAGTTTAAACTTGGTTAGGTGGCAATAATGGTCTTGATTAGAGAGACTGCACAAGTACTACTGTATAGTATATAATTTAGTAAGATTCTTAACCTTCAGTAAGCTTACCATTTCTGTTTAGGGAAATCTCCCTGCAATACCTGAGGATCTCTGGAATCAGTTCTGTGACAGAGAAAACAAGAGTTCTACCTGATTGTTATCATATTGTTCAACTTGCTGTAAGAGCTATCCAGTTGGCTGGGGGGAACAAAGTGCATCTGTTGTACCCAGACTGTGCTCTTAGGTATAAAAAAAAAAAACTGAAATCATGAAGGAGACAATGAATACTCTCCTGTTGTGAGAAAAGTAGGAACTTTACCAAACAAAACCTATTTTCTGACATCTTCTTGTCAACAAGGGCACATACAGTTTTGTTGGATGCCAACCAGCAGACATCCAATCAATTTTTGGTGGAATCTTGCCAGCAGCTGCCTGTTGTTGGATATCACTTTTTTGCAAACAAGAAAACCAGCTCAATGCTATGTTCTTTGAAAAACATTTCAAGGAAAGTTTTTTAGTTGCCTTTATTTTTCCAATTAAAAAAAATGAAGCTATTATAATATTTTTTCCCCTTTTAATGTCTGGATGAAAATGCTGCTCTGCCCTCTGTAGTTAGTCCAAAGTTAACTGAGAAGTGGACATGATGTTTCAACAGCACAATTGAAAAAGACAACCAATATATCAAAATAATTAATCCTGCTACTCTGTTACAGCCTGCTGTGAAAACTGTACCCCGGATACGCAGTGTGCCTTCAGTACTGGTGTCAGTAAAAGTACAGGCTGCACAGCTGCTAATGTGGACCATGTAGTCCAAACATTGATGTGACAATTTAGCAGAAAGGGTGCTGAACATTAGTCACAGATTAGGGCTCATTTGGGAGCACTATTTGCTGACTTGAAATCATTTCACAGGATTGCTCTCAGCCATTCAGCAGATCAGAGCTCCAACCTGCTCTAACCTGTTGCCGACATTGGGAGTTTCATGCTCCAACATGATAGAAGATAATTTACACCTAAACTCCTGTCTTGAAATTATCTCTGCTGGTGTGTGATGATAACAACAGTGTTGTTAGTGTCTGTGTTAGAGAGCAAGGCAGAGTGGGCAGTGTGGAGTGACAGGACCAGAAAATGCACACACACGGCCACACAATCTGCATGAGCAGATGTGTGACGCCAAACCTGTTGCTTTATTTCCCGGCGCCCCTTTTAACAGGTTGGAGCAGCCACACAGTCTGCCTGAGCCGTGTGGCTCCGTGTTTCAAGTGCAGAACATATAGAGATTTGAGGTTTTACCTATTTTTTTTTTTAAATCAGAAAGACACAGTGAAACGATCTCTTGACAGTCGTCAAGAAATCATAATATATAGTTTCAATGTGTATGTTGAACATGTCAAACACAGTAAAGAATATACATATTTATATTTAACACAGCACTTTCTGTTTCATTTTCGGATTAAAAACACTTTCTGTGAACAAAATCTTAACTTTTTCGGTAAAAAACAAATAAAAATTGCATTTTTAATTAAATTAAATGAAACGTCATTTTATTTGCGACCATTATCATAGGCAAAGTTAATGCAGAAAGGCAGGTAACACTTCAGCAGTGCCGCAGTAGCAACGCTGACTGTCGACACCACACACAAACCACAGTTGTTTCAGTGAGGTTGTCATCACCCACTGCTCAAACTCTCATGCCTGGGTGTTAAAGGGCACTTTCTCTTAAGAGACTAAAACTGCCCTTCTCATCCCAACTCATCATATACTGACACTTGGTCAGGAGCCCTTTGGTGTATTGGGTAGCCCTGTCTAAAACTATGACGCTCCACTATGGTTGCTGTTTTAAACACATCGAACACGTGGTTAACGTTGGGAATCCATCCAAAATTACTTGGTTATGTTTAGGCAACAAAACCATTTGGTTAGGGTTAGGAAAAGATCTTGGCTGGGGTTCAAACTACATTTGTTACGTAAATTAAGTGATGTATGGAACAGATGCAACACGGGACACAAACTGCATTCTCAAGGGTGAAATTCCTGTGTTTGTTTGACCCATCCAACAGTCCGACCTCCTCCCTACGCAGACCTTTTGACACTCCGCCTAGCGTCTCATATTTCTGTGGATGGATTTGCAGTTGAAAGCCTGGTGCTTCTCATGCTCATGCTGACACTAAAAGCTGCCTTGTGTGTCAGTCTCAGATTATGAGGGATGTGACAAAGTGTCAGCATTTGATCTTCTTGGAATGAGAATGGTCTGGATAGTCAATAATTCCACCTCTGTTTAATGTGCCAATGATCAGTTCTGTCTAATGATGTGATTGAATGATAGATGTCATATGCACACAAATATCAAAAGTCAAATCAATAGCTGGATAAAAAATAATGAGCACCATGGAGAGGTATGAACAATGGTAGTCTTCATTACTAAGTTAAAGGTGCAATACTTAAGTGAGTGAGTCTTATGTTACAGGGAAACAAATATACAGACGAACGTAATCTGGTCTGATGCGTTTAAAGTTTAAAGTAATTTGGTTGATGAAAAGCTGATAGCACAAAATGGAATGGGTTTTCATATACTGATCCAGTAAAGTGTCATGTGACAACAGCATCAGGAGTACTGAATCATTCCACAAAAGAAAATAACTGGTCAACATGACAGCTGAGTTTGTCTTTGCGACTCTCAACTGCCATGTTGACACATACAGATCCATCAGTCTGGGGAAAAATGCATCTGTGCCCGACATGTGGGCAAAGAATACAGATGGACAAAGAGGAGATAGTGTTGGTGTTTTTTTCTCTTTGCACGCCTCGATATTTCTGGTTGACATTTACAAAGTAACATCCACACCTGCTGGTCCGCTATGCTCACTACATTTCTCGACTGAGTGTAATCTTGTATTGTATTGTCCCCTGCAATGCTAATTTTCAAATCCATGCTCGTGTTCTGCGCTTGTACTAGATACTAGGGGCCTCATTTATCAATCTTGCGTGAAAACGGGCGCAGATCTGAGTGCAGAATTGGTCGTAGGAAAGGACCCACGTGTGATTTATGAAACATTCGTATCTGACCAATCTCGGCGTACGAATGAGCGGGCCTTGATAAATGCTGTGGCTGAATTCGATCGTCATTAACATGTTACGGTCAAACATGCAGAGGAGAAACGCTGGTACAAAAAGAAACACACAGATCGGCATCCTGACATCCGAGATGGAGCAAAATAAACGCTGTATGGAAAAGAATAACGGAGGCAGTCAACCCGAAGCAGCGCTCCACTGAGACCCGTGTGCGCAGTGTTGGACAGGTGTTGTGCCGTATTCAGCACCCCTGCCGTGAAATGCACCCCCTCGCATTATAGGTGATATTCTGGATCAGAAGGCTGTTGTTTCCACCTATAGGAGTAGTTTATATACAGGTAACCCAATTAAAAGCACACACTTTTGAACCTATGAATTGCAAGAAAAGCTGGGATTATATTTAGGAAACGCAGAGTCAAATACATCCAACTTGCTCAAAAGATCCATTGAATTCATTTTGTAATTATGGCTGCAGTATATTTCCACAGAACATACAAAAAGGTGTTGTTTTGTGTTCGCTGTTATCCAAGTTTGTGATTTTAAACTCTTTAAAATAGTTTAAAGACTGTAAATAACCAATGTTCTGACCGTTGTGGGTTACCTGTATATAAACTACTCATATAGGTCCAAACAACCGCCTTCTGAACCAGAAAATCACCTATAATGCGAGGGGGTGCATTTCACAGCAGGGGTGCTGAATACGGCACAACACCGGCGCTCTTGCTCTGTAGCGGGGTTTGCCAGCGAGGTTATATGGTATTCCGTAAGAGGATACCTTTGTCACCTAGAAGAACCATACCAAGATCTTAATCATCTGATACCTTGTTTGATTTAATGCAATTTATCGAGGGTAGCCACTTACCGAGGAGATGACTTTGGCTCTGCAGTGCGTCTTGCTGCAGCCGCACTGCGTCTTGATAATATCTATCTCTAATTCATTTTCTAAATTAATCTATTTGTCTTTAAAATCTGTTTGAGTACACATGCGTGTCATGTAGAATTGTATGCACCACTTTGAATTGTTTAGTAAATAGTATTTCTTATATGTTAAATAAAATAAAAAAATATATAAAAATAAATTAAAAAAAAGCAAATATCAAGTTAAATTGTGAGAGTATTGCCTTCAACACAAAAATCTCTCTCTCTCTCTCTCTCTCTCTCTCTCTCACAAATACTTTAGAGTAGAATACCCGAATAACATCAAGCGATTTTTTCAGACCCCATTTTTTAATACTGAGCTTACAGTTAGAGCAAATTATTGCTTGGGTCTTTTTGGCTTTTTGCTGATTCAGTTGCTCATTGTGGCATGCTTATTTACTGAAAGGTAGGCTGCACAACTCAACTTAAGAGCACAGATAGTTTTCATGGTTCCAACCCTTAACCGCAAAGTTGAGTATTCTATGACTATAGTGTGTTACTCTGTCCATTCAAATCACTGTTGAGCATGAAATGTAACACACAAATGAGGGGACTATGTTCAATAATACTGCCAGTGCAGGGGATTGGACCAGCCACCCTTGATTATGAGCTCATACTACTGTAGGCCAATATTTCCCTAGGATACAGTCAAAAGAGGTGGGCCACTTTGTTTAAGCTACTGTGATAATATCGCTTCCCCCCCATAACCTAGTATGATTTGCCAATATGCATCTTTCTGTGTAGCAAATAATATTTTACCTACTTAATAAGAAAGTATGATTCTGCATTTGAAATATTTTGTTATTAAGTGTGTTAGAAAACATTGGGCTTGGTTCCAAATTACCCACTGGGCATGGGGCGACAAAACAGGCTGTGCTCTAGAGAGAGCTTGTAATAGATTGCAGCGATTCCCCTTGGACATGCTGTCGAGCAGGTGGCGCCTTAGCTGGTGCAACACACGGCAATGGATTTACCATTTCCTGCCCCACCATCTGACTATAAATCATACAGTCTGAAAACACATTTTTAATAACCAGAGAGGCAATTAAATAAATTCAGATGAGAGTTGGAGATAACTCTCTTTGCAGGTTATTTTTTTCATTAACCTAACACACACATGCACGCACATAAACCAGGATCCATATATGTTTTTTTTTAGCTTTGAGTGGTGTATTGAGTAATGCAATTTAAAAGATATAACCGACTGATTTAATTATGTTACAGATGACTGTGTTATAGTGTTATGTATAACAACACATGCTTTGCCTATGGGTTTCTGCTGACCACTGTTGTTGGTAATGTGCCATTCAAATTAGAATTGCGGCAAGTGTGAAAACTTAATTAAATATTGTTGGTAAAAAAAAAACAATAATGGCTATCGAGACAATTCAATTCAGTTTAGTTCAATTATATTCTAATAATAATAATAATTATAATAATGATAATAATAATAATAATATTCAAATCATAAAAATGTTATCCCTTTGATTTACACAAACCCAACAATTCCCCCATGAGCAAACAGCAAGTTGTAACAGCCATATCAGAAACAGTATCTTGGAAACAATGGCGACAAAACCTCCTGCGGCAGAAACGTCAGACAGACCATCCATTTGTAGGCCCAGGAACATTCAGGGTTGGGATGGCAGTACGTAATGCTATACTGTGATTGGCTTGTACTGCTTAATCACAAATGTTACAGTGTAAGACATCAGATCAGACCTCCCAAACTCATCTTCAGACTCCAAGATCACTGGCTCTCAGACGTTTCTGCGAATGCAACCGCGATCCAGGCGCTTCCACAATCCAAGGAAACCACAACAGCAACAACTATCTGGGTTCTACCACAATCCAAGTCTAGACAAGCAAGTTATTGCATTCAGCATTTGTTTAATTTGTTCTAAATAATTGTATCCATTCGCAAAAAAAAACAATGCCTGCACAACATAATCATAGTCCTTATTTACAGGCCATTGATAAACTGATGTAGTAGCAGCTGCTGCAGGTTGTGCTACTGCACCATAACAGTAAGAAAAAAATCCCCAAATGCCAACAATACAAAAATCCCCCCTCCCTGCAGTCCAGCTGATAAAATCACTTATTTCTGCCCTGCTGAAACTGCCTACAGCAAGAGCCACCTGCTCATGACTGGATGTTTTCCTCTTTCTGTAAAGTCACACCCTCACAGGTGGTTAATCCCCATGGACCTCAGACGGTCACCTGTACTGGTCATATTTCCCGGCTTCTCTGACAGTGAGACATGAAAGCCATTAGCTGTGGAAGCTACCGCTGACTGAGGAAAACCTGATAATGCTTACTTGCTATTACAGAACTTGAGATAAATCATAACCACCATTGTTGCCCATCTCATGACTGCCGAAGACAAAAACATTTGATGGAGCGTGGCATTTAAGCGTCACCACCAAACTGCAATTTATTTTTGCTATTTGTTCTTTGTTTGTAGTTGTTTTCCTATCAAGGGACATCACTGCACAAACACTGGTGTTTCAGTCCAGGGATGTACTTGGGTTCATCTTGGATGGCATCCACCGTAATTAGTTCCTCAGCAGAGCCGGTGCATCCTCGGGCTTAATGGGCAACAATCAATGCCAACACAAACAGTGTGTCTCTCCTTGTGTGGTGCTACAACTGTCTGTTAGATAACATTATTGAATCCTTCCAAACATTGTATTTTGTCTTGCTTTGGCTCCAGATATAGGCTGCTTATGAAAATAGTTAACAGTTCACAGGTTTGTTCTACTGTAACCACGCACGCGGACACACACACACACACACACACACACACACACACACACACACACACACACACACACACCAGATCAGACAAGGATATATGCAAACACTATTGCTATCTCTGTCTCTCAACCTGCTGTCAGGGGTTAGATATATAATTGTGTTTATGGCAAAGCAGAGCTACACAGATATATTCCACCTACACATACTTTGAAAATCTCATTTATTTTCAACGGCCATCTGCAAGTACTCCACAATGAACCTTGTGAACCGAATGAATCATTCTGTGTTTGCAGGCTACAGCACATAACTTTTCCTCTGAAATGCATAAGTCTTTCAAATTGAAAATGTTTTTAGTTACAAGCTAATTCTCACCATTCAGATGTTCGATGTTGCAATACACGCATTCCTACGATGAATTAAAGGACAGAGAGAATAATACTAGAATAATAGAAATGTTGTAGTTGCTATGTGTGGCTGTTAAATGACTAATTCGAACTAAATGTCATGTATGAAAAGTGTCTACGTATTATAAAGGTAAGTTTGTGCGGCTATGTGCCAGCCTTCAGTAACTGAAGACCATATAAAGACCTTCCAAAACAACATAAATGACTCGGAAATTTCTGAATAGCTTGTGCAGCACCATCCAAAATCAATCCACGGTGGGTGTAAAATGTAAATAATTAACAACGAACCTGTTTTCATGAATGTTATGCAGCATTATAGAACAAACACCCCTTTTATTACATTTGGATGGTTGTAAAAAAACAAAACAACAACAACAATACAGCAATGTAGTTGTTCTCCTCAAAAATTTCAGAAGAGGGAAAATAGATTGGCTGCACCAAAACGTGTGGAGTTGAGATAAAACTTGGAGGCATGATGCAACTAATAAGTGTGTTTCATCATTTTCCAGCACTATATGCCCAGTGGTGGGTATCATTATACCACAGGTCAGCACAAAAATACCTTCTGACCACCTCAGAGCAGAAATTGCATTCATGGAGGATTCCATGGGAAACATGTGGGCTGATGCTTTAGCTTGATTAATGATCTTGTTTACGTATCTCATTTCACTTTGAATAGGTTCGAGAAGGGTATCTTGGCATTTACTGGAGTCTTCTGATCAA
Source organism: Echiichthys vipera (assembly GCF_963691815.1). Taxonomy (NCBI): domain Eukaryota; kingdom Metazoa; phylum Chordata; class Actinopteri; order Perciformes; family Trachinidae; genus Echiichthys; species Echiichthys vipera. The sequence goes on from NC_139841.1 coordinate 19,356,750, forward strand.
GATGCAAATTCTGTTGTTACCCAACACCAAAATTTGCTCCTTGGTTACTTTAAACTTGATAATGTTGTAGCCAGATAAGTTTGTTGAGACTTATAATTTGTCCTCCATATATTCCTGATTTGAATAGAAAATTCACCTGTCTTTTCAAAAAGTGCCCCAAAAAATACATGTTTCCGCCATAGGTATTAGCACTCTTGTTCTTTATGTTCACTGTCATTAACCGGGTTACCATCCACCTGTTTGTATATACATTTTCAATTTGCAAAAATAAATGCCATACTTCAATAATGTGTTCTTCACCATCGATTAGAGAAACAAAAAACAATTTGCAAACTAAGAATCCAGCTATCTAACTGTCTTTCTAACAGCCATAATCACTGCACATTTATTAATTGACAATAAAAAGCCATTGTTAGAATGACCTTCGATGATGCAGTTATGCCTTTCAAAAGTGTATGTCTTCTCTGTATTAAGGTTAAAACTAGAGCCTTATCTGAGTTTCTTCTAGTCCAGGGTTTCTCAAGCTCTTCTGGCCTGTGACCTCAAGCCTGATTTTCAAAAAAAATCTTTTTAATACTGTATCTAATCCATTTTGTCACCAGCAAATCCTAAGGGGGCCCTGCCACATTGATTTTTCTGAAGTTTCTGGCTTGGTGCCATGCATTCTGTGGGAGGTTCTTGGAACTGACAGGCGTGACCTTTCGTTAATTGCCTTATACTTCATCAGTTTACTGTTAATGAGCTACAGAAGTACAGGATGATTCTGTGGACCACTGCTGCAACTCATCAGATAAAGCGACATCAGCCTTTCATGAGGTAATCAAAAGTCAAAGGTTTAAAACTCCCAAGGTATATCTGTTATGCGCCCTTCTAAGCAGTTTGAGTCTCTGCTCATTAAATTCTAACATCTGTTGGACAGTTGTGCAAAATTGAATGCTATTTTAAAAAGTATGAAAGAAATTATAAGAAATCTAAACTACAGGATTACAATACATTAGCATATGTCTAAAAATAAGAATTAGCAGTAGTAATTTGTCAGTGTTAGGCTATGCCCAAATGCAAAAGGTAGGGGTAGGTCATGGGTAATTACGACTTAATTAATTACTGCAGTATTGAGCTGCAATAGGACAGTGCACACATTCATTCTCTCCAGAAGTGCTCAACAATTTGTGTACCATTCACAGGGCCAAGTAAGGCTTTAGTGCCAAAGACGTTGGAACCATCAAATTTTCCACACTTGAACACACTGCCGCCCAAGAGCTCAGTGTCATCCTCATTAAAATGCATGGCTACTGACACAGTTGTACCTTACGTATGCACAAATTAACATGAATGATTTCACCCTGCGTTATCCCAGTTGGAGCCCCTTCATGACTCTAATGTTAACAGACTAAATTACTTATTTCCAGGGTTGAGTGGATGTGTACTGTAACAGATTCTGTTTTTTAAAGAGGAGAATATGCTTGTTTAAGCACACCAACACTTGACCAAAGGCAAATGTTTCCCTGCTCTTCAAAATATTTGTCATGAACCAAAAAAAAACTATATGTATTTACTGAGTGGAAAGATAAATCTCAAACTACGAAGTTACATTATTAGATGTGATTATTTATTGATATTATATTTGACTACTTCCACCACCTTAAATAAAATCTAATGCTTTTAATCCTGATGATTAAATACAAAACCCAACACATTAGAATATGGCTTTTCCAAAAGTGTTTTTAAACGACAACACATGGCAAACCCTTTAGCCAAAGGGTTTTATTGTTCTCCCCATATGTAATAAAGCTCTGTCTTGATCATTGTTTGCAGGATATCATTTAGTGAGCACAGAACACTAGTGTTTCTCTACAGTTAGATCAAGATCAAAGCTGTCTCCCTTGCAGATCATCAAGATTTCTCAGTCATGTTTTATTAATTAAACTGGGGGCTTTTATTTTTTATTTTTTTTTAACTTACAATTGGAATAGCCATGAGACAGACAGCCAACTAAGGACATGGTCTCCCTTTCAGGGTGGCCAATCTGTCTTTGGAGAACCTAATTTGCATTGCAATTACCGAAGAAGACCCTTTAAGTGGATCCTGCTGCCTCCGACAATTGAGATGGAGTGGGCATTTTTGTTCTGTGCAACGGAACAAAAGAAATATCAATTGATGGGGGTGGAGACCTGGAGTTCGATTTTTTTCTGATACAGTGTAATTAACTGGCATGCAATCCTACTACCTTACATTTTCTATGGGAGTCACTTGCTATGGTAATATGTTTCAACATTTCTGAATTGTTATCATGTCTCTCTAGGCCTTTAAAATTAGCATACTTTGCAGTCAGGTCAGGTTTCTGATACTTAAGCAGGGTTGGTAATACAAAAAACATGATTCCATCTGTACTGTCCTATTGGGTAACATATATTTTCATTACAACAAGGAAAAACAAACAAAAAAATGAAAATATATAATTTCTTACTCAAGGCTTCTTGTTTTACCATACCAATACTAGCATAACTTGTGGGAGAAAAAGTTGGATTTGACTCACCTTGTATCATTATTTTTGCTGATATGCAATACCAGACAGACCTTTAATGGTAAAATGAAATCTAAATGTACACATATTGTAATAAAAATGTTCCTATTCAATAAAGGAATTGACAAGTAGTAATGAAACAAAGTCTTTTATTTGGATAACTAATGCTGGGTCCTAGTCATTTATCAGGGGATGCATTAGTTGAGCTTGCATTTTGCAGCAAACAATAGAGCAACCTATTTAATCTGTCACACACTGTGCTCATTCTCTGCTTCCTTTTAATTTTTTTTGCCGCTATAGTGTTATCCTTCCAGCATTCCCCTCTTTCTTTATGGAGCCATGGTTGGAGGTTGCAGTGATATCTCTATTTCCCCTCACACTTTTTCCTACCTTAAATGACACATTTAACACAAAAGATATGCCATATATATATTTAATTTTATTCTCGTTTAAAAGTCCCCCGTCAAGACATTAGTGGACGTACTGAACTGAAAGATTCATCCAACACTTAAGCAAGTCCATACACTCAGCATTAAGCCCAATGCAGTGACTGTCTAACACCATGGTATTGTCAAACAATGCCTTTTTGCATCTTTGAGTAACTAATGACACCAGTGGTGGAAGAGAAAATAAATTTCAATCATATTTAAATAAGCATTACTATCTGTAATGTTTGTATATTTTATTTGGATCACTGACCACTTGCAAATTATTTTTTTTAGCTAACATTATGAAGCCCAAAATGTCCATACAGTGTTGTTAGGTTATAGCAAGTGTTCTCGCCTTGACAGAGCTCAGCTGTGGCTATATCACTGCTCTACTAGAATTTTGTTTTTTTTACAATAACAGCAACCAAAACCATTATTTTGTGAAAAAACGCCAATAACTGGGATGTAGCTGAACGTGTTCTCTAGTATTGCTCACTGTTTTTTTCATAAATTAAAGGTTTTTGTTTTTGTTGAAGTCCCTTGGTAAAAACATGCTAGTACAGCAGTGGTATAGGCACAGCTGATTCTAAACAATAAGGAATCCCAACATTTCAGAATAAATCAAATATTTATAACTTCTTCTCTAATTTTGATCTCCAATGTAAATATGTAGATGCTGCATCTGGGATTGTGAGATGTGTCTCAGCCACCACCATTTTGCTTCAGGTTTCAGACTTGTTCTGACTTTTGTGCTGCTTTTGGATGCAAGAAATACCAAAACTGAGCAACATGCATAACATAACATTTCACAGATCAGAAGTTATCATTAAAAAAATTTACTGTTATGAACTTGTTGAATTTTATATATCATGAGAGATAAGTTCTAATCCTTCTTTAAAGCTAACATAGAGTTAGGCGACTTTCCTGATACTACACTAAGCTACGCTAGCTTATGTCGCCTATGTAGCCTATATTTTACAGTTTGACTATATACTTTATAATGCATTAGCTGATGGTGGAAAATAGAAATGTCTATCACTTAACCCTGTTTAACTGCTGTCATTCTCAGTGACAGTAGTTAAGCAGTGCATGCCACATGGTGAAATAAAGAACAGCTGCAATACAATTGTGTGGTAAGAGAGGGGATACAAGGTGGGTGGAATTGTTTATTTATGGAGGTGCAGTTTGAATAGATAGGTACAATCACAAAATAACCTTACAAGTGACAAGGACACTATGTAACAGTTCTTGTGCAAAAAAGCCAGCTAATAAGAAGAGTCACCCGTGGTAACAAATGTACCTTTGTCCCACAGGGATTTTGCACAGCTGTTTTCACCTGCTGAGTATATTCTTCTTTTGCTTGGCTTTGTCATTTACCTTTGAACACAAGAACATCCTGATGGCTTTAATTAGCTCTGTCAGTCTGCACTTATGAACATGGCGCATACTGCCATTCATATCTCCATACTTCACACAACCACTCAAACAGTATTTTTTTGTGTCACTCACATTTCATTTACTTTCTCTCACAAACCTTTCTTCCAAAATGTAACCTTTCTTTAATATTCTCCTTTTATTCCCTATTCCCTTTTACTTGCATTTGCCCCGTAATTCCTGCAATCTCTATTTGTTACTTCAGATGATCAAAAGACTTTAAATTGGTGTTGCAAGAACTAATGACAGTAATCACAAAAGCGTTGACCTGTTCTATATTGAGAGGGTCGCTCGGCTTCTAAGCTGCCAGATGGGTTACTGCAAGAAGAGGAAAGTGTTATTCATGCAAAAGTTGTGGTGGAAAGATAGTTGCCTGTGTGAGTGTGTGTGTGTGTGTGTGTGTGTGTGTGTGTGTGTGTGCACGCATTCCCTTCCAGTAGTGCAAATAGATTTTGTATTTTTGTATGTTTAAAAAAAAGGAAGAAAGAAAATCCAACTACAATAGAAAGATGGCTTTTGGTTTATCAGAAGTAGAGCATGTGCGCAGACTGGAGCGGTGAAAATTAAAAAAAAAAGAAAAACAGCTCCATTATTCTTATCAGAAGAACTGTGCCCACCGTGATGAAAGTCGGGGGCTCCGTCCATCTGCATGTGCTACCGCACTGCAATAAAGAAAATCTCAGGCATAATACGAACTCATGGTGTGAGTTAAAAACCGAGCAGGAAATATAGGCAACGCTCCAATTTTTAAGAAAATCGGCACTGCACTTTGTCCAGAATCCTTCCGCTCGCTCACTTGCTCTGAGCACAAGCTGTTCAAGGTATGTCAAATCTCTACTCTTAATTTCACATAATATAAAAAATAGCAGCTCTTAAAGTGCTGTAAATAAAGATCACTTTTTGCATCATGTCAAATTAATTAGCATGGCGTTCATGAGTATCTGACAGGTAAGTTTATTTCTGTTTTACATTACAGTTTTTTTTTTTTCTAGCTAATATGCATGTGTGTGTGCACTTTTAATTGTGTGGTTTGAGAAGATATGTACACAGCAGCTAATGAAAACACACACAGTAGTCTCAGCTCAAGGTTAAGAAGAGCCAATGTTCTATAGAGGATGTGAGGTCATGTTTTGTATGCCTTCCTCCCATATGTACCAACATAAAGCTACTTCCAGTGTTCCTACTGTCTGAGGATGGTCATTTGCACAACCGCATGGGATTGCTTTTCAGAAGAGTTTTAAGTGTTTGAACCAATGACCTATGCTTAAGTATGATTTCAAGTAAGGGAAGTCTCTCTACATTTGAAACACATCACTTATAAACAATTATCTTACAATGCATGAGTCTAAGACAAACATTTATGCTATAAGATGCTCCATATAAGTGAGAACAAATCAAATAAAATAGGCGTCTAGTATGCTATGAACAAAATGCTGACGGACAGAGTTCTAACATATTATTAATGATGATTGAATTTGGGCAACAAGGTGACTTTGTGGTTAACAATGTCACACCAGTCTTGGTGTGACAGCGACTCCTTTCTATGTGGAGTTCTTCTGGTTATACACAGGTTTCCTCTGGGTGCTCAAGCTTCCTCACAGTCCAAGGACATGCAAGTTGAACAATTTGGTGACTCTAATTTGCCCACAAGTGTTAATGTGTTTGTCTTGTCCACACGTGTTAGACTGGCAACCTGCCTGTCAAGGGTGGACCTCATGGACTGGGAGAGGCTCCAGCCCCCTACAAGCCTGAACAGGATAAACAGCTTAGAGAATGGCTGGACTGATGTGTTTTTGTGGCCAAAGACACTACAATAATATATGTGTCACTGTCTTACATGTTCAGACTGCACTGTATGTATAGATAAAAGTATAATATGGTTCTTTTTGATTTCATTAGAAGAAGCAATAACATAATCATTCTTCAATAGCCTCTATACATGAATAACAAGCTTGATATATGTTGTGTGAAGTAGCCCATAAAGACACACTGGGCGCAATAATCTATAAAAGAGTGATTTCCTTCTCCCATAGCTCCATGCAATAAAATTTAATCGATTCACTTAGGTAAATGGAATTAAACTGTCTGTGCAACATTGCACATGCTAACTGTCTTTGATTGCATTATTTAGATACCCTCATGTTGAAATGTTGTCTTTTTTTAATGAAATAACTTTACAAGGTATGTCAGGTAGTTGATGATTTGAGGAATTGATAACTGCTCTCTTGGACAGCCGTTAGCCAAACCACAAAAATAACCCTCTGTACCTGCTTATCTGTTTGGAAAGGTTGTCAGTGGGCAGGAATGTTGGGAAAATTTCATGCCAAAATGGGTTTGCACAGTAACACGTCATTTGCATATACACAAAATCAGATATGGCAACTATCCCCGGGGCAAGCTAGCTAATTTGGTTCAATGAAATAACCACATCACAAAAGCAAATAAATGAACATGTGTGTGATGGGATAGGCACTGCATATATGTTATATGTTTCACTGGATTTCTGCTGGCAATCAAATAGCACTGAGTGTATGCTAAATGCATAGTCACCAGATGGCTCTGTAGAAGCTGGCAGCGTTAGCTAATGTTTGTAAGACAGAGATAACTAATTAAACGCAAGTTAAACAAAAAAGGTTTGCTTTGAAGTCCTCTATTGGTGATGTGATAGACACTGAATTATCAACAATTTACTACTAGGGTTGTAACAATGCATCTTGATGAATTAAAATTGGTACAAATGCATGCCTTTTCGCACCAGCTGACAGTAAAAATTAATTGCGAATGCGAGAGAAGTAGGATTCATTATTTTATTTTATTTTTCTAGAAATAGGTTACGTCTTCTTAAAAAAAGTTACTTGTTGGTGATTAATTTGTTCAATGTCATACGTCAAGTCATGTGACTAAGGTCACCACGTAGGTACGTTACAGGGCACAGAACGAGGGAAGACCGTATAAAAAATGAATGTAGCCTCTCCAGCGGGGCCCGTTTTCTCAACTTGATCCAATCATATTCGACTCTGGGAGCCACCATCTTGTCGGACTTTAGACTCCTCCTCATTTCCTGTTACCAAAAAAGGGCATTGACGTAACGTTGGGGGGGAGGGAGATACGTCTGTCTGGGTAACATTTACAGAATTAGCCACATTAGCTCCACCACCCGGGAACTAGGATAACAGAACACGTTACTGGATTAGCAGGAGTCCCGTGTCTCTAGCGGAGATTACACCAGATATGATATGAAATAAAGTTTTAAAAAGAAAAAAAAAACAGCTCAGCGAGTCTAGTGCAGGCACTCCCGTGTCTCTAGCAGAGATTACACTGACTCCGGGAGTGAAGTGCAAGCAGCCAACATTTATGATCTATGATTTAAACTGATATTCAACACAGTACCATGCCTATAGACTGTAAAACACTGACCCTCATGGCCCGAATCCTCCCGGTGCTCCAGATTAGCATCTAGTGTACGTGCCATCGATAGCAGGCTGTATTAGAAGTCATGCTGCGGCTAATTAATTAGCATAACATAGCTAACATTAACACGTTGTGTTCCTAAACCATCTGTTTGTAGAGTTGATCGAAGAGAAAACCATCTTGTCACTTATAGTAACACCACCATACGAATGATCGCAGTCCAGGTCAAGATGACGGAGTTAGCATGCTAATGCTGACTAGCCTCCGAGGCGAAGTGAGGGCCAGTGGCTAACTGTCACTCAAGAGGCAGCTCCCCTAATTATTCATAAACCTATTCATAACCTCCAATAAAATAAAAACTAGCCTGTTACAAAAATATCCACCCATAGTACTGTCATGGAGATATGACCTAAACATACAGACTAGAAATTATGCTGTGAAAATCGGCCTGTGTAACATGGGGGTCAATGAGAAACTGTTCTATTGTGCAAACTACTCCTACCTGCCCCTCAGAGAACTGCAATTTTTGGCACTTCCGTACTGCATCATCCAGGAAGTCGCTGTGGTGGGGGCTTGGTGAAGACATGGTGACGGAAGGCAACAACTTTAAAATAGAGGATGCGCCGAGCGGTTTTAATTCACCTGTGTGGCAGCATTTTGGATTCCCCATATACACAAATACAACTGGTGAGATATGGACAGACAAAACCAAAGCAACATGAAAATATTGCACAAGACTGCTAACATATACCGGCAAAAAGAGCAACATGAAGCAACATATGAGCCGCGATCACAGTGAAAAGCAAAGTAACGTTACGCCACCTGCTAAGGGAAAATTGCCGGAGGGGCAAATCACCCTTACGAGAGGCGCTGCATCTCCTCTCCCCCATAACAACGCAAGAGTGCAAGAAATTACCAGGGAAATTGGTTATTTTATTGGAAAAGATATTTTCGGTCGTTGGAATTTAGGGCTTGCGGCTCTTGATGAACACACTGGAGCCATGATTTTGTATCCCGTCATGACAGTATTTCAGTCAAGTGGTGGTGCCAAAACACTACCAGGAGGTAAGAGCTCATGTGGTTATAGTTCTCCGGAAGGATGTGCTGTGTCTATCATAACCGATGGGCAGACGTCTAGAGCCATGCAAAGTTATATCACTGGAGATTTTGTTGTTTTTATTTTGAAGTGAGATTTGTTTTTAAAAATCCAGTCATTCTTTTTTATAAAACACAAAAACAGTGTTTAACAGTGTTTCTGTAAAGAAAGGACCTATTTCTTGGGACAAGATTTGATATTATTTTCTTACTTAAGATATTGAATTACACCAGTTAACTTATGAGGTTGTTTCTAAAGAAAGAAGATATTTTTCATGTATTTTGTTGTTTAAGATGACCATTTAAGCCTCTCTTTTTATAAGAGGAAACAAACTGAAACAGAGTTTCTGTAAAGAAAGCACGTCTAAGACTTTTTTTCCTACGAATAAAAAAACCCGGTATAAAACCATATCATGAACAAAAAATTTTTGAACCGTATCAAATCGTGAGTTGAGTATACCGTTACATCCCTATTTACCACCATCAACGTCAATCCTCAATCTCATCTGTTAAAGTATCTACTTCTTTTTTTGTTTGTTTTAAATCACTCACTCATTTTAGCAGTATACCATGTCAAGGCAAAGAAGTCACATATGTGCCAAAAAGGCTGTGAGTTATGTTAACAGCTGACTATATATCACAGAGCTGTCATTTCCCATTTCAGCTAAGCAGCCGCCGTACATACTGTGAGGGGGTAAAGGGACAGTGCCCTTGATGTCAGATGACACTATACCTCTGTCTGTGATGTGTCATGCAATCCCAGTCAACTGTCCTGTGGATAGATTAGTAGACTTTGTCCACTAATTAAAACAGCCTATATGGAATCTGCACTGCCACATTTTTGGAGCCTTAACCTTGAAGCAAAGGTTCTCAAACTGGCATACTGCAAATTCTAAAAGCATACCAGCTGACATAACACTAAGATCTACTAAATTGATAACAAAACAGGGTGTTCTACTGCTGCAGATTTTGTACTTGGTTTCAAAACTAAAAATTGTTGCGATGTGTGTTAATGCCGGTGCACCCTAAGTGTGTTTGTGTAGGCCATGTAACATTCCAAGCACGCAGGCATGGCACTAAAGGACTTTTTTTTATGGTAAAGCATGATGAGTAAGAGGGGGCCTCACTGACCACCTTAATATGTGCTTATTTGTGCTATTGCAATTTGCTTGGCTAAACAACTTCTTGGTCTTCTTGCGTACACCTGGACCTATGTAGAGCAGATAGGTTTTTCCCTTCCCACTCTTTTCTGATAAACTAAAAATGAACTTTTAAGTATCTACAATGTACTAGAGACAATTGGCTGTGAAACAGGTACCTGCACAACTGTAACAGCTAAGAGAAACTTAACTGCTCACAACAGAGAATGTAACAAAATGTATCACAAAGGAATATAAGATTAAAGTACTTTTAAAGGGTCAAAAGCAAATCACCTAATAGACCATACTGATTAAGCATCTATACAGCTTGAATGTAAGAAAAACCTGGAGGGAGAAAAGAACCAAAAGGCAAAAGGAGAGTGGCAAATTCTTAAAGAGAAGTCCAGGCAATGCTGTTTTATGACAGCTCGAGACATTTTACAGTAGCTTAAAATAATACAATGTCTTTTTATTTATTTTAGAAGCTAAAGGACCCACCCACAGGGATGGGCAACGGAGGGAAGAGAGACTACTGCTGCATCCTGGAAGTAGTACAGGATGATGGACGATACGGTTAGACCTAAACATCACATTAATCCTCCGGCCCAGTGTGACTCCCCCAAGGACGCAGCAGCAGTTTTCTCCTCCACCACAACACAGGGCAAAAGACGGGCAGATTGCGAAGAAGAGGACACACCAGTTACGAAAGCACAAGGAGCCAGACTGGCTGGTGTAGCTCCGGGAAATAGAGAGGAGAGAGGAGAAGAGGGAGAGGAGACTATTGGAGCGAGAAGAGCATGAAAGGAAGGCATTAGAGAGAGCAGAGAGGGAGGACAGACTTGCAACAGGGCCGCTGGAAAACCAACACAGGGATGGAGAGGCATTCACAGAGTGCGGCAAGAGGCGACAGACTGACGCTTTACAGCCCCTTTTAAAAGCACATGGCAACACAGATTCACAGATGTTTGTTCAATCTTTTTCAATGACACACACATTGATAGAACCTATGAATAATAATCTAAGAAACCACACAACGATACTTTTTCAATGTTCAACACCTAACATGAATTACAGGGATGTGGCCATGCAGTTGGGGCAAGCACGGGGCATCAGAAAGAGTGAAATGCAATTGTGATGATCCTCTTAGGGATCAACAAGAGATTTAATAATTTATCATGCACACACTGTGCTTAAAAAAGAAATAATGAATGCCTGGACTCTATGCCTGCTGAGGGTCACCTGTACACTTACCATTATATATGGGTATTCTGGCTTCTGGCTTCACGGAATGAGGAAGCTTCCTCTTCTCTTTTTGTAAGCAATTTGGTCCTGCCTGGCTCACCGAAATACCTAGAGGCATGATCATTTGTTACTTTTTTCTGATAGCAAGATAAAGGAGATCGAGATAGCAATTGGTCAATCAAGTTAAGCTGTTGCCCAGTGTTTAGGTTGAAGATCTTTCTGTATTCCACTGCAACTTTGGAGCTTGAGGGTAGTCTTTTTGCTGAGGCTTTAAAGAGATTTTTGCCTCATGATAGCTCTACAGACACTTGGGGTGCTGAAAAAGACACTGGAGGATTGAATTTAAATTGCGTTTGCTTTTATTGCCTGGTAGCCAGGGAACAAATTTAAAATCTATGAAAAATTCTAGTAGTATGTGCTTTTAAAGAAAATATTGTGTACAGTTTATTGTGTTGTGATGGAAAATTTTGTTGTAGTACAATGGTCGGCCAATGGACAAATCTCAAAATTGACCGTGATACAATCATGCTAACTATGCTCTTATTGTCACCAATATGAAGAATTAGGTCGGCATTTCACGTCTTGTAAATTCTTGTATTCAGGTTGAGCCCACCGATTGTGGTTTACCAATGTCGTCTAAAGCCAGGTCCTGTCTGACACTGGTGTGGGGTGTTGAGCATGGTAGCACAATACAATGAAAATGCAAAAAGGCTCATACTACATCAACCTTCCATTTTCCATTTCATTTAACAAAGTCATTTATTACCCCACACCATTTACTTCTTCATTATGTTGACAAAATGCCACCATTATGGATGTTAAAATTTCAGGGAAAGCAACAGGACTTTATCCAAATTAATTCCTAGTTTGAACCAGCACCACAGTTTTGATTCGTAAAATGTTGCATCCCATGCTTCATTTACTTGGTCTGTGCCTCATACTGGGTATAAATAGTAAAAGAGGGTGCTATAATACGACATGTCTGGAAACTTCATGAGCATGAAAAAGCCTTGCAATTCATGACAATACATGTTTGTTTTGTCAGTATTTACTCTCAGTGGCACAACATTAGTATTGCCTCATAACAAGAGGTACAAAGGCTCAAGCTACAGCCCTTCAGAGCTAACGATGCATATTGTTTACTTTGGTTTGTATCAAGCACTCATATAACCTCCCCATAGACAGGCATGGCGCTATGTTAATACTCGATAGTTCGGATGTTATTTTATGCCCTCTGCCCATAGGCTTCAGTCATCTGTGACCTGGAAAAAGAATAAATGAGCAGAATATGAATTAAATGAATGGATGTACTTGTCTTATTGATTTTCTTACACAGATCATTCAAGCCAGCCAATAATCCTAGAGGGATATATTCATCCATGGCTGATTTAACAGAGATTCGCTGTAATGAATGCTGGTTACTGGACGAATTTGGAAAACCAGTTTAATGAAATATTGCTTCCTATGACACCATTGTCTCTCCACTAACACTGCACTTGGCTTATAAGATGTAAAGCTCAGCCAGTGCCCTGTGCTTAAGAAAAGTGCCCTCATTCTTCTTCCTCTTCTATTGTGTTTCGCAAGAACTCAGCACTGATAAATGTCTCTGTAACCTTGGAAAAAGTCACACTGAATACATCAGCAAGTTTGGCTGTCAGCTAGGGGTTGTAGTCAAATGTGCAGCCTTTACTCTCAGCATTATAACTGTGGTTTATCACGCATGCAAGCTGTGCTCCATTCCTCAACGGCAATTGTTATGAAAGCTTAAAAGTAAAATATGGAACACATCTGTTTGGAAATGATAGTGGTTGACTTATTCTAAGAATAGCATCAGTAAACATCATTTTCTATCAAAAACTTTGAGCTTATCACATACAATAGTACTTTTAATTATTATCTAAGAGCCGTCTAATTATATTGGACACTATGTCATGTCATAATGAAGTTTAGTTTCTTCCAGTCCCTTTCAGCTGTGGCCCAAAAAAATCAATCCTGCGCTATTTAATTAAAGGCCAAGCTCACATTACATCAAGTCTTTTGAACTAGACAGGGATCTTCCTGTGTGTGCAGCAAGCCCCTTTTTTGGTTGAGCATTTAAATAAGGCGAGAAATACTTTGGCATTGTTGGCATTTGTTTGGATGTGTGACCTTTTTAACATGCTTCCAATTGGAGGCCATCGTGTTTTCTCACTACAGGAAAGGTTTTGTGAAAATGCCACAGAGTGTCAGCGTATAATGGGAGAGTAATAGGGAGGTAGTTAGATATGTCTCAGAAAGACAGATAAGGTGCACATTCAAAGAGATCCTGCTGAAAGAACAAGCCAATGGATTAAATAGTTTTCTGCACCATTCATGAAGTCAATTAGATTTGTGTGTGTGTGTGTGTGTGTGTGTGTGTGTGTGTGTGTGTGTGTGTGTGTGTGTGTGTAGGCAATGGTGGTTCTAATGGGTTCGGGGGGGCTGGGGGTGCCATGCAATAACAAGCCCGGACCCCCTACTGGGCTCCCTAACTGTGGCCAACATTTATCCCCAGAGAGTGGAAATTGTAAAAAAGTGATAAATAAATGATATGCTAACAATGAGTATTATGTGATAATTGTTATATCTGTATCATTTGTCCTTTGGAGAACCAACGCTATGTGTGCGGTGCTGCTAGTAGTACTTAATATATTTGGTACCCCTGAAATTTCATGTGGCACCAGCCTGGCCACCAGTTTGAAGTGATCTTGAACCACCACTGTGTATTGGCATACATACCATCTATAACAGGAATGTATTTATCTCACTTTTTAACTTTGCTAATAATTAACTTGTGCTACAAAGTAGTTTTAAAATTAAATTGATCTAGTTTTTGACAAGAGCCCAATTCACAAATTTTTTAAAACCGTATGGCTTTACACAATAAAATTTTGGAAACCGTTTCAAATCATTCAATCAGGACTCTCGCACCACAAGAGTCAAGTGTAAAAACTGGCAGCTTTCTTCAAATCATCATCTAGCTCAATAGCAGCATTTTGGTCAATTAACAATCATGTTTAAACTGCTGCTTTCTCAACAGCCAACAGCAGCATTCCCTGACAGACATCAGCATGTCATTACTGTCAGTGTGGTACATTCAACATGTTGATACCTGAGTTAAGATTTCATTCTGATACTGTCAGATTGTCAGTGGCTGAAAGAGCAAGATGTGGTAATATTCCAATCAAGTTATGTCTGTAGTCACAACACAGTGCAACATTGGTAGGTAGCCTCTATCATTCTCTCTCTGTGGTGCTGGTATGCTTACAGTTGCCAGTCTGTCGAATTTAACATTTTTACAGATGGAGGAAGGCAGACAAAGACAAAATAATTGTGTTGTTGCCTTACAATATGTGAAGCTGCTCAATTCAACCCCTGCACAGAATCTCAGGCACTGCCAGGGCTAAAGATGACAACTCCTGACAGATTGCTGATAAATGCGATACATTTTTAATGCACTGCAGGTGCATATGAGTGAACAGCCCGAGGCAGTATATCACAAGCTAATATCAGGAAACAATCATATATGCACTTAAGGGCAGTCCATGGAGAAGAAGCTGGAGGGGCCTATCAGCTACTAAATCAATTTTATCAATGCAGATATTGTGTAACAAAGTCCTTCTTTTGAAATTAAAGCAGCAACTAATCTTTTTCTTGTTGTGTAAATTAGACATGCATCATTATTACTGACCTTTCCTGCCTGTTTAGGTGAAGCCTGCATTGTGCTTTTCAGTGCTCCTGTCCACCTCCACACCTATGCTGCATGTGGGGGTGTCAAGAGCAAAGTTTGTTTTCATAGTTTATTTGTTTTAGGCTACTTTACAAAAGGATGATTATATCATTTGCATCTGCAGTTATTGCTTGCCTTTTACATTAGGTATGCAATTTGTTCTGGTGTTATTATAGTTAAGTGAGCTGTCCCTACGCCTAACCAATTGATTAAGACTCACTGTATGTACCTACATACTGTATATACTATTTGGTACATAACTAGTGTTATAAATCATGTATAATACATGTCTTTAAACTGTATTCAATTTCTTTGCTTATAATTTACGGTCAGCTCTGTTTGATGAGCAAAGCGAATTTATTCATTGGCTCTGAGGATACCGCAACACTTAGAGAAGCCTCTCTTGCATCATTCAATATTGTACATGTTTTATTACTTAAGAGCCAGAGAGAATCTTAAGTCAATACTCATGCACACACAAAATATTTAAAATCAATAAAATGTTATGTATTCATTAAATTAGCACAGCTCCCCACCTTGTTTCTTATGTGCGAAGGCAGTGCTGTGCCAAAAAAAATGATGGAAGCAGTCAGGGTGAGGAACACCGTGTCTAGCCCTCAATGTAGAGTCATCCACCTTGGCGAGGTAATTAAAACATCATAGTAAACACAACTATTAGTGTCAGATTTGCCTTACCTTGGATTTCTTTGCTGAATCTAATACGATGCTGTTGACATTTGGTCTCCTCATTTTCACTGTCCAATTACTAAAAATGTTCTTTCTGAAAGTTTACTTTAAATATGCATTCAAGTTTTGTTTCGATAAAAGAGCGAGAACCTCAGTTAGAGGAGGGAAGGAAACTGCATCGACTCTTCATATATCAAAAGCTCTCACTAGATAGACAATATTGATCTGAGATGTGGAAAGGTAAAGCCAGTGGGAATCTCAAGGCAATCTCTCTTTTACGCATTCTCAAACCTGCATTGCATCATTTTCCTTCTCTAATAGATGTTAGGGTGTTTGTCGAAAATGTTAAATCAGTGTGTGTGTTTTTGTGTGTGTGTGTGTGTGTGTGTGTGTGTGTGTGTGTGTGTGTGTGTTTATGTGTGCTTCCATGTGCATAACTACAAAAAAAGGTTTGTTTACAAATTTAATTGATTTCTGACCATCCGTGTTACTTGCCTTTCCTTTGTTCAAGACATTTTGTACCGGCACATCCCCCTGGTCTCACCTCTCAAGCTAGTAAGTGAAATATCAACACAGCCTGTAGGCATGATGGTCACAGCTACAAAAATACGGGTTGCAAAAAATAAGATTTAATGGCTCTTCTTTGCCCTCCTGCCAAAGACAGTGACAACCACAATGCAGCTAACTGGGGCATATTTGGGGTCTGAAATTGACAGGCAATGCCAAAAAGTGAGGTGATCCAAAATTATATTAGGAGGCCTTTGTTTACTACAAGGCCAGACAAAATGTACAGGATTTTTTGTTGGATGTATACCCACTGAATTTCACATTAATAGGAAGCAGATGATGGACAGTTGTCATACTGTGTACCTGCAGGCAAGGGGAATGAACTGATTGAAAAATGAATTACTGTTTCATCTAATCATAAATTATTAAACTTTCTGCTTCAAACATTTATACATTTAATACATAATGCATTTTACCCATGCATTTCTTTCATTCTAGCATTCTAGGCTTTTATTATAATCTTTTTTACGTGGGTGCAAGCTATTATTCTCTTTTTTTCCACTTAAATCCTTCATTATCAGCACATTATTACATAACACTATAGATATGTTACACAGCATTTATGGTTGTCCTATGGGATCCGGGAGGCCGGGAACTCCTGGAGTTCATCTCCGGCATGCTGAGGTCCCACGCAAATGTACCAAGCAGAGTGAGGATCACCTGCTGCTTTCTAGTGCATTGCTCTTACAGTGTTCAACTATGTTGGAGCCTAATGAGTTAAATCAAAAGACATAACCTGTATGAAATTCTGTACATTTAGGGCCTCATTTATGTGAGTCATGGCAAACGGCACAAAGTCACTCACAGAGTGCTTGGTAATGATTTAGGAAGAATACATTACCATACATTACATATCAGCACACTGTGTTAGGGTAACAATCATATCAGCTCATCTTATCCCTTTATAGATGCAGTTCTCTCCTCCATGATATACTGAATTCAGCCCAGATCTTCTCCCAAAGGAAATATCATGCAGAGATCCATGTTATTAGCATTATATTTTGGTAAAATGCTTATCTGCTTTCTTGTTGGGAGCCAGAACTCTCTGAAATCTTTCCCTTATGAAGCTACAGCCAGAAGACAGTTAGCATAGCTCGGCATAAAGACTGGAAGCAGGGAGAAACAGCTGTCCAAAGGTAAACAATCCGTCAACAGGTACCTCTAAAGCTCACTTATTAGCCACTTATATTTTGTTTGTTCAACCTGTAGAAAATAGTTTTACTGTTATGTGCTTTTATGTGATTATTTCTTGGCCAGGCCACTCCAGGGATTTCCTTTCATTATTTCAAAGTAGAAAGAGACATTGTGATGGTGATTTAACCATGGATTTAACCAGACTGAAATGATTGCAAGAACAACAACAGGCGGGGAGAGGAATGATGAAGAAGCACATGAAGACTATATAGCAGGAGTGCGTGGGGTGCGTTGTGGCTGCATGTCTACAGGAAGTGCATGGGGCAGGTCTCCCAGCGCGCTGGTATTTTGACGCACTTTTTCACATAGGCTTCCACTCAAAGGGCCAGTAAATATTCCCACAGTAAAATCAAAATCCATACCGTCCTACCGTCTATACTGTTTATACCGTACATATTTTCTATGGTATTTTATCCCTGTTTTTATAATGATTGATAATATACTGATTAAAATGATTGTATTTACTTTTATGTCTTTGGCTGTGAAGAACTTTGTGACTGCCGTCTGTGAAAGGTGTTATATAGGTATTAAACTACAAGGTCCTCGGAATTATGCTTATGTATTTTCATGTTTGCAACTGTATACATACCTTATACTACTCAAGTTTTCACAATGAGAGTTATAATGCTTTAGAAATTACTTTTGATAGGCCCAATTAAATGCAGGAGATGACCTAGCTGTTGAAGTTCAATAACCTGTTGTTTTTGGATTAGAATCTGGAGAAAATGATTGGTGGGAAACAGGTGGTCCTGAGTTCAGTAGTGAGAAGAAATAACTTGTTTAAATGTTCTCGTGATTTTTCATGGACACATAGGACACAGACAGTCCAAACTGACTACACTGTACATGTCCAATATGCCCCTAACATGTTGCCATCTCTAAACAGAGTGCCCAGAGCTCTGAATTGTGGAGGTTATATTGCAGCAGCAGTCTGGAAGAGGATGTGTACGCATTCTACCTTTAAATGGCTGTAGGGATTTAATCAACTTAAAGATAAGAACATCATACATCATGTGGAGGCCGTTGCATGTCTAATTATACATTCTATCAACATCACAGCAAACGTGTGCCATGTGGCAACTAACCAGCACAAAGGGTCATGTTTTAAGGTAGTTTAATCTTTTTTTTAATTAAATATGTTGCTTCAAGATGCATTAATACAAATGAAAATTATCCGATCTGTGAGAGTAAGCATTAAAAGAGCTGGCTTCTATTTTTAAAAAAAGTATGTATTTCACTAACTGGAGTGCTTGATAAAATTGCAATAGAGATAAGTAAGGCACACCTCATCACTTCTGGTGGACAGGTAAAGAATGGGACGAGCCTATTGTTTGTAGCCTTTAAAGAATTAGATTACTTCAAGCCTTCACTCAAGGAATAATAGTCTGTGGTGCTCTATTCTACAAGATACAGTGACCCCTAACCATGGCTGGCATGCAGTATACTACTACAACTTGATTGACCTGTTTCAAAGGCACACATGTTTTCTCTAAATACATCATCAGAAGAAATGTAGAACAATCTCCACTGTTACTTATAAATCCATATCCAATCAGAAGCTATAGTACAACTGACAATATATTTGTTATTTTCTATATACCTACTTTTTTCTAATTTGATTTGCTGAAAGACCACCGAGAACTTCACTGACATAAAGACTTACACCCTTGGATATCAGAAAATAACATGCTGTCACACAACTGAACCATTAAAGCATGGTCACTATTATGTGGACTGTGCATTAAAGCTCCTCACACTGAGTGGAAGGACATGAGACTCCATTATCTAGTTTCTCTAGCGCAGTGAGCAGATGTGATCATAGTGGCAATGTCATCTTCACTTATACTGGCACTTTACATTTAAAATAAAATGGCCCTTTGATATGTTTTGGCCATCTCAGAATCTGGAATATACCCACTGCACTACAGCGGCATCGCAGAGCATTGATTTTTCTACATTGTATCGTTATTTCAAAATGGATACAATTTGTTTTGCAACTGGTACACAAAGCAAAAAAGACGGTTTTGATGAATTTGCAAATATACTAAAATTGTCAAACAGACAAATACCTTTGAATGCCTATTCATCAGATTTACCCTGCTAGGCAAGTTAACGTCTTGCTGCGGGTCTGTCAATCATCAACATCAGAATAAACAATCCCATATGTCACTTTTGAAATAAATGGGGATGATGTTTTGAAATCCAGTGCGGAAAACAAATTTACCAATAAGTCCTCCAAAGACAAAAACACACATAGGTTGTTTGTTCCTAGCCTTTAATATGACTCTCAGGAGTGTTTCCTAAATTAGTACAGGCAGCTGCCCTGATAAACATGGCGACTGAGAGTGGAATAACATCATTAAAAAATAAATACTGCTGTCCCTATTTGGACTATTCTGGGTTTAGTCCCTACGGCAAAGGTGTGCCGGCCAACACAGATGAAGCCGTGTGCACCATTTGCCTCAATAAAGTTGCAGCTTGCCGCCTATGACCTGCAGTATGAAGCTCCAGTGGGAGAGCTCTGTGCCTGACATCAGGGGCTCCTCCTGCGGCAAGGTGCTTCACCTCGTTGCTCCACCGATCCCTACTGATGACAGTCGGCGGGGCACCAGGGTTTTTCTGCAGTGCGCATAGTGTCAACATAAACAAGTGTCCCGTAGATGATGAGGCAGGGTATAACTGGGTCCAAAATACGTTAATTGTTATTTCTGTCTGCGGGTCTATTGATCTCCTTTGCTCCCATTTCAGTTGCTACAGACACCAAAACACCAAGAAGAATCAACGAAAGAAGTGAGCTTATTTCCAATCTATTCATAATTCTATGGACCATGAGCATTAAAACCTGGCAATAATTGTGTTAGTATGCTACTAAACACACAGCTTTGTAGTGTAGACAATGTCATACATGTCAGACTTCTATGACCAGCAGCTTTGAAATGTCAGGATGGTATGAAGGTATTCAAAAATAGATACCGCCCAAGCCTAGTATACCTCATAGGCTGTATGAAAAAATATTTTATTATGAATAAGCCTTGAAAGAATTCAAACAGGTGAGTTACAAAAGTCACCCCCTTAATGTTGTCATTAACAGGGAAAGTAAAACTGCTATTTCTGCTGTAAAGTTAATACCTTTAACATGGGTGCTGAGATGATTGATTTGCTTTTGAGGCCAGCCTCAAGTGGTCTTTCCAGGAATTGCAAGTTTTTGCCAATTCCTCCTTGGATTTTTTTTTTTTCAGCTCCCGGGGTTTGCTGCTTGGTACACCTCCCCGCACACACACACATGCACTCACATTTAGACTATGCAACCACCCACTCAGCAGACTGTGACCCTTACAATCAAATCCTATTTTCAAGACAAATTTCCACGTGAATGGACGATAAGGTTTTTATCTTTCTTATCTCTCCTACTGATGCATCTGCTTTTTGAGATAGCTTGATGATAGGGGAGAATGCAAGTCAAATGGGCTTCCATGCATGTGTTGGTGCAGCAAAGGTAGCCAGCACCAGTGTTTTCTGGCACTAATTGTTCTAACTGATTTCCCCAATTAATCAAACTTTGACTTTGACTTTGAATAGTGTGAGGCCTAGCTTGGTGGTTAAGCAGTACAAATGCATTAAGGTGAGATTTAAAAAAAAAATTTCAGCTTCAGGGACATCTGTCCACTCTGTTTCTGCAACAGCTGCTGTCATTCACTTCTCACTTAATCCATTAAGTGTGTCTATCCACAGCAAATATGTTTAAAGGCTATTTCTCAGCTAAAACACCCCATTACAAACATCACTGTTTGGCTAGACAAACTCAACAGTTGAAAGTTTTTTTTAAATCCCTCGTAGCTAAGACAGATGCTGATATTTAATGTATTTTGAGAAAGCTTACTGATCAAAAGAAAGTAATTCCAAAAGGAAAAGGATGGGAGAAATCAGCATCCTCTTTGCGGTAATGAAGCCTAACTACTTCAGCGGATTAATTAGTTTTCTTCCCTGAAAGAATTAGTGATTTCTTCATTTACTTTAAAACAGTTTCTTAAATTGTCTAACACAGGTCTAGTGGGTAGTCTGTGTATGTCAGGAGTACAGTTGTACACTGATCATTTGCACCTGTGAGGCAAAAAAAAATTAACCAACACAAGGAAAGAAAAATGAAAAGTACATCACTTTCACTATGCAGTTCAAAGCAGAATTTCAGCTAAGTAAATCTGCAATTTTTAATTAAAAAAAAAGTAAGAAAGTGTTTCCTCTTAGTGCTACTTAGACATTTTGGCCAGATGCTGTGTCTGTAATCCCTACACTGGTTTCTCAGTTACATATTTTCTAGAACTGCAAGACATCAATATGACATACAGCCAAATTACTTAATTCCCTGCAATTGACATGAATGTCGAAGGCACATGGCTACAATGCATTTCCCTGTCTGTGTGGAATTTTCGGTGTGTACATGCTGAGAAGTACTATGACTGTAAAGTTGTTTTAACAGGGGGCTGCTTTTCTATGCAGCCCCAACACAGAGACATTCAGCTGTTTTAGAAAAGGACCTGCCAACAGGCAGCCAATTAACATTTACATCCACAGTTTTCATCTTGTCAGGTATAACTTTTCATTGGTAGTGCTTTCCAAATATTTTTTTCTAGAAATGCACACATTTAAACTTTATGCCTCTGGAGAAGCACAATTCATCTTTTTCTCCACATTCTGTCAAAGCACTTGTTTGAAATCTTATGGATTTCTCTTTTAAAATTGAACTGATGTGTGAATCATATTATACTTTTAAGACCAATTAACTTAAAAAATCATGCTCAAGCAATTACAGTTTAGTGATTATGTCAAACATGAAAAATCCTTCCAACTTGCATTGACCTCAGTATTGGCCTAATAAAGATCTCATTAGGGCTATACGATAAATTATTATGTCTTTAGTCTGCAGCATTTCCAAGCTGCATCCAATTGATGTTGAGACTAAAATAATCCCATAATGGGTGTCTATGACAGTAACCCTCTCTCAGTGTGTTCTGTCTTTCTCTATGTGATATTGAATAGCAGTATTGATGACTGAAAAAAAAACAAAGAAAAATGTCAATTATTATTTTAGTAGAAGGGCTTCAGACCCAAAAGTCAGATTTGTATTTGCTTGTTTTCTTCTGATAGGAGTTGCTGAGGTTTACATTCCCAGCATGGCTACCAGCTTGACTCCTTGACGACAAGCACAGACTACAGAAATATAATAGCCTCATGCTGCTGAGGATGGCAAAGGAGACATCTCTGGAGGTTTAGGCAAGGGCTCTCCTTCCCTATGGGCAGACATGTAGCTGGCAGAAAAACTTTGTCCTTGCTATGAAGATTATTTTTATTCATAGGGCAGCCAGAATAATAAATGTCAAATCAAGGATTTTTTTTAAGGTGAAACACAACTTAGTGGTAGCTCTGTTCTAGAGCTTGATTCATATAAAATAGAATAGAATAGAAATACTTTATTGCTCCCAAGCTGGGAAATTGCAGTGTAACAACATCATTACACACATACACATCAAAGCAGTAATATAAAAGATACCTAAAAAAAAATTATAAATAAGTGGACTAATCATAGTGCAAATGTAAACATATAATAATCTAAGGTGCAGTGGACAGATTATGAAAAAAAACATAAGGTGCTTCCGATTGTATTGTTGTGAAACGTTTAGCTGTTATTGTACAGTGTTATGGCATGTGGCAGGAAAGATTTCCTGTATCTGTCCGTTCGACAGCGGAGCACCTTGTCACACAGGCTGCTCCAGCTCCGCTGTCTGACCACTGTGTGATGGAGAGGGTGTTGATCATTGTCTATGATAGCTAACAGTTTGTTCAGCGTTCTCCTCTCCACCACGGACTCAAAAGACTCCAGCCTGAGATCAAGTACAAACCCAGCAGAAAAATGGCGCAACAAATGGCAACAACCGACTGGTAGAAGATCTCTCATCTTGCTGCACATGTTGAAGGATCTCAGCTTCCTCAGGAAATAGAGTCTGCTCATCCCTTTCTTGTACACAGCCTCGGTGTTAGATTTCCAGTCCAGTCTGTTGTCGATCACCACTCCCAAGTATTTGCATAAATAAATCCAAGCAGTCAACATACTGATGGAAATTATTTAAAGTGTTGTTTAGTGAGGCATGATTAAAATCACCTGTAATAACCATGAATGCATCCGGATGTTCAGTTTGCAGTTTTGCAGTGGAGGAGCTGATAACTTCACAGCATCAGCTGACGGGGGGGATGTAGACAGTGATAACAATGGCGAATGTGAACTCCCTCTGCAAATAATAGGGATGCATTCCCACGGCCAGCAGCTCAATGCCCGATGCCCAATGGACAGAGAGGTTCCATCACAGAGACATGGGATTGCACCACCTCTCACTCTCATTAAGCCCACCACCCTTCTTCTTCCGACTTTAGGAACAATCTCTGTCTCTGTGTACCAAACAGTAACTGGAAACCTCAATGCTGTAGTCCGGGGTTTGTGCGAGTGCAGCCAAGTTTCACTGAAGCATAATAAGCTACACTAGCAGTAGGCTACTCTGTCTGGGTCTTCATCAGCACTGAAAGTTTGTCCATCTTATTCCCCAAAAGACCTCACGTTTCCCATTATAAACGTTGGGACCGCTAGCTTCTGTCTTCTTCTTTTCTCCCTCCGTTTGTTTCCAGCCCTGCAGCCCCCGCGTCTCCTACGTAACTCCTCCGGGACCACAGGTCTGTCTCCGGGCAGCAGCACAGGCTTGCACAGCGCAATCAGCTGTTCACGCATGTATACAATGCACCCACTACTATCGGCAAGGTTCTCTGTTACAAAAAGTTTAGAAAAGTAACAGAAGAACGCGGAGAAGAGTAACAAAATGTAGGCCAGCTATTGTCTCAACGTTTATGTACAGAATGTAATTAATTCGACAAAACAAACGAATAGACTGAACCAACAAATAAAAAAGTTAAAAAAACATGACGGGAGCCGCTGCCACCTAAGGCAACCCAGAGAAGATTGCTGAGGCATTGGATGGATCATATCATAAATATATATATTTTTTTGTGGTTTTGTCCGTAGTGTTCTTGGAAACAAATGAAAACCTCCACGTTAAACATTTAAATGTTGCGTTTTATGCCTTAGTGTAGATATAGAGTAGAATTACAATAAATGGCTGTGGGTTGCTGCCTACAAGATGTTACACAGGTCTATTAGTCACCCTAATACATTTCCAAGACATAATGGCTAGAATGAAACAGAAACAGGCTCAATGCCAACTCACTTTAGCGTTCTCTGAAATTCAAGAGTTAAATTCAAAACTTTTAATACGACAAATGGAGTTGGTGATTATGCTCTCTGTTGCCTATCAACATTCTATAATGCAAAGAGACACTCTAATTAGGACATATTTTAGGAAACCATTGGGGAAATCTGGGAGGATTCCAAAACACCATAAAATCCATCAAGCACAGAGGAAGAACAGTGCCCCAGCAGCTTCAGTTATTATAGAACTATATTAATTGCATTAATATGTTTCTCACTCACTGCTAATTGAAATATAACATTGACCTTATGAACAAAAACTTTTTAAGAGTTGTATTCTCACTGAATAAATAGAGTTGCATATGATCAATGTGTAGGCCGATAACGTGGTTACTGTAGAAAGTGGATTGTGTCAGTTACTTTCCAACATCTATTTCCGAAGCCTGAGGAGGACCAGGGGGTTAAATGAGGTTTTCAAGATTCTAATATTTTGCACTTTGGGGACATTTTCCCATTTAAGGGAGATTTATAATCCAGTGCAAATTAACTGCATTTAACAAAAAAAGAAATCAGAGGATACTTAAATACTCACTCAGTTGCCAAATAGAACCCCAAAAATATAGAATCCTATCATGTACCATATTATATCATATTCAGAACTGATTGCTTGAAATAATACATTTTTTGAAAAATTGTCTCTCACAAACAATGTAATAATATTGACCTTGAGTTATCTTAAATAGATCTGTCTAACTGTTTTAGACTCACGTGTTTGTGAGAGTGGAGTTCAGGCACTCCTCGTTATTGCCCTTGGAGCTGTATCTTATCTGGCATCTATACTGCACAAGGTGAAGAAGTATTGATCCCTGGACCCACAACGTGTTGAATGACCGGTAATGAAAGCAGATGTGAGGATAGAGGCCATTTATTATACAGAGGCTTTGCTTCTCTCACCCTACTGTACGCTCTATGGACATTGTACAAAGGCTTACCAAAGAGCCACAGACTGTATCAACCATGTGAGTCATCTGTGTTACAACGTCTCATTCTGTAATAAATCAATCAGTGGTTTTGGTATCAATCGAAAACAACATAAAAGATATCAAACCAGGTGTCTGATGAATCCATTTAACTGTTTAGGAGAAAATACTTCTTGAATTTCTATGAACCAAAGAAGTGATAGATTCCATATCTTCGCTGGAATTCATTTTAAGCACAGCATTAGTGTGATTACTTAACTGTCATCAGCCAACAGGACACATGCACTCTAATGTCATTAGTGCTAACAAGCTTGGTGGTGTTGTGCATCACAATGACAGTATCATTAATTCAGGGACTGCTGATTTCCATGGTGAAGGTACACAAAGTTTTAACACGATAAATTTACACGTGGGAGTAGGAATACTATTGTTGATGTTGCTCACATCCAAAAACATTTAAGTATATTGATCTATCTCGTTCTACTTGCATATCATCAACTTGTTTTTATTTATTTATTGCCAGCTAAGAGAAGACTGCAAATAATGTTTGACCTGTAAGTCTGACAATGGAGAGTTGAGACAATTGGCTCATATTATCTCCAATGTGAAACGGAAAAGTAGGAAACTTTCATGTCATAGTTATAGTGACCAAAATTATAACGGTTGATTATTATCCATTATCATTATTATAGCGGTATACAGTAGTATAATAATAATAATAATATAAAAACATACTGATGATGCATGGACTGTTTTTTTCCTCTGTCTTATATTGAAAATACAAACAAACAAATATATATATTTATATATATATATATATATATATATATATATATATATATATATATATATAAATAGCACTAATGACTTTTCGTTTGCATAAGCATTAAAAATTTGCATATATTTCTGTAGGCTGATGCTAGCAAGAAATCCAGCAAAGGTTAGCCAGTTAGCTGCATGGATCTGGCCTTAAAAAGTTTATCTCCGGGTTGTCGATGCAAAAAGTATAATACAGACACAACTTGTGGTGCCAGTTCTTGTTAACAAACTACATTTCTTAGCTACTTTTTAAAGTTACATTACAACACGCTTGCCCATTGGCATTAAAAAAAATACATATCAAAACACAGAATGAGTGGATAGGGTTTGTAACTTAGACCTTAGATATAGGATATGACTACTTTTTATCATGTATGAAGACATTCTGTTCACATATTATAAGGCCTCATCCATAAATTACACCTGCTTTTTTAATTCATAATCCAGTCAAGAGACCTTAGTAAAAGTAGTATAGGAGTTAATTTATTCCTAATACAGAGAGGTGAATTTGTCGCTTCCAGTGACAAATGATAGGCTGCCAAGCAATGATGCTGGCTGATTTTAACCTTGGCACACCTTCTTTGACTCCGGGTTGTTTTATAATCAAGGTTGCCATTCATCTTTGTCATTACTCTCATAGCAATTTGTAACTGCTGAGCTAAACAGTGTTAAACTGGACACAGAAATATTTACAGACACTCTGTCTATCCTAAGAATATTACAGAATAAAAGACAAATGTCAGCTTCACTGTTTTCTGTTATCAGTGGATACTCAAGTGACAATCTGCAGCTCATGAGAGGTTTATTTTTGCTGTTATCTTTCCCATGAAAAATCCTTTCCCACAATGGAATGTGATGTGTTTCTGGCAGAAGAAAAACGACAAGAATACAAAAAATTTAAATTCAAGTTAAGCAACAACTCAGTACTCATTAAACATTTTGACACCCAAAATAAGGTACAGTGCAGTACAAGATTGCTAAAGCAATAAGCGCTTGGCAGCATACACCGCTCGCTGCCCTTGGCAAAATATGAGCATCTCACAAATTGCCACTTTAAATGAGACACAATACTGCAACGTGATATTTCTCTGGTGTGTTCTGTGGTGGTTTATGTTGCCACCCGGAACGCTAGAGCCATGCAAAGGGTAAGTTTCTATGTCTGACATTCCAATATAATGCACTATAAAACAAAAACAATGGCAAAAACCATAGCCTTGGAAATCATTGAGTTATCACCTATTTGACAAACACAATAAATGTCAATAAACATACGATAAACAAATATAAATGTGTCTACCTTTTGTACAAAACAAGCCAGAGTCTCACTGGATCCTCTAAGCCAGGAGCCCCATGTATTTGACAAATGTCTTTAAAGCCAACAGCTGCTGATTAATCACAATGGATCTAAATTACTGGCTGGCTCTCAACCGGGTTTGGAAATGGATGCCCAGTGCACTTAGAACCTCCTTAGCATATACTTGACAGCTGCATGGAGTAAGTGCCACTTCTGTCTAGTTAGCTGTATCTTTCTACCCCTTCTATAGTAAGCCAAAAACAGCTCTGAACATGTGTGTTTAAAGTGCTATCACACATTCAGATCCAATTGTTACAGCAGCATATTGCTGTCACTGCCAGAAAAAGAAAAACACTTCAGCATCATGCTTTAATGTGAAAAGTTTATTCTTATACCAAGATGTTTTTCATGCTTCAACAACACATTTTCATGATATTACACTATAGGAACTTGTCATGTTTATAATGATAAGTTACACGCTATGACTTGATCAATGATTGTATTGAAAGAATATGAAACTTATGTTTAAATGAAACAGTGTGCAGAGAACAGATAAATTGACAAATATGACTCATTTACACAATTTGATTAGATCTACTCTATTAGTTAGCAGCATAATTTGTCATCCTGCAAAATTAGCCGTATGCTTTGGTTGACAATGGGAGTTTCAATGGACGTTAAATAAAATGAAACAAATATGTCTAGATCTAATTATGGTCTTTGTCCTTTGCTCAATAACTGCAGAATTTCACCATGTCTCACCCCAAACATGAAGTAGAACTAATCAAATTGTGTAAATGAGTCATATTCCTCACTTTTCCATTCCCTGCAAATATTTTCTCATTTAATTATGAGTTTTATGTTGCTACAATATAATCATTTATCACGTTATAAGGTGAAACTTATGTTAAAACAATATACAGTAATTTATCATGTTTTAACAAAATAAATATGTATGATGTTATAACAAGAAATTTTTAAGTGATAAGTTCGTATTTTGTAAAAAAATTAAAATATATTGTAAAACTTGAATGAAAAATCCTGTGATAACAATAAGCTTTTCACGTTATAACAATTATCTTCTTCTCGCAGTGGTAGCACTACGCTTCCATAAATTAATTTAAAATATATTTTTAGTAAACTTTATCTTTACAAATGAATCTAATTAAAATGAATCTAAAAAAATGTAACTTCATCAAACCTAAATTAAAAACTAACCCAAGCTAAGGGTGTTCTCACACTTACCATTCATACCGTGAGTTGATCTGTGCCGTGCCTCCTCCCCGCACCCTGACACAGCCTGCACTCACATTACTTTAAACGATCTGGGCCACGGCACACGATTGCTTCTTACTTATATTTCATCCCCCCTTGGAGTTTTTGTGTTGTCCAACTGTTTTTGAATATTTTCATCTGACCAAATCTGCAGTAAACAGCTCCCCATTGAAGCGCCGCGAACCCTTAAATAGTCGTCAGGAATGCCATCAATGCTTGTGTTCGTACATGTGGGCATGCTTGTGCTCCTACACTTTTGTGTGTTTTAGCATTGTCCATCTGCACTCATACTGAGCTTTGAATCGTGCTTGGGCACGGTACGGATGGTAAGTGTGAGTAGACCCTAAGATGTCCTCACTGACTCCAGTTCAGTACTACATAAGTTTGCTTTATTCTAAAATCAATAATACATATATTGCTTTTATTGCACAATTTAGAGTGCCTACACTATATACTTAAGAAACATAACATTGTTATTTTATTTGGTCCCCATTAGTTGTCACCAGCGCAACAGCTTTTTCCCTGTAGTCCACAGTGGAGGAAGAAAATACTCCAGCAGTTTCATAAACGTAAATCAGTGTGAAGTGAAAATACTATAATATACATTTTGCATATCCATTGTATACAATGTTGGTATGATGATATTTTTATTCTGACTTGCAAAACAAAATATGAAGTAAAAAGTAAAGTTGTCAACCACATGCCTCACTTTCACGAAAATATATTTTGAAATAATATTTTCTTATAAGAAATACTCCTGTTTCTTAAAAAATAATGGTTATACACAAAATATATTTGTATATGTTGTTATCTATAGTATTTTTTATGTTGTGGTTTGTTTGTTGAGTGAGGTACACACTGGTGGTCTAGTAATTACAGTTTGACACTCCTGTGTGCTGTGTAGTGGGAATCACAAGCCTGTGCTGTTTTGGGCTGAGCTAACAACGCTGATCCTTGCTGCAGGCTTATCTGACAGGCGAGTGTGCACACAGTTACAGAATGGCTTCACATTCAAACACACTGGTTAAGTGTCAACCCACAGTTATCTATAGTGGGGGAGTAAATGATCATTGTCGAGACTGTGGAATTTCAACAGAAATATCTTCAAAACAAGCAAAAAGGGAGATGAAAGTGCTTAGTACTGTATACTGGAGCAGCATGCTGCCAATGCAGTCAATATAGGATGGATATTCTGTAGTCAGTGCAAGTGGGCAGTTCAAGTACAAATGTTAACTACTCAACATGCTAAAATAATTTGGTTGCAATATTTCAAATATGATATTGCTTTCTGAAATGTGTATCATTAGTTGTCCATTTTAGCCATCACACTGTATCAAGTGAAATTAGATGACATTAAGTTAACATAGCTATGATAACATTTAAAAAGTAAATAAGGGGTGTACAATAGCAAATGGTCAAATTGGAGACTGGGCCATAGAGGTAAAGATTATTGTTGTGGCAGCTTAGGCAATACAATGCTGCTATTGATGGAGGTCAGGGTGGTTTTATGACTATGCGTTTTATAATCCACTGTGAAGTTTGCGAATTGTGTATTTTAATGCTATTTTTGCAGCCTTCAGCTGTCAGCACTGTGATAATGAGTCAAGGTCAGAAGGAGGCAGAGTGGGAGATAGTAGTATTTGTTAAGATTGTCTATAGGTTACAGATGGGCTGGCTTAAAATACTTCACATAGGATTATAAATTATTTTAACTCAGAAACTAGACTTCTGGCATCTTCAGCAACCATTATTTCCAGACTAAAAAAAGAGACCCCCTCTTTCTCTTTTTTAGTTGACTTGAGCAAAAACAAATACCCCAGAGTGGATTAAATTCTTTATTTTTAGCAACTAAAAATTCCATTTATTCTGCATGTCTCTCAGCCTTTTAGTCATGCAAAGTGTCTTCTGCAATTTTAGCAGTCAACTGTGTGTGTGTGTGTGTGTGTGTGTGTGTGTGGGGGGGGGGGGGTCATCTCATGACCTCCCTTTCTAATGCTACATTATAAAAAAACAATCTGTTGTTGGTTTTAGAGTATACCTTAGTTTTCAAGATTTCATTTTTTTATAATATGCTAACATATGAAAGTCATCCAAATTGGAATAGTCCTACCAGAGCTGGACTTAATGTTTCACCCTTCCATGGTAGGCAAAAATTTGATCTGTTGATTGAGTTGTGTTGTACAGCATTGCACCACAGAAAGGTCTGAACATTGCTGAGAACTATTTTAATTGTAAAATGCAAATTTCTGAAAGGGAAATTCTGTATCCCAGTTGATTTTGAATGTTAAATTTCAAATTATACAGAGAACCTTGTACATTTTTTTAAAGCTTTGTGTCTTATTTTAACATTGAATGAGGAGACTTCATGATGTGGGTTTCAGATACTGTCTTTCACTGTGAATGAAAACACTGCAGCTTTTTCAAGCTTTCAGTCGCTTTCAGCTCACTGGTCCATGTGGTTGTATTTCAAAAGCTCTCACACAACCCTAATATGAATCATGGCCAGGCATTTTCACTACATGAACTTGCACAACCCAAATGTATGCTCCTCACTCAATGCACAATTGACTTTTGAAAGAAAGAAGAATGCCTTTATTCCTTCAACAAGGGGAAATTCTTTTTTTGTTATTATATTATCATGTTACATGTTATGTCATGTCACACACAGGCCTGAAATACAAACATCCAGAAACAGGACCTATATACATGCAACTAATGGAGAGATGTCAGAGCGAGGGGGCTGCCAATGGATCGGCGCCCCGAGCAGTTGGTGGTTCGGTGCCTTGCTTAACACCACCTTGGCAGTGCCCAGGAGATGAACTGGCAACTCTCCAGCCACCAGTCCACACTGGTGCTTTTCATATAGTGTAGATGTGTCCTGCTGTCCTGTTAAAGTGAATAGGACATGAATAAGTCGATGTACTGAGCTGTTAAAGCGACAAACTTTCTTTTTTCCTTCAAAAGCCAACACAAATTGTTCTGTCTGTCAAGGCGAGGGCCAGTCCTTGTAGCACCTGTCTTCTAGTTGTCAAAGGGAACTGGATGTTTGAGTGCATGTGGGTGTATGTGTATGTGTGTCCAGCATGTGGGAGTACATGTCTTGATCCATAGCAGCTGCCCCTCAAGCACAATGACAAGCATGCTCATTCAAACACTTTTTGTGTAAAGAAGAATAGTATCAAATCTGTTCTATTTTCAGATGGAGTCAAGTCCTATTTGTTTTTTGTCTCCCAGCAATACTTTCCTCTAATCACATTAAGACAGTTGATGTGAAAAGTATAATGAGCACTTCTATCAGCAATCCTGCATGAATCAGTTTCCTCTTCAAACGCATATATTGAGTATACTGAAATGACATTTGTGGGGCAGTTTGTAATTATATTTCTTTATTAATGTTTTCTTTTTGGTTGTCCATTTTATCTCACTGGCATTTTATTATAATTCAGAGTGTTTATGAAAAACTAATCAAAGGTCTTGTAGCCAACATTTTTTTCCCCCCTGAACATTAACTGCTCCAAAATAACGTCACAGACAAAGTGACGTGCTCACCTCTAAATGGACAAATGTTTAGCAAGGATCCAGAAGTGGAGAAAACAGAGGTAAAGTCTATATGGCTAAATGTCCTTTTTATCCGGAGAGAATATGCTTCACAAAGGAGGCGTAGTTGATACAGCCATTGGCATCCTCCTGTCCAGCCATCAGTCTGTCCACCTCATCTTCTGTCATCCTCTCTCCCAGTGTCGCCAGCACATGACGCAGCTCTGCTCCCATGATGGTGCCATTGCCTTCCTTGTCAAAAACCCTCAGCCCCTCCACAAAATCCTCAAAGTTGCCTTGATCTTTTGCACGGGAGATATGTTGCATCATTGGCAAGAAGGTCTCAAAGTCAACCATTTTTGTGCTCATGTCCTCTGGCCGTGGTTTGCCAAGCACTTTCAGCACATCTGCATTGGTGGGGTTCTGGCCCAGAGCTCGCATCACGTCTCCACACTGGGCATATGTGATCTTCATTTCTCCAGTTGGTGTGCGGTCGAATAAGGTGAAGGCCTCCTTGAACTCCTCAATCTGGTCTGCGGTGTACTCAAGAGTGATGCTTTTGGGATCGAACGGTGGCTCCTTGGGCAGCTCAGGCAGTGGCTCTGGAGGTGGAGTTGGCTTTGCAGCTGGAGCATCTTTCTTAGGCTCTGGCTTTTTGGGCTCAGGTTTCTTTGGTTCAATCTTCTTTGGTGGCATGTTGTCAAGGGATTCAGAGGTGAGCCAGTACTTGCTGGAAAACAAGCAAGAGTCTGAAGGGATTGTAAGGGATTCCCAAGCACAGAGGGCCTCCTCCTCTTCCAAAGCTTTTATATGCGCTTTGTCTATGGAGCAAGATAGCAATTTCCAACAGCACACTATAAAAGGAAGAAACCTGAAATAGATTCCCATAGCAAGTGATGTCAACATTGAGTATTGTTCTCAGCTGCTGTAATCAAGCCAACAGGGCTATTCACTGTCATTAGTGAGGGTCCAGTTGCATTAGGCCAAAAATGTTTTGTCTCTTTGATGGACAAAGGGATCAGAGCACAATGTATCAGCCCTTGAGAGAGTGGGACCAAAATAACTTTGCTCACTAACTACTGAAAGTCTGGGAATCACTGTTTCACAATGTTGTAGTAGCAAACTCCCAGATAGTTGATGTCAGAGGTCTCAGGATGGATGGGCACACTTTGGGACTTGTTATTATGTACCATTTTTATATTAAGAGGAGGGCATTCTTTTGAGAAAATAAGATTATCGGGCTTAAGGGAAATGGATGATATCTGCCATGCTATGGCATTACAGTTTTTAAGAGACAGAAGGTCTGCCTAACCTTTTATGAATGGGATATGTGTTTGGATAGTATCGGTGCTCAATGATACGTTCAGGGATTTGGCAATTTCTCATTTCCTAGATAAATGATAACTTCCATATTCCCCCCGTCATTTAGTAGCTTGTGAGTGTTCAAAAGTGCTCCTCCATATTTAGGAGCCCAGCAAGCTTTAACAGATCCTAAAAGAGACTCTTAATTAATATGTTATTATATGGAAAGGTCATGCAGTTAAGCCCTTAAATGTAAAAAAATCAATTGTAAGACAATGTATGTGATGTGCTCTGCAAGTGCCAGATCAATGATATGATAAAATAGAACAAATAATAATTTTGAATATTTATGAATATATATATAATTTACACAATTAAGCAGAAATACTGGCTATATAGATGTTTGACTAGCAGCATCCTGTGTGATTTGAATGTGTCCATTGTCTGTGTATTCCCTTGCTCAGCTCTTTGTACAGTACAGTATATGTTGCATGGTTACAAGGTGAAAGCAGGCAAGGCAATTCCATTATGTGTCTAGTTTATAAATACGTAATATGTCTCTTGGGTTTATGTAGATGACTGCTCAGTAATACCCTTCAGTGAATGATAAATTAACCAACAAAACATTCATTTAATTTATGGGAGAGAGGATGTGTATAGGATATGCAGTTCCA
Source organism: Echiichthys vipera (assembly GCF_963691815.1). NCBI lineage: Eukaryota > Metazoa > Chordata > Actinopteri > Perciformes > Trachinidae > Echiichthys > Echiichthys vipera. Next base: position 19,391,349 of record NC_139841.1, read on the forward strand.
TGACACAATCTTAATCATAACTTTAATTTATGCAGGCATCACAGTTTATCAACTCAGTTTAGCACAACTAAAGCCTGTCATGCGATGATCACATTTACCCTTCTCTATCTTCATGCCAGTCCCCCTTGATCCGTCAATATAGAGCTTGAAGTCCTTGGGCAGTGTAGTGTGTAGGTGTGTGTGTGTGTGTGTGTGTGTGTGTGTGTGTGTGTGTGTGTGTGTGTTTTTGTGTGTGTGTCTGTATAGTTGTCCTTAGCCTAAGATCATTATCTCTTCTCTCTTTGCTTTTAAGGTCACATGGCTAGTAAAAATGACAACTAATTTGTCTTTTCGTGTGTACGTGCATGTGGGTATGTGCACATTTGTGTCAGAGAGAAACAAAGAGTGAGACCTGAAATAGAGGCCAAATGGAATGTCTATATTGAAACGCCATAAACTGTATACACGATTCCAGGTATTCCCTTTATGGTCAATACTGAATAAAAAGAACTTGAATTAGACTAGAACTGGGAACTTGTTACTGAACTTTCTTACCAGTAACAATGTAACATTAAATTATTGCCTTGTGCTACGTGCAATTTGAACCTCTCACATTCATAATGACCTCAAGGTTACGGCGGCTTCCACAATGATTGAACCAGTCACTTGCTGCTTTCAGCATCTAAAGTCAAAGTGGTAATTTAATACAACAATAATCATCTTGACAGATTAAACAGTTTAAAAATATGGGGTATTTGCAACCATCGTGCCTTTCAGGTGTGTTCAGTGTGTCTTAATCTCTTTTCTCTGCTAGCTCTGATGACTTACTGCTGAATGTGATTGACGACAGAGAGCTACAGGCAGTAGTGTAGGGAATGGTATATGCAGGTATATAGAGTATACATACCTCTTTTTCTGGTGGTTTACAATATACCAATCTACCCCAAAGGCTATTGGAATATATAAGAGAATATACCCACTATGTCGGTCAGGATTGGCGGACACCGAGCTGATCTCACAGCTAAACTAGAATTGAAGACTTGGGGAAGATGCTGCATATTATAAATTTGTATTTTCTTTCAATCCCATGTCAAATTTCAAACCCACCGTTCTAATAACCAACACAAAATGAGTCTTTCTTCTCAAACAAGCAATAGTCTGCTTCAAAAGAACATTTTGTCCATTAGGGCACTCTCACACTGTCCAGCCGTACCGTGCCCAAACAGGTTTTACGGGTAAAGTCTAGTTCGTTTGACCAAAAAAAGCATGGGGCAATGTACGGACGGACAGTGTGAGTGCGCCCTTAGACCAGCTACGTAAATCTCTGATGACAGAGCCTCCCATACTTCTTGGCTGCTTGGCAGCTGTTTGACTCGTTTATCACCATTATCTTAAAATTGGCATCATAACTCCTGCTAAGTTGTCGGCTAACTTGGCCGACTTTTGAGCCACTTCTTTCGGCGATCACTGTTTCTTTCCATGTTTCAGGCCCCTGTCACAGTAAACTACAACTCAATTGTCGCTGTAAACTGTGTTGTGATTGACGGCTCCTCATGAAAGAAACTCTTTTAGAGATTTCTGGCGCCATCTGTTGTTGCGACTGACTATTGACATGTACCGCTAGCACTCTGACTCAGTGACTGTGTCTATAGAAGCACTTACTTTGCCTTTAAGCCCGATCGGAATTGGCGGGAAATTGGCTCTGATAATGGCCAATTACCAAATGGCCCCGGTACCAGCTCCTCTCGTAGTAAAGTCCATTCAAGTCGATTAGAAAAAGAAAGGAGCCCATTGATGCTTGGTTTATGTGTAGGGATACTTATCATGCTAGGTTTGGTGTTGTTTGAGCAGTATTAGTGGTTAAAAAAAGCTGGTTTAATGCCTTCACCGTAATGCCCCGAGCTAATCATTGATTACCACGTCCGACTGATAGCGACCGCCGGATTGCTCCGTTAACAGTTCATACATGAAAAAAATCTGTTTTGATGTCTTATTTGACGTATGTAAGTGCCGAAAAATTCCATGGGATGATTTGTGCTGGAATTACTTTAACTCTCCTAGAATGGTGAACTGGGACTCAGTTGCCTCCCTGTTAATGATCGGTTAACGAAGGTCCGCTAATCTGCCAGAAAAAGGAAATCTAAATGAGCAACCCTAGTTTGTATGCTCTTGGGATATTCAGACAGAAAGGGAAAGGTTCTGATCACAGTTTCTTATTTGCACATGCACATCTTCAAATTGAGTGACATGGCGTTAATAAGAAAAACTATCAATAAGATCTAAAAAAAAAAAAATGTTGTACATGAAGAAACTGAAAGGATGACTTGTCAAAGCTTAAGATGACGTTAAACATTGCTTGTCATGCCTGTGTTCCATTACTGGCAATAAGGTGAAGAAGCCAATACCCAAGAGTGACAGTGCATGGCAGTATTAAAGTGTTATAATGCAAGCATCCAGGCACACATAAATCAAATCACATTCTTTTGATTTATATTGAGGATTCAGTCAGCACAGATAAAAACAGAAACTCATGTGTATGTCAAGGAGTTGACAACAAAATTGCGTAGAAAGCAGACATTGATCGAAACCTGGATGACAGTATAATCATCTATAGAGGGATATGATTAAAACCACGACACATGCACAGTATACATAAACACATTCACGACTCTGTCTCTCGGATGTAGAAAAATGCCGAGTCGGGTCTTGTATTCCTCAATGAAATCTGATAACTTTATATGGTAATCTATACAGACTTATAGTGTTACAGGTGTACTACAATGTAACCAGTAACAGTTCTTCTAGTCCACATGTACATAGGGAATTTATTTAACATAGCTTTTCCTAAGCATTATGGCCTGTCGTCCAGATGCAAACTGCATTTTAGGTCACTGAAAATGGATCATTTGAAGCACTTCTTTTTCAGTGTTGTCGTGTGGATGGGGAAAATGTTTTTGGCTTGTAACGTATGCGCCGTAATCTCCTATGTGAGGTGCAAACTATTTGCCAAAGTGGGCTATCCATATTTCTTTTCTTTTTTTTATAAAGATTTTTTTTTGGCAGTTTTCAAGCATTTTATGATATAGAACAGACAGGAAATGGGGTGAGAGACAGAAGGGGAGAGATGCAGCAAAGGGCCGCAGGTCAGAGTCAAACCTGCGGACACTGCCTCGAAGACCTTCAGCCTCTTTACATGGGCCAGCTGCTCTAACCACTGAGCCACCAGTCACCCCTATCCATATTTTTAAAGCTGCACTAATCCACCGTTTTTTTTTTTTATATTTACGACTCAAAATGCTTTGTTGAAATATGAAAAACATTACTTATGGTGAAGAACCCACAGATAGTTATTTCCATACCTATGACCTTTGTGGAGTTTTTTTTTCCAGCAGATAAACCAAAAATTTAGTAAAATAAAAAAACAGCTGATTATGTCATGACTGTCTGTCGGTCAGCTTGTGGTGAATTATTCTTCCCCCAACTGGTAATTTTTTTATATAATAATAATGAAAGTTTTAGGATGGAACTCTTTTTTTCCCTCTCTTGTCCTTACCCTAACTCACAGTAGCTATTCTGAGATATATTTGAACATGAGAAAAAAATCAGAACTATATCCACCAAATCCCTACTTTAAGTCAGTCATTCCCCTCTAACTCCACTGGGTAAATCATGTGGGTGCAAGGGTGTGCTTCCATGCCCGCCTGTTTTTCTATGTAGGTCTTCAGGGTATTTGTTTATATGTGTGTGACCAAGCGAAGAGAGGATGGTCAAAGACAGCAAGCCCTTAATCCCTGAGATAACAGTGGGAATGAGGGCAGGCAGACCACTGGTCTGGACTTGGCTAATAAAAGAGACTGATTGAGACAGCGGTTACATTCCTCCTATGGTCCTGACAGAGTGTGACTCAGACTTTAAAAAAAAAGTCTGTGTTTTGTTAACTGGCTAAAAGGGGGAGCACAGTCCTGATTGCTTTCTTCCACCTGGAGCTCTATTGCCTGTATTATGTGAGGAACAATTCTGCTCACCTTATGATATGAACAGAATACTAATATTATGGATTCTGCCCAGTGTGAGACAAAAAAAAAACATTTTAACATTCAGATAATTGTATTAATCCTTGAAAAATCCCCAATCAAATCAAAAAGGTTTGTGGGTCTGTATGAAAAGCCACTAGCTGTATAGCAAAGAGTCTTGCTACAAATACTATGAATCAATATGCCGAAAAGTACTATAAACACCTTGCGGTTGCCCATCAAGATTGTTATGCGTTGACAGGGAGGTATTTAATGCCACATTAGTGCTTTCCTCTGCTACGACTGCCACACCAAAGAACAGAGCCTTTTTCATAGCCAAAAAGAGTTGGCACTAATCTAATGGCATGATTAGCTAATCTCAAATAGGAATTATTTTCTCTATTTTATGGCAGCCTATAGAGTGTAGTGAACAGCTACAGAAAACTTTTCTTCTGAGTCCAGTAATAATATCATGTTGTTATAATGGAAGGACTATTGCAGGAACCAGCTTGCAGACATCTGTGTAAACAATTTAATTAAGACCATGTTTGATGAATTATAGCTGGTGAAGGCACTGCCTGTTCTAATACTTCAATTTCTTAATTACACCAGACATCCATGTGTTCATTCTCTTTGCCCGAACTACACTCTTTCCTCCTGCTCACAATGATAGAAATTGAAAAACTACAAAAGGGAAAGTGCATTTCACACTCTACTGAAGCAAAGCCAGCAATTTGAAATTAATCAAAACACAATAAGTTTACAACATGATAAAGAGGCACTGTATATAAAATGAGGAAAGTCATTTTGTGATACTCAGACCTATGTTTTATATGATGACATTTGAAATAGTAGTGGCCAATAATTGCATCTGGACTAAATTACATTTTAGGTGAGGAATTTTAATTATTAAAAAGTATTAAAAAGAACATGTTTGAAAATAAATTAGTTGTATGGGATTTGCAAATGCTCTTTCCACACATTTACATTTCTCTGTGAAAAAGCCCTCAAGCAAACATGATTTTGTATCTTGCTGATGTAGATACAGTAGTTATATATAGGAACGACCTTTGTCATTAAAAAAGGTACACCATCAGTGAAGCCAAGCATTGAATGCCAGTGCTCGTAATAACAATAGCACAGACTTAACCCAACTGAACCTTGATCCAGAGAAGAGCACATTTCATGCACAGAGTCGGATTATCATATGTGATATGTGTATCTTGTTTCCTTTGAGAGATTCATCAGATACACCAGCCCAGTTAAAGAATTATATTCAGATACATCTCAGTTAGGTATGCTAAAAAAGAAAAATGTCACCATAACTGTTGGTGGCTAATGCCTTTTTGTTGATATTACAGAGGTGAGCTAAAATTACTTGCATAATATAATTATATAACATCTACAAAGTAACTTAACAATATTGTTTAATATTGAGATATAATATCCATTTCCAGCACAAAAAATGATATTTTTTGCGTGTTTATTTTTTTTCTAGTTTTGTCTGTATAGCTGTAACAAATGTAACCCTGTAGGACGTTAGCTGGGGACATTGTTGATGCAGTATTAGTATGTGTCAATTTAGTAATTCCGTCAGTTATCTATAAAGGTACCTATGTCTGCACCAAACAATAGCTATGAGATCACAGTGTACACCCCCACTCACGAGGAATGAGCACTATGCCTCCTTCCCACAAGCTTGGATTGGAATTCTGACAGGGAGATTAGGGAAGTTTCCAAGCTATTCATACCACCCCTATTCTCGACAGAGTACTTGGCTTGTGGGCAGAATCCTCTCCTGCTCAGCTGGACTTGTCTATTTCCGTTGTGCCTCTGATGCCGTGTTTGGAGCGTGCCTCTGAATGGCTTTTACCTGTTTATCCCAGCAGCACACAGGCTTATGAGATGTTTTCCTCAAAGCTTACCAGGTGCTTTTCTCAGCTGGAATGCCAATATGTTTAATTCAGACCCTTAATCCTGGCAAAAGTGGACCAAACATGACTTCATAGTGCTTTCACCGTCTATCACAGAAACGTACATTCTAAACTTTTTTATGCATCTCCTATAGTTTGTCTGTTTACTCCTCTCCATGAACTAAGCTGTGTCTGGACTCAAAAGTAATGTGCCCTGACAAAACAGAAAAGATTGCCTAGCTGTACATTACACAAGCCAGAATGTACTTGATGCAGAAAAGAGTTCCGCTTTGAGCTTTTGGAACATGCAGAACAACTAACATGCTATTCAGTAGGCTAAAACAGTACGTGAGAATTTGGAGTATGTCTTAAACAATAGACCAAACATGACATGATTATCTGTGACCTTGTCGTACCAAGTAGGTCTTTTCCAGGGACTTGACCAGTGTCCTCTCAATGGCTAGCAGAGCTAGGCTGCTTGAACGGCCTTGGCCCAGCTGGAGCTGCTGCGCCAGGCTACTGTGAAGTGTGACCACCTGTGAGTGTGAGTGACAGTGGGAGAAGCTCTGCAGCTGCCGCTGCTCATTGGGGAAAGAAATCGCAGAGTGACAGAACAGAGTCTCCAAACACAACGCTAGTTGTTTTTAACAAAGACAAAGTCGCTGGGGATTGGTAAAGTCTCCGGATCAGTTCAGAACGACTGAATGAAAAACTTGGAAAATGTTCCGGTGGATGTTTATTCTTCAAGATCGCTGATTCGCTCATTTAGCTGTCAATCAAAAAAGGGATTCCGCCGCAGACAGCTCATCCAATCATCATGCAGAAGCCGAGCGTCCGGGCCAGCCCACTGCCCCATAGACCCCCAGAGACGCTGAGCGTCTGATGGGCGGGACAAAGCCCAGCATTTATCCAATGACCGTCTAGTTTCGCTAGTTTCGCACTGTGCGTATGAATGAGAAGGAAGTTGCACCTGTTACCTGTTATAAGTAGCTGATTCTGAACAAAAGATGAAGGCTTTCTAGCGCAAATTTAGTCAATGAAATGTATACACAGCAGTACATATTTCACCATTTTATTATTATTATTTTTTTGTGACATTTTAGGGGAAGCTGAGCTTCCCTTGCAGTCTTAGAGCAATCGCCACTGTTCTGAAACCGTAGTATGGGACAAATAGTATGTGAATTACACACTATTTCAGGTAAGATAAGGGAGTATGCAAACACATATCCCGCAATGATGTAGTAAAGACAATGTTCATAACAGACAAACAGACATCAACTAATGCAGCTCTGCAACATTAGTACTACTCCAAATTACATTTTGTAGCAGGACGCAGTCATTTGGCCTGTGACATCACGCAGGAGGCGGCCCTCCTGTTTCTCTGGTCCCCCCCCCTTTTAGGTGCTGAGCCCTTCCCTTTTTTTGTGTTGTGTCTACACTGGTTGAGTATTCACTTTATCCTTATTTTGCTGCACATGTGGTGTTCCTGGTATCCCCGTTTTGTTGACCCAATCTTTCACTAGTAGGTCTCAGCCCTGATTGGTTTCATTTAATTTCCCCATAGTGAATGATTTCGTTTAAACCTTTTTTTAAATAACAGATCAATAATAAAATAATAATACTTTTGTATCAGTGAACTACTGTCTCTGTCTCATTTTGTTACGGACCTGAATGCCTTCCCATTTCAAGTTAGTTCACTTAAAGTCCCTGGGTGAAACTCCCAGGGTGGCGTTGTCTGGCAACAATTATTTGATGTTCTAAACACCTCACTGTAAACTAAAATCATCTCCTCGCGCCGCCACAATCTCAACAATGATTTTGTCACCTGCAAGAATTGGGTTAGTTGCTTGGTTCTTAAAGGACAAAAGCATGAATGAGTACATTCTAAATGAATGAATATACATATTGAGTGACTTTGTAGTGCATAGTATGCCATTCAAAAGCAGCCCTGGTTTGGCAACTGGTGAAATACTGACATGACATTCTAGTTTCTATGGCTACTGTGAGAAATATATATGGATTTGTTCAGTCCATATTTCCCACCCCAGTTGTGCTTCAGCTGTTTTACTACACGCGGGTGAGGCTGGTCAGTAGTAAGAGATGATTTAGACATTTTTATATGTTTTGTTGGGACGTATTTGGCATTATGCCATGATGTTGATGGTAACAGACAACATTTTACAGTGGTAAGTATGCTGAATTAAGCACTTGTCAATACCCGATTGTTCTATTTATTTTCTTTTCATTTTATTTCATTTGAGCTTTGAATTGTGAATGCAGTTTTGATGTTTTCTTGTGGACACCAAGAAGAATGGCTTTTCCCTCAGAGGCAACTTCTGAGGATCAAATGCATGTTAATAAGAACCGTCTCAAACAGGTTTTTTGCTCCACATTACTATGTGGAATTGTCAACAAACAATAGCTCCCGTCAGTGAAATTATTAAGATGCAATGATGTTAAATTTAATTTCTTAGTTTAGCAACTCTCTCGTCGCCGAAAGACATGGAACATCTTGGTCACTGTTGGAAGGCTGGGCCTTCTCGAACTGCTGCGTCTGAGGCATACATGATAAGACAAGGTCAGTTGCTGGGAAACAGCAGAAGCAATCGTGTAGAAAGGCTGGTCTTTGACAAATCTGGGGCTTCATCCAAATAGGCCAGTCACTCTGTTCAGTGGCAGATGTGACTACAGAGCAGGAAGGAGGATATTTGAGCTTTCATATTGGCAAGAATATTTACCAGAGCATGGCTGATTCTACTAAGAAGATAAGTGGAGTGACCTTTGACTTTTCATGCTCTTCAATGAGCTATTCATCATATAACACATTGGATCCTAAAGCCTGTTTCAAAGTGCCTTTTTTTAAAAATATATTCAAAAGATATATTATATTTTCATCTGTCTTTGGAAAGTGCGATTATTGTATTCCTTTTTTCTATCTATGGTGTGTGAAACACATTCTTGCATAGCCGATCATACTGCACACCTAAATTATTTTTAGTGTGGAAGAAACCCTCAGCACCCATGCAGACACAAAGAAAACATGCAAAATCCAAAATCCAAATTCTTTCAAAAAAGTGGAAGTGGAGACTGGTCCTTAGTTCCTGATTCTCAGCTGTTTAAATGCGTGTGCAAGAGGTGTGCCAGGACTTCATTCATGTGACTAGCTGAGACCCATGGGTGACTACAGTTGTAAGTGGGGGCTATACTGCTTTTGATAGTGTTAACATTAGCTCTCAGCAGAGTATGCCCTACAAAACCCTAGATCTGTATTCCCCCTATACTTGTTAACTTGTTCAAACTGGAAAAAAGAAAAAAGCAAACTGGTCTCTGTGGGTTTGTATGTTGTCTTTAAATGCTTGTGGTTCCAGCGATCCAAGTGTCCAATACAACTGACAATGTACAAATACATGTATGTTGTCAGTAAACCTGTAAAACTAATATTGAAATGCTAGTATGGATATGGTATTCAATTAATCAGGAATGTGCATTGCACCTTTTGGTGTATTTACCCCTCCATAGAGAAATTGGTATTTATTAGAAGTCTTTTTTTTCCCGATTACCAATGCCCTTAAGCCCTTAACTAACTGGTAGCCACTGCTAACATTTAATTCCACAAGTTCATGCATTCATATGTTCCATCTTTAAAGAAAGAAATGCACAAATAATTTACCATTTCAAAATATACTCAAGACATACAGGAAGAGCATTTTCTCTTTTGCTGACGATATCATTTTAAGTAAGTCTTCAGTCGCTCACTTCTACTCTGCCTTTTAGGATTTCAACAGCTTGACAAGCCATAGATTTGGTGGGAAATCAGTCCTGCCATTTACCAAGAAGAAGATGGGCATTATAAACGTCACAAAGATTGCAAAGTCTTCTGTTGGGGTGTAGCATACAATCTGGATAGTATAGGTTAATCTGGGAGTGTCATATCATACCAAAATCTCAGTCATTAAAAATGTATGTGCTTCCTGATCTACATTCCCTGTGCACCATGCCCACATTGGCACATTGGCACCAAAGACTTCTTTGTGCTCTGGCCCCTTGCAGAGTTGACCCATATTTCTGAGAATGCTTTGCTGCATAGCATACTTCTATAGAGGAAATGAATTGAATTAATTATCTAAGTAAGCTAACAAGCAAGCAAACCAACTTTTTAAGTAACATGCATTTGTAAGTGCTAAATATATGCATCCATTCTTTTTACACTCAGGTCACAGAAGGATAATGAACCAAGGATGATTAGTGTCACTCTAGAAGAACCCTCACAGGTGAGTAGATACATTTAGAAATGTCCTCTTTATGAAAAATGGTAAAACAACTACTTCACATTCACCTACAAAAAGTGCTCTCTCCATTATGGCATGCTTAGGTGATAAAAAAGTATTGTTACAATATCTACCACAAAAATAGCAATACTGGATTAAAAAAACAAAAACATTGAACTAAATCAATTGAGCTACCATGCCAGGTGCTGGCCTATCAGCAGCATTTTGGGGGATTAGGGTTTTGCCCAAGGAGACTTTAATATCTGTACAGAAGGAGCTAACTAATTCTAATACAGACAAATCTTTAAAAAAAAATAGGTTCAGGTTGGGTTGGGCTACTTCTTGTTCAGTGTTAGGCTATGAGACAGAGTATGCACGCAACACAAGACTAGTGTTAAATTGTCATGGTGTTGCCAATATTTACCACCTGAAAATCGACTGACTCCCCGTATGTAGATAGCTGGTATAAAGCCATGGCTGCCTATTTCAAACAGTTTTCTAACTGCCCTTCTACTATCTCGGCTATATATTTTGCAAGGATATCGTTGCTGCATCCAGGGCTTACCACTGCCCAAGACGACTGTGATTGGTTTTAAGAAATACAAACTCAGTTGACTCTATTTTTATATCCCAACAACAAAGACAGTTGCAGTTATCCAGTATTTCACCACATGTAGAAAACTTTGGCACATAGGAACATATACTGTACAAGTCAGATAAAGTGGAAAGGCAAAACTAAACCAATCAGACAAACAAATGTGCATGCTGCTGACAGGGTGTTTCAGTTTTGGCAGTTGCTCATGCTATATTAATCGTTTAAAGTGTGTGACTTTTATTGAACTAAATGGTATGCGCAAGTAACAGCTGGGGCCACTGCATCAAAATGTAATGAACGCATAAATAAAGAGAGATGATGATGAGAAATACTGAGGCCTACTGGGATATTATACCTCTCCAAGGTAGCGTGGCTGGATACTAACTAATATCTGCCATGGATGTGTGCTGTGATTATGTAGGGAGAAAGAGCTAAGTATCTGAGGTATTCAAATGGGTATCATTATGTGCTTAAATCATATGATCAACAATTATTTCCTGAACGTATAATTGCTTTAACTCTAGCTCGGGTCAGCCATTTGTTGAAATTTCAGTTTTGTTCATCACAGTGCTTTGCAGAGTGGACAGATTGTATACCCTTATATCTTAACAAAAACAGCCTAACCTAATCAGCAGTTAAGGACAAGGCCTGGTGCGAGTGGAGTGGAGTGTAAAAAAAAAAAAAGCACCATGAATGAAAAATGGAAGAATAAATCATGTATACCTCTCTCTAAATTTATACAATTCAATGATACATTACCCAAAGTTTTTTGGTAGACGTTTTGGAGCTGGAACTTAAAGGAACAGGGTGAAGGATTTATTTTTTTTATGTGAAATATTATTAATAATACAGCTGCAATGATTATTTGACTAATTGATTAGTCGTTCAATATAAATATAATCACTAATTGGATAATCACTAAAGTAATTTTTCATGCGAAACAATGGCAGAAAAATGCTGTTTTCAGAATCTTAAATGTGGCGATTTCCTGCTATTCTTTGTTTAGGTCATATTAAATTTATATCTTTGGAGTGGAGGTTAGTAGCCACCGTGTTTCTCCAGTAGCCCAGAACAGACACACACCGGCTCTAGGGCCATTTCCATTTTCGTAGTTCTCCTGCTCATTGGCACATGAGACAATTTTCAATTGGTTGCAATCTGTAACCTTACTGCTAGATGCCACTAAATCCTACACAATTAGCATCTATGAGTTATGCCACCACAATATTTGTCTGTCTTTCGAATTCTGTAGTCAAGACAACAGTCACCAAATAAAACGATGTGTATTGATTTGGTTGTTTTTTTTCTCCTTGGATCAACCATCAGTTAGTCTTGTGGTACCCCATCCATTGCAGCACTGACTGACTATAAAAATCAGTTCACTAAATCAGTGAACTATTCATCTGGAATCTACCTTGCTCCAGCTATCTCCCAAACATGGAAAAATGTCATTCCTGAGCTGAGGAGCACTTGGCATTACAAACAAAATTAAAAATACCTTTAAAAAAATTCAGATGCTCCAGCCTGGCAGGGAATCAATTAAGGGGCTTTTGATTAGCATGTGAGAGGGTAATGGTTGCAATGTGTATGTTAGCCCTCAGAAAGTTACTCCTATTTATGTTTCTAATCACTTTACACTTACCTCTCATTGAATAGGTAGATGTATAGCAAAAAAGGCCTTTAAAGCAGTAATATTTCAAAACAAGAATCTTTAATTTTAAAGAAGGTTGTATGACAGGTTGTTTGATATATCTGAATGATTTAATTTGTGCTCATTCAAAGATTGTGTAATGGAATGCTGAATGACTTTAAAACAACTTTCCCTTGCACAAAAGGGGGGATAATTAACAACAAAAACCAAATTAACAACAACAAAACATTGCCATCAGCTATCAATTTCCAATTTCACATGGATAATGCATCTTGTATTAAAAGAACATCTAAAGAAGCTTTGTAGGGTCTATATAGTCTGAACTACCTTAATACTGTATTTACAGGTAGGTCACACACACTGTTTCCATGGCTTTGCATTCTTTCCCCTTCTTTCTGCACCCTGCCATGATACAATGTACTTGAAACGTCAGAAAGACATTATTATTCCCTCCAGAGTTTCCTCTCCTCCATATATAAAGTCCAAAATATATGTGATAAAAGTGCCATGTCTCCATCTAGAACCTCTGGGAGATGTTTTTATATGTCTGTGATGATCCCTGATGAGGTTTGTTTGGCAGTCTTTTCGAGCGGTGGGACAATCTTGTGTGTTAGAAACTGGCTGCGACCCTCAGGGTGTCAAATTTGTAGCAATAACCATTAAGATTGACAGAGAGGACAGCAGGAAAGTACAGGCTGTGCTCAATCCTGGTCTCACATTGTCTGGAAGGCAGAACGTAATTTAATAAATTCTTCAGAGAAAAATCAGGAAAACGTGAACAGGTGTGTCTCTACAGGACATCCATTCCAATCTTTGGCAAAGTCTGGAATTCACACTGTCTGTGTGAAATAATGCAGTTTGTTTAAAATGGGGTGAAGACACTCCACAGTATTAGTTTTGGGAGCTGCAGCTATTTGAGCCCACTTCATGATCCCTGAGGATAAAAACTTTAGTATCTCTAGAGAAAACTATAAAACCGATGGGTTTGGCTCTGGCAATTTTAACATGCCGCTGCGGACTCCCACAGTAACAGTCGCTGCCATTAACAGATTATGGCCATGCTGTGCCCTGCTGAAAAACACACAAACGCCCCCCTTCCACCACACACAGTTTTATGGATACATAACAGCGCACACACCCACCATTCCCTCATTGGTGACTATACGCTTTGTGGCCCACATAGTTAGTGTTGTGATATACCTCCACAGCTCAGCAGCAGTGACAGCATTTAGAGCACTCTGGGATTTATTTCAACAAATAAGCAGCAGGGCCAAGCACCTACAGTAAATAATTTTAATAATATTCCTGGAAGAAATGGTGTCTGTGACACTGTTGTCATATTACATTAAAAAAAGAATATGAATTGGACTGTACAGAGATTGTTAAAAGTGCAGACATTAAACACACAAAAAAGAAAATTTCAATAAAGGTTTTTGTCCTCTCTAATAAAAAGGCTTGAAAACTGCCCCCCCCCCCCCAAAAAAAAAAAAAAAGAAGTTATTATATCTGATAAGCCAGATATCTGATTTTTTTCAAGTGGTGTTGTACACAGAGCTTATTTAAAGATGAATAAAGGCTACAATTTGATTCAGGAAATTCTGTTATCACTCTGTGTTTCTTTCTATTTTTGTCTTGAAAAAGGACCACATGAATTCCACAAACAATACCAATACCACATCACTGCTAATGTTATCAGCATATACTTTATGAAAGCAGCTCATACATAAGGTACATTCATAAGAGACACACCTGAAACTGCATGTTACCTGACACTGCAGGCAAAGTTCACCATGTGTAAACATCTCAACCTTAATATAGGCTTTGTATGAAACAGACTATTGGTATCCATTGGTAACCAAACATGTACTTTCTCTGCACGGGTGATGTGTAAATACCTTTAAAAAACATGTTATTAAGAAACCAAGTACATACATTATATTCCATACGTGAATACAAAGCAAGGCTTTCTGTGAAGAGCCTTTAAAACTAATATGCTTACCAGTGAGTATTTTTTTCTATACATGCATCATGCTTTTGATATAGGATTTGTGCTATGTACTCAAATGTTTTTTGTGTGGTAAAAGACTGTTGACTATGAACTCTATGATGATGTACTGTACTTCCTGCACACTGTAAACCTGGCCTATTCAACTTGCAGCCTGTGGGCCGGATACCGCCCTTTTGAATTGTTTTGTGGCTCACCAGATTGCCAGTATATAACAATGCTTGATGTAGGAAAATGGTTACATCAACAAAGGTTCTGATCTGGATCTGACTTGTAAATAACTGTCATGCGTGTGACATAGACATGTGATGCATAGCCAATCACACAACCAAATGCTAATCGCACCAATCACAGCGCTGCTCGGCAGTTGCCTGGGCTCATGAGCAAGAGAGGTCTGCACCAACATGGCGCTCTCAAAACCTAAGAAATGGAAAATGAACTTGGAAAACAGTCAGTTCCAGAGCGAATGGACGGACAAATTTATTTTTATTTTTTTTTGGAATGCCGTGACCAGTACTAAAGCGGTCCGAATGCATATCTGTGATGAAAGAATACAACTTTAAGGGGCACTACAAATCGAACCACGGCACGTTTTTGGTCCATCTACAGGGCTGGCAGCGAAGCCAACAGGGTCAGGTCGCCCTTGGTCGCTTTTGCACAGAGCAAGAGAGGGTTATGATAGCATCCCTCTGTGTAGCCTGGACACTAACCCGACAGAATAGGCCTCTTACTGAGGTTGAGACGTTCAAAAATGTAATGCTCACTGTCATTGATGAAGTGGTTGTTGATGAAAAAGTAAAGGAAAGCGTCACCTCATCTATTAAAAAAGTGCCTCTCTCTGACACAACAACTCTTCGCAGAGTGGAATTACTTGCAAAGGATGTCTCAAGTCAGCTTTTGGATAACCTAAAAAAAACTCATCTCATAAGCATCTCTGTGGATGAATCAACTGACTGTACTGACATGGCTCAGCTATGCATTTATGTCAGATTTCACAACAGAGTGCGCTTTAGAGAAGAACTTGTGGGGCTTATTCCGATGAGGGGACAATAAAACAGGTGAGGTGAAGTTTCAAAAGACTGTCACAATTTTTTTTCTACGAGCGTGAACTGGATCTACAAAAAGTTTGCCTTTTGGTCACCGATGGCGCTTCAGCCACGATTGGTAGATTACATGGTCTGACAGCGAGGCTATCAACCGTAGCTCCAAACATGCCGTTTTTACACTGCATCATTCATCAGTCTTTGTTGTGTGCAAAGTTGAGCGGACTATGGACACTGTCATGAACATTGTGAATTTCATCCGCTGAACCTCCAGCCAAAACATAGCCACAGCATCAGTATAATGCTTGCCGACGCATTTGAAGAACACACAGACTTGCTTGTTCATAACAATGTGAAGTGGGTTAGCAAGGGAATGTTTGGACCGTTTCTGTGAGCTCCACCAGGGTATTGTGTCTTTCCTTCACACAAATGGGCAGCAAACCTCCTGGACCGCATGCTGGATGAACAGATCATGGCAGTAGTGTATTTTTATGTGACACTTTCAAACACTTGAACACCCTGAATCTTGAAATGCAGGGACGAGAAAAGTCTATTGCTGATTCGGGTGAGAAGCTTGAGGTTGAATAGCCCTGCAGTAAACTATTTTAGGTATATGATAGTTTGTTTTAGGTCTTAGTTGAGAAGCTTCTGTCTCACAGCAAAGAACTGGAAACCTTAGTAGAACACAGTCAATAGGTTGAGTGGAAGTCACATTCGTTGAGAAGAATTCACCCTGATTCTTGTTTTCAACTAGAGTTTCCTCTTCCAACCAGCACTGTGGAGGACTTTGAAGGACTCTTGCTATGGTTTAGAAGGTGGAGACAGTGTTCGTTGTTTCTTAGTTGCTGGAGAGTATGGCAGAGAGACATAGTACAGTTTGACTCCAACAGACTATTTTCAACAGCTTCAAATCACCAGCATGGTGTAATACCTGGGCTTTGTACACGAAACCTGCAATTTCCTCTTCACAGCTAGGCCAATATGTGGAGACAGTAGAGATAGAATTAGAAGTTTCCCTACAGAATAGAAAAGCTTTAACTGTTGTTTAAGATGTTTTCGAATGAGTGAAGTAGTAAGGCTCACAGTGGCAAATTGAAAGAACATTAAGGTTTTTAAATTGTCATTTTTATTCATGCCTGTGACGGCATGATGCAATTAGCTCCTGACAATTTGATGCAGGCATTTGTAGAAATATTTCCACTTGAGGAATAAAGAGCAAAAGAGGAAATGGCAGGAACAAACTGTTGATAATGTACCGGTGAGATGCATGAGAGAACTACTGACGGAAGTAGTCAGAGGTAGATTTGTATCAATGAGCACACAGTTAAATGGCTGTAACAGTTCTGCTCTATTGTCTATGGAATGGAGCATGCCTTTCATGGAGTGTTAGAAATCCTCTTGGTGTTCTGCTTTGGCAAATTTATATGCAACACGTTGCTTTAGCAACTGCACTATGCATCCATATTCCCCATTTATCTGCATCATTCAGCAGTCTTCCATTCATGTTGGGTAATATTTATTGTGTCATCATCATTGTTTCTCTCAAAAACAAAAACACTATACAGCAAACAATTCCAAGAAAAATATACTAAAAGCAGGGGGCACCATGTGACAATGCAACAACTGGCTGCACACGGTTATGGGTTGACTTGCTCCTTGGGAGGGAATTATGACAATCACTTCATAATTTTGAGTTTGGAGAATGGCTACTTGAAAGACCTACCTGCTGCTGATAATTAGACTGACTTGGTGATGAGGGTGAAGTAATTCGATTTAATAGTGTTAAGCAGCTAAAATGGATCTATTAACCTTTAATGTTCAAAACACAGCAAATATTACCAGGTATCATAATGATGAATAAAACTAAAAAAAAAATGCTTTCTTAAATTTGAAGAGAAGATCTTTTGGGACAAGCATGCCTGATGTAAATGTCTTGTCCCAGCAAAGCTGTATCCATGCCTCCTCAGATTAGCTAAAATAGCTTCAGAGAGATAACAGCAAACAGCAACTCCAAAATGCAGGTTTCAAAACATCTATTTCCATTTTTTTTCTTGAGTATATGCCACTGCCTAGGAAGTGAAAGTTTGTTCAATTGAAATAAAACTTCAGCAGTTATTAAATGTGTGTGTGTGTGTCTCTCAGAAAAGATTCATCCTCTGACTCACTATTGCCTGTGGTGTTTTGTGTTAATGATTTGGGTTGAGTGTGAGGTTCCTATACTCCATGCATGCTAATAGTGCTGAAATATTTTTACTGATGTTGAATCCCACTGATAAGGTGTAATAATTTATATTTGGGCCAGTTTTGTTTTAAATTTCTTCTAGAGAGATTTAAAAGATGGATGACTTTTAGTAACATTTTGCTATAATGAGACATTCATCTAGTAAAGATAATTTTGATCCACATGCCCACAAACCTGAATCACATGGACCTAGTCTAAAGTGACAAACATCCTATTACAAAGTTATGTTGTGTGAAACAGACAGCTAAAGACCCTAAAACAGGGCGTTTCAGACAAAGCGTGAAGAAAGTATGAGAAAAACAATGTGTTTTTTTTAACATTAAAGCATAAACCTGAAAAATTGGCATAAGAGCCCTTTCATACATTCTCTCTTGTAGACAAATCTACTTCTTGTCTTGCACGTTTATTTTATTCAAACTTGCTTTGTGTGTTCTAAAAACACCATCATTTATGTCATCAGGAATGAACAAAACATAATTATGTTCAACTGTACACTGTATCTGTGCACATATGGCAATTTTCCTGTTCATGTTTTAGTAATGTAGTGATACTGTGAACAGATGACGATGCACTCCACTGCCATTTTTTTTTGACATATGGTACGTTCATTTTGCAGCTGGTAGTATCATGTTTTTGTTCATTCTGTATTTCAAGCTGTGTCTTAATAACTGAATAATAAATGTAAAACATCTCCGACAAGCACAAAAAGCAAAAAGTACAGAACATCTTTGCCCTGGAATATATACACATTGGGAAAAAAATATACAATATGATGCAATAACAATATGAAATGCACCTGGCATGGGACTTTAATGCCCTGAGGTGAATTTCCCAGACAGAGGTTTTTCTGAGGCTACATAGAAATGCTGCCGCCCCAACAATGCTCTGAATTTTTGTAACTGTAGGATGCATACAGTAAGTATACAGTACCACAGCCTTAATCCTAACCATGACCCCGACTCTAACCTCAATTATCTGTAATGTAAAGCATTTAAGTAGGGGATCTTACCAGATGCGGTGACAGCCCAGAAGGACAAGGAATGTCTTTCTCCTTATTTAATACAAAAGTATGTTGAAAAGGTTTGCAACTTCATCCACATGACCTTGAACTTATTGTGCTGATTAGCTTCTAGGTCCTGCGTATGCCGCACTCTTCCTAATCAAGCCTAACTGCTCGCAGAAGCTCAGTGTGACCTCTGTAACACTGTGTTAATAAATATGGATTATTATATGGTTATTTTTTTCAGTATGCAGATATTCTAAGCCAGCCTTCTCACCTCCACCTCTTTCTGCAGAACTCCACGTCTCAGCTGCCTACGCCTGTCCACCATTGTTTCATTCCTTCAACATTTCACCTTTTATTTCCCAGCTCGCTGCTTATAATTGAACAACCACTGCAACAGTTTGCTGCAGGTCCAGCAAACTGAGATTTGAGTTAGAACTCTCGGTGCTGTCTGAAAGCCTATCGGTATTTTGTCTTATGATGTGAGCTCCTTTATAACAGTTACACAAGAATTTTATGACAAAAAACAGTAGGACATTTTTTTTTGCATAGTAGTTTTTTTCTCAATAATTTGATACACACACACACACAGACACACACAGACACACACACACACACACACACACACACACACACACACACACACACACACACACACACACACACACACACACACACACACACAGTAACAAATAATTTGACTTTGACTGATTACATTACCAAATGGAGAACAGTGAGTTGTATGCAGGACTAAGCATACTAAGAGGCCATCACCTGTTTGCACGAGGCAAGGAAACATTTATACCACCACTCCCCAAGGAGATCAATATTAACACTATTTAAAGACACAACACTCATGTATACAGTGCATGTTAAGTGTTCACAAACACAACAAAGACTAGAATGTGTGAGTGAGGTTCTTTCTGCTTCCCAAGAAGAAGCTGTTGACATATACTGTCATCACACATCAATGCCCCATGTTTCAGAAGATGACAGATTGCATTGGTTTGTACAGATGAACCAAATAAAGAGGTAACCCCATTTAAAATCTGTTTGAAATATCAAACATTACATCCGATCATCGATTTCAACTCATGACTTCCAGAACACAGTACTCACTAACATCCTATGGTCATTTCCTGGTGTGTAGACACTGGTGGTCGTGATTCTAGAAACGGCTCTATCATTTGTAATTCTGTGGTCGAGATGTTGACAGCCAGCGCCTGAAGGTAAAATACGAGCCTGCCATGCGGCTCACGTAGCTGTTCCACTTGCAGCTCCTGATTCTCTGCAGGGAGATAGGAATGCCGAAATGCTTTGTGTTGATGTGTGCACAAGGAGAGACAGATTTAACTGGCGAAAAAGCTTAGCTAGTGTACTGCTCAGGGACATCATTGTGAACAGATATATAACCTATGAAAATGTCCAAGCGTGACCTCAGTTACCAAGCAACCGGTTCAACTGAATTGATTACTCTCTTACTTTAAGCCTTGAAGAGATCTGGCATTTTCAGAGCTCCCACATCTATTTTAGTTTGACAAGAGGCTGGTCCCCTATCATTTCTAGGAATATAAAATGTTCTTCATGTTTAAAATGTGGTTGGATAATAGGATGGCACTTATGTCCTCTGCCATGGTGACCAGTGTTCTAGTTTCCACTCGATGACAAGAGTTTTACAATGTAGCTGTAAACAGCATGCCTGATTTATGCTATTGTCACTAGGGCTGAAACAATTACAAAAATGTATCGGGGCAAAATCTCTGCCTCGATGATTTGTTTAATTCCTATCTTGTGCGTTATGCGGCCTGTTCAGCACAGGGATCATTGTTCCACACGGACTGTTTTTTGCGGATGCACACCACTACATCCAGAAAAAGCAGAGGATCATTTCACACTTAAAAAGAAGCCAAAAAGGCGCAATGTATCCACTGAAAACTAGAACTGTCATACCACAACAGCACAACATCGATGATTCAGTGTCTGAGCCCAAAGCAGCCAGTTGTTAACGCCAATTCACCGAGCGCAGCTGTTCCCGTTTAAGGAGGGCAGTTGCCATAGTTACGGATAAACAGGAATATAATGCGTAACGTTAGCTGTCCTCGTGAATGGCTCTATGTTTGGTTTTTTTATGAATGTTAAACATTACGTCACCTACCTGATGGTTTTGTTTGAGTAAATGAGACCGACTCACTCTTCCTGATGATATCTATCTCTAATTCATTTGCTAAATAAAAAGTGAGGTGTTTTCATTTTATGTGCCATTTTCTCCACTTCAATGAAGATTGCTGTCACCAGAAACAAGACATAATTGGTCTGCTGTTCCAATGAAAAAAAAAAAAAGCTACGTTAACATGTCACTAAAGAACGAATAATAACGTTCTTCTCTTAGCAGAGAAGGAGAGAGGACATTAATATGTGTAAGAGTTTCTGTATCGCCATAACCCTACACCTGTCGTGCTTCAGCCATATTTTTCAGTCATTCGTATCACCTTTTTTCTGACAGAAAACACGCATATTCTTTTTAATCAATACAACTGTCTACACCTCAACTTAATGGTTTGCAATTGCGCATGGAGCTGAAACCCAAGTGTATTTGTAAGTCCAACTCCCATGAGCAACTACATTGGCTTGTTAGTACTGTGTCTAAACCCATCCAAGGAAACAACTTAACCCAATGTTTATTATTGCAACCTTAATAGTCATTTTAACCCAAATGGAGATGCTTCAGTGACCTTAAAGTATTTATTTTAACCCAAGCCATGATCTTTTCCTGAACCCTAACCTAACCTTAACAACAGTATTGTCCCATTATGAAACCGATTTTGCTTTTCAACAATGATATGTAACAGTTTTCGGAGGCACAGACAAATGATATTGTATCTGATCAGAAAACGCTTCTTGTGATGTTCTAGACATGAAAAACAACATATTTTGTTGTTCAAATTGGATATCCTGTAGGTTTGCAAACTGTATTCTGGCACGTTAATCATGACTACAACCAAACATACACCATGCAGTTGGCAAATCTGAAAACGCATGAAACATGAAAACAAAAATGTACAATTACATATTTAGATATGTATGCATTTTAAATACTAAGTATTTCTGTAATTGTCATATAGGTTATTTTCAAAGGCAATTACAATTTTATTTTTTTCATTTTGGTAAGAGAACTTGCTTAATTGTTGGTTCCAAAAATCCATTAATCAATCTTATGTTCATTCATTTTATTTTATCTATTTAAATGCCATTATACATTATTCAACTAGTAAAGACATTGATTAACAAAGTGTAATACAGTTTTGATTCAATTCTAGCAGTTCAAGAGAAAGGTAAATCTAAATATCTGAATCCTACTAGCATCTGTCAACCATAATATTTCATATGCTCAATGATTCCCTTCCTGTTCTGTTAATTAATGCTATCTAAACACCTTTTGAAGTCAGTAGGTATTGTGTTCTATCTATTGTCTATTGTCCGTTATATACTGTGAAACACAAATATGCATATTGTATGGATTTAACTGTAATTCCAGCAAGAATGTCACAACACCAGGCACTGAATTTATTTTGATCTCTAAAGTCTAATCTGGTGATATGTTCTGAAAAGTTAATTAAAAAGGGGATGGCATCTGCTATTGATATCATATTTGGACTGCAAACTTGCAACCCTGCACAACCAAAACGAAAACATTAGATTCCTCTT
Source organism: Echiichthys vipera (assembly GCF_963691815.1). Taxonomy (NCBI): domain Eukaryota; kingdom Metazoa; phylum Chordata; class Actinopteri; order Perciformes; family Trachinidae; genus Echiichthys; species Echiichthys vipera. The sequence goes on from NC_139841.1 coordinate 19,413,766, forward strand.
GAGAGAAGCTGCTCTGAGCTCTCCGTTCCATTACCAACCTGTCAGTACATCACGGTGGGAGAGCACTGCTTTTAGAGAGGATGAGAGGAACCTGATATGAAAGACAGACTGACCCAAGCTCCTCGCTCTGGGAGCCATCAGACCCTGAAAACAGCGTGCCACAAAGCACTTTAAACTCATCCAGACTATACAACGTACAAGTCAATCTACACTGGGTTTACTTATTTGTGCCCAGACCATTTCGGCCTCCTCCTCCTGCTGCCCTGCTTTCATAGATAACTTTTGTTACAATAGGTGGTATATTGGCGGAAAAATACTTTCTGCATCAAAGTCCAGCCAAACAATCAATACATTAAATCCAATTTTATTAATGTGCCTGTAAATACATTCAGATGGGTTAGGTTGAAAACAAAGGCGATTAATTTCTTCAGAGTTTCCACTATATCATTCTGAAGGGGTGCACCGCCATGACGCAATGTGTTTAATTCGCTTGTCAGCAATAACAGCAGGACAGTCGAGTGTTTGTTATTTTAAAAGTCAGTTATTTTAAAAAGTCAGTTGAACAGGTGAAGTGAAGATAGATGGCTTGAGTCATATAAATATGATTTAATGAAGTTATGGAGAAGGAGTAGGATCAGATAAGTGAGAGCTTTCCTTTGCGGGTATGTAATAATTATTTGTGATTTGCTGTGTACTGTTCGTTTTATTTTTCACACGTTCAAAATAAACCAAACTAAACATGGTTGGAAGCCTGACCGTTACAAATACTCAGTGGCTCTTATAATATGTTTATAACCACAACAATGTAATACACAAGCATGTTGTGATAAATGGGCTATCAGAATATGTATGCTACTGTTGAAGGGCTTGATGCTAACTTTTAAGTCGAAACATTTAAGAGCACATAAAGAACTTTGAGGGAGCAATGAACAGAATATGAGAAGACATTTATAAGCAAACTGATTTAATTCCTCTTAATACAAAAAGTAGACCACAGCATCTCCAAAACCCTGATCAGTACCAGCTTCAATTATCTGATTCATGCTCTGAAAGATAAGCTCAGCACCCGAAGGAGGGTGACTGGTGGAAAATGATTTGACTTGCAGGTAAGCATGTAAGATAAAACACCAGCCCATCAAATCAGTCTGATAGAAGTTATAAAAACGTACATAATAAGTACAGGTCCATAAACTTACCCAGAACAAACACATTTTTTCCATCTCAACTTATAATTTCCTCACTAGGGAAGTACACACATGTAAAATGCTGTTTTCACATACAGTCTCAAATTTAATGCGAACTTTCAAGTTTGGGGTATTACTCGGAATTCAGCTGTCAATACCAGAATCTCAAGAGCCACCTTGTCCTCTTGTCTTTTTCAGTTTGGTACTGATGGGTACTGACCATTGCTCGCTGCCCTTGCACACCGAGATGAAGTTGTCCCTTTATCTAATGCTGACATGATCATTTTGTCTGAGGAAGGAGCTTTCATTCTTTGTGACACACAACCTGATCAAGCAGATGTCTTGATGGATTAGGAGTGGCTTGCTAAATTTGGCTATCTTGCAGACATATTCAGTGAAGCAAACAAGATAAGCAGAACAATGCAGGATGGTTACACAAGTAGGAATGGGCACACAAGAAAGGTTTTCCCAGATCGAGTAATAGCATTAATTACTCGAGAGGGATCGATTCCTCATGGAGGGAAATCTATTTTTAAAACGCATCTCAGAAGTCCTAACAGCAAGCGAGCGTCCAACTATTGTGTCACATCAACATTCTATGTCCAAGATGAATCTGTTAAATATGCACAGAATGTGTGGATCAAGTTGTAAAATATGCTCCTGAAAAACAGCTACATTTCCCATGCTTCAGCGGACTTCCAGTGGTCCAAAGCTCCACTCTGCCACACAGATAAGACATACACAAAAGATCAAGTTCCCTCATCTCAAGTACCCTTATAACGGCGAGTATTCAAGGAACTGATTACTCATGCCCATCCCTACACACAAGCATTTTTTCTGGCATTAATGAAATGTGTGCCTTATCTAGAATAAGAGTCAAGTCAGGTCAAGTTTATAGACATATAGCCTGTTCCTGACCAAAGGAAAAACAGTCTTCACTGCAGATCGCTCCAGTGTGTTCTCAAGTGGGAGGCCAGTGAGGGATCATGTCACCACAGTGATGACTGGTTGAATGGAAAACTTCTGTGCAGCCGGGTGGGACATGCAGGGAGACAGTTTAAACCGTCTGACCCACTCATGAGCTTCTCCTTGACACCTAGAAAAAATGACAAACTAAAACAGAAGTGCTTAAAGGAGTAATGTAAATTGTATTGTAATTTCAGTGTAACTAACCTAGAAAAGCATATTGATCTTCCTCTTCATGACAGTAAAAAAACGAAAACGTATATAGCCATTTTATTTAAAAAAAATAATATGACACTTTCCGAGTGCTGCCTTTTCTAGTATTTTCTGGAGTAACAGAAATATTTGACGCATATTTTAAGTTTAATGATCTTTGACTTTGACAAGGATTTTTATGAAAAGTACTCTTATCTTTTTTGCTGGATATGATCAGGCAACAATTTAAAATGTGTGAATTTGTTTCATTCAAATATTATTGATTGCACCATATCTATTTGATTAGCTACATATAACTTAACTCCTTCCTCCCTTCAGAAAAGGAATTTATCCCACAGAGACAGAATGCTTGGAAAGAAGACTGTCCTTTCCAGTGAGAAGATTAACATCAAGTTGCATAGGGTATGCCACACTGTCACACTGAGAAAAGCAAGATATCACATACAGATACATATTCATAAGCTCAGCTGGATCCAGTACCCCCACTAACAACCATGCTGAGTGCATGCTCTGAACAGAGGTACAACAGAGTGGACAGAAATAGGGACATTGTGCTTTATTGTTGTAGATGTGGTCTATTTAAGCCTATATAAACTTCTATAACACACTGTTAAACTGTTCAAATGTCACTTAAATCTGTTAACAGGTTTTAATATATTTACAAACAATTGGGACCAAAATCATTCCCTCTTCGGCATATGTAATATACCACTAGAACTCTAGTAAGGGTGAAAAGGACTCTTACAGATGGGAGGCAGATATTGCTGCCAATAAAAGAGGGACACAATGCTGCAGTGAGTTTCACTGCACTGTTTATTTTTACTGTCTTTTCTGGTTGGCAGCGCGCTGAACTCTTGTGTGTGACAAACAAGGGACTTGAAACTCTCTTCACAGCTTAAAACGTAACAACCAATGCCAACAGGAACAAGGGGCAGCTAACAGTAAAAAATATTACAGAAAAAGTCCTGATTAAATGCCTCCCAAATTACAACCATTTTGACCTTCTTTGCTAAAATTTGTATTTGTTTGTATTAGCCAGGCACCTAAATGTTTTACTGATTTGACCTTTACAGTAGTGTTTGAACATGTGGCCTTTCAGCATCAAAACAAGGAATAAGGCGAACAAGGTAACGGTATGGACTATAGGCTATAAAGATTTCTTTATTTCTGCGGCACAAAAGAAGGATTAAATAACAACAAAAAATTGGTATTGGATACAACGGCCAAATTTACATTTAAATATGGTGTTCGCCCAGAATGTCAAAATTGGTGCATTCCTAAGAATATTTTGTCTTGTCCAATGAATTCTGGCATGTTGTTGCTGTTAAGTCGGTGTTCTCTGTCGAAATTTGAAGGATGTCAGTTGCGAGGCGGTGCCTGTTCGTAAAAATCTGCACATAAGTGCTTACCTTTTCCCACTCTGACACTGAGCGAACCCATTAGGCTTGAATGGTATCAAGGTATTACAGCATTCCAGAGTTTATAGAAATTCTGACAGTATAATTTTCAATACCTTCAATGCCTGCTTTGGGTAGGGCATAAAAATAGATACCACCAAGCCTAACACATCTTAACCACCATAACTGTGATCTGGATGGATCTCCTTAAGTGAATTCAGTCACCATCTGAATCCAATCCCCAAGACAGCTGGTTCATTCTGGCAGAGGATACCAGTTGTGTCCTTACTTCACTAGCTCTTAACTAATGCCCGCTAAAGCTATTTAATGAGATAAAACTAAACAAATTACCTCTATAGTGATTCCCCTCAGATACAATGTAACCTCATCACCACCAACACCACGGTTAGGGTTGTGAGTGTACAAATCTTTTACAGCAGGGAGGTGTGAGGCCTCTTGGCCCTAGTAGCAGCAAGCTGTTCAAGTGCTGTGTGTGATGTTTGAAAAGGGCTGACAATGCATGCAAATCATCTGAGTGTCCAGGATGTTAATGTGCCTGAATCACCAGAGAGCAGTATCCTGCCAAGCTGAACTTTAACCAGTGCTATACCTGTAATCACAGGGTTTACTCCCCAGCTATCTCATTGGAGGGAAATTAAATGCCTTGTGGGGTCTCAACAGTCAGATTAAATGTTTGTGTTGTTACCACTGAACATGCGCTGTCAATCATGACAGATTGCCCAAGGTGGAAGGGCAGATTAGGAGACACTTTACGGGTTTAAATCAGCTTCTTGTCAGAAACCAGGCATCTGTGAATTAGTCTGGGGTTTTTTAATGTGTTCCTTAAGCCCCTTATTTAAAAGTGTCTTGTGTCTTGATTATTAAACTTTCTTAAGGGGGAATGGTTGTAATTATAAGCAGTATCTGATTGTTAATAAAAAATACCAATATAATTTTCTGTGCACGTGTTACATGTTACATGTTACAGTTCAAGCAATAATGGCCAAGTCCTCTTCTTCTAACCAACAAGGCAGAAAGGAGTGGATACGGTTATAGCTTCTGACATACTAGATTGATTAAAGTATGATGTAAGCATGCTTTGTGTAGACATTTTTCTCATGCCCTTTTCTATCAGGCTCTAGTCAATATCACCTTGGGGAGGCAGGGGTGTGGAGGTGGGTTATATGAAGTATTTGGTTGATATATGACTGGCCTGCATCATTTGTGACTGCCTTATCGCTCAATCACTCAGCAAGATGGAGATGCACAGGCAGACTGTTTTAGTGACCCCAACCTCCACCCAAGTCAGAAGCAGGTAATCTCAGCCACTTCGGTTTGCTGTCTCTTATAGTCCACAAAAAAATAAAATCAAAGCTGTGAGCCTACTCCTGTTTTAAAGTTTGGTGATTTTCAAGAAGAAAAAAACAATAAATAATGACACATAGGGGTGTCGGGATTAGCAATTGTATAACTGTAAGAATTTTAGAAGCTACGGTATCTATGGTGTCCAAATTCCTGCACTGTTGCCCTGTCAAAAAGGAATCTAGCAAGTCACGTCGATTGTTTGTGCAGTGTTTATTTCCTGAATCTAGCTATGAAATGTAGTAGTCACCTGGATGTGCCATAGCCTATATCTTCAGTACAAGTAGGCCAATTTACATGTTTTATGTGCAGGGCCGAAAGAATGTTGTGTGAAAAACAATAAAATGAGGACTGCGACAACCATAAAACCAAGTTATTTCTTGACAATAATCATGGTAACAATAACTCATATCGTGACATCCCTAGACACATACTATATGACTTAAAAGAGGTGAACATATGCAAGGTCTACTGTACCTAGGGTTTTCATTATTTGCTAGTATCTATCATTCTGCTTGTACCTGACTGAATGTTTACCGCAAAATTTTACCTGATCATGACTGATTTTTGTTTGTATGTGTTTGTTTGTTTGTGCGTGCGTGTGTGTGTGTGTGTGTACATTGACAGAGAAATGTTGAAATATTGATAATATCCCTTTTTGAAAGAAACAAAGACAATGTTTACATAAAGAAATGCTTATAAGGTGAAATAATGTGTACAGATAGTTCCACTGCAGTATATGAACATCCCCTCTTTTTGATAGGTAGACATCACGCAATTTCTTTTAAAACTATTAAAAAGCATATTTGCAGTAACGATGTGGTTAAAGATCTTAAGAGTACATCTTCTTTTATATTTGTGTTGTTTTAAATTGACCAGAAAAACACTTTGCTAGTATAGCCTGATAGTCCACTGTTGGTAATAAACATGTGTGCGTGTCTGTCTAAGCAACTTTGCAGCGCCCTCAGTATTTTTTGTCTATAATTGCCTCCTGTCAAAATGTCTGAGTGAGCTGATTGCAGGAAATAGGACAGGACACTTGTGCCCCTCATTAACCCATCAGTTGGTGTAGCAGATGTGGCAGATTGAAAGACAGGGTAACACACAGGCAGATATCACCTCTGTAGCTCATATGTAAAGTCTGTCATTATTTTTGAATTTAAACCAAATAAACCATATTTCTAAAAATATATTTTGTTTAATGTTTGTTTAATAAGTGTGTTAAGGTAGCAAGTCTTCTTGAACCTAAAATGTACACAATGACATAAAGATGATGTGATGATGTTGCACTTGAATGCTGAAGGAAATTTCCCTTTGAAATTGAAAATTTGCTCACGGACACATCGAAAAATTTTAGGGCTTTTTATTGCAACAAATGGATAGCTCCTGTTCAGGGTCAAATTTTCCTGGAACATGTCCCAGCACACTTTCAATGAGAGATAGGACACATCCTTCACTGGTTGCTTGTTTGACATTCGGCTGAAACAATGGAATAGATTTACACCTACTGTGCAGTAAATTTGCAGTTTCAAATTCACCTTCAATTTGCATGTCTTCACTTGGACGGTGGAAAAGCAACACATTGAAAGGAAACCCACAAGGCACACCAACTTCACATAGAAATGTCCCAACCAGCTGTCAGATACCAACTCGGGACACTCTTGTTGTTAGGTTCCAGTTCTAATCACAAGGCCGCTGCGGCGTCCACATTCAAATGCAAAAAACTCAGTGCATATCGGGGCTCCCTTAATGAATCAGCATATGAGATTCAGAGGGAGCACATTAAAACTACAAGGAATATACAGAAGAGTACCCAGAGGGTACATATCACTGAGATGGGGAATATACATAATGCACAAGGCAGGAGATGTCATCTCAAGTATGGTAATAGGGAACAGGAGGTGGAGGGGGAGAAATCAGCACATACACTATGGCAGGAGTAAGCAGCAAAACCATTAGATGTAGAGGCAGCGTGAATGATCAGAAGAGTGAGAGTGTAAGTTTGTTAGATTATTAAGGCTGTCTTACTGACTTGTTTTAATTTGGCTGGTGATGGCAAGAGTCAGATAGTACTCATCAGCTAATGGTGTGCATGACTTCAGTGCACCGCCTGAAATCATACAATCTCAGTCAGACAAGTCAAAGAATTTAGAAGCATTTATTGCACCAAACCATATGCAACTGCACTTGGCATTAGGGGCTTTGTGCCACTGTGCACTTCTCAAATGAAACTAAGCCGCATGTGATGATTATAAGGGGAGTTTATTAAACACCCCAAATCAAAATATTGATCCCCTTGTAAGATTCGAGTTAGCAGATGAAACACCTCAAACAACAGTTTCAACTATTATCCTAATATCTATATAATATCCTGTTGCATGTCTTAGGCATGATACTGTACTTTTGATAAATAGATATAAGAAGCTATAAGACAACTTGCATGTTGCCTGCAGGACTAGACAGTTATTTTCTTTTGCACCAAATGAGAAATTTTGTGACTCTTTGGTAGGAAAATCACATTATTAAAAGTAATCTCTGCAGAGTAAAACTAGTATTACAGTCTTGCAGTTGTAATCCCTCCCTAATCAGTCAAGTTGCTGCTCACATCCATGTCCGTCCAGACTAATATAATTTATGTAGTAAAGACTTTAGGAAAAAAATGTAATACAATGTATTAAGAATATATTTTGGGGGGAAATGTAGATGAATAAACACATACATTTTTCTATCTTTTTAAGATATATTCCCTTACATTGCCAATGCAGTAAAAAACGATATAGCATCATGTTTTGAGTTGAATATCCCTTTTCATTTTGTAATACCATGATATAATACCACCAATGCAAAAACTAAAAAAAAAAAAAGCTGTAATATAAATTTGGCAAAGGCTATTTTCACCCTGGTACAAATATTAATGTATGCTATTTGCATCCGGGTGTCGATAGCCAACAATGCTATTATCAATATTTTTTTTGCCTAACCCTAAGTAGTTTTGTTGCCTAACGCTACCAAGTAGTTTTGTTGTCTAAATGTAACCAAACTTAAAAAAATAAGTCAACTACATTTTAAGATAAATCCCAGGCTGGATTTAAACCACAGTCCCTTGGGTGACAGTCCTATGCTTAGCCTACTCACCAACAGTTACCTAACAAACTACCACTTTGTTGCTTTTTGAGTCGGTGAATGAGGGGTCAGGTGTAAAGATCATGCAGCACAGGCTATTTTCACCCGGGTTAAACTGGTACTCAAATTTTAGGTCATATAGCCCATCCCTAGTTTGTTTGGATAAACGGGCAACATAATGCCTCCGGTCACAGCTATAGCTGGCGTGGAGTCTTAAAAAGGGTGTGGGTAGCATTTGCAAAGGTTAGGCCAAGTCTGTCAGTTTTTGACAGGTTGCTAACTTAAGATGAATATAGAATATAACATTAATTAAAACATTTCCCCCCAGTTGAATCAGCAATATTCTGCCCAGCTGAAATGGTGTAATTCTCCCTCTTAATTTGCCAATTGCTATTCAGACTGAAGCCATTTCAAAGCCATCCGACATAGCCTCTTCAAATGCACCAATTTGCCTCTGCCACCACAGTAGCCGTTCTGGCCTGTAGAAAGCTAGCCTTTAAATCTGGAGCTGCACTGTGCCAACCAAGCTTGGATGGCCTCCTTCAGCTTGACAGCCTCTCTCACTGCTGTTGTCAATGCTGCAGGGTTTGAACCATGCTCAAGTGTTCCCAACCTCTTCCTACATATAGTGAAAGTGTGGTCAGTGGTAAAAGTTGAAATAATTTTAGACAGACATGTTCTAAGCAAATCCACTCTGCATTTCCAGTAACCTACGTCCTTCACCACCTGATCCAAATTACTACCAGGTGGTGGTCAGTTGACAGCTCAGGCCGTCTGTTCACTGAGGACATAACACCTCAAGCCTAACGAGACAGTTACAAAGTCAGCTATTGATCTTTGGCCCAAAGTGCTGCTACTGCCAAATGAACTGGTTTGAGATTGGTCCAGTTGCACAGCTGATTTTGTGTTGATTCAGATCTTTTGGGGGCATATTTTTCTAGTTGGTGTGGCAGACATCTACATGTAAGTGAAAAAGAACAGTTCTGCTGGGCTCACATCACAGCCACAACGTAATCCTACATTCTATACTTCAACTTTGAGTCATCTTTTATTTGGATTACTGTAACCCAGGCTCCTGAGTTCCTATGGCCCTACAATTCATCCATAACGATGCTGTCTGAGTGGAGTAAGACCATTTTATAGGCTCATTTCAGACATACTAAATTAAAACCTGTCTCACACTAAGAGACAATTAACAACAAGTTTATAACTGAATTTGGTCATTATAGATTTATTTATTTTATATTTTACTGACATTATTAGTAGATTGTATCTTCATTAGTAGAGCAATGTCAAAGGCAAAGGCAATATATGTGACTGAGGAGGATAAACCTGCTGTGTTCATTGTAAATTACTCAAGATAAATGTGTAAACAAAACACTAAATGCATTGGATGTAAATTGTGTACCAACCTCTGATTTGTTCACATCAAATATTATCATAAAAATGGACCACGATATGATTTAAAATGTAATACATTGAAACAGTGCTTGGACAATACTGAGAATCCTAGAAAAGCTCTAAAAATAATTAGGCTAAATAAAAGGGTGTTAAATTATGTCTAGCCAGCCATAGATCAATTTTCTGGCTTAAAAATTCCGACAGTGACAAATTAGTATAACAACACATTATTAACCTATGGACCACATCCCCCATCTTTAAATGCTACAGTAACAGTCAGACACAAATCCTCAGCTTCATATACACAAGCACACACACTGACACACCAGAGGGAGACAGACACTGTTCAAGTCTTGTTAGAATTGATTCCAAAGCTTTGTTACCAAATGAATCAGAAATTGTGTGTGCATGGACTCAGCTGATACATAAGCCAGCTCCCATCATTCACCTAAAATAACTAGCTTGCTTGTGAACACCCATGAGCAACACTGCACAATCTAAATCTTGTGAGGTTGAAGGCTGTCTTTCACAGGGTGTCACAGCTTGGATCACAGGGTATTTTTATATTTTATCCCACCATTTCTTTATTTTTCTTAGACTACAGATAGGACGATAAGTGCCATTGTGCATTGGGCAATATGGCTAAAATCTTGATGTATAGGTAATTGTATATCTTTATGAAGTTATCTATCGGGGCGGCAGTAGCTCAGTCCATAGGTGACTCGGCTAGGAACAGTAGGGGTCGCCGGTTCGCATGTATGGAGTGTGGACTGGTCACTGGAGAGGTGCCAGTTCATCTCCTGGGCACCGCCAAGGTGCTGTTGAGCAAGGCACTGAACCCCCTCGCTCTGACATCTCTCCAATAATTGCTCCAATAAATGTATGTAGGTCCTGTTTGTGCATGTGTGTGTATTTTTGGGCCTGTGTGTGTGTAACGTGAATAATATAATAACAGAGTGAAAAAACTGAATGTCTGATTCAGTTTGTCGATGGTGCGATGAATAAAGGGATTCTTCTTCTTCTCTATTAGGGATGTAACAATACACTGAAGTCACAATTTCAAACAATTTACAATACTGGGCTCATTATGATTTTCCACTATTTTTTCAACAAAATTAGATTAAACACAAATTGTGAGTGAAAAAAAAAATCCCTTTATTTCTCAGAAAAATCAAACTGCAAAACAGTGCATATTTCCTTCTTTTTGTAAAGTGCAATGTATCCTGCTATTGAGGCCTTTAACTAAGGACAGAGTTGAAAATCTTGTAAACTATGGAAAATGACCAAAGCACCTTGTTATTCCATTGGCTCTTGCACTTGTTTTGCTGAGTTGGCTTGCTGTGGTTTGACCTTTCAGAAACTGACCTAATTACATCCAAATGATGTAAATATTACTATAAAATGCAGTTCATCGGCTGTTTTTTTGACAGAAACCAAAAGAAAATATAAAAGGTAGAAATTTTAATTTCATTTTGACATATCGTAATATCCTGTCCTAGTTTAATACACACGTTATTTGGATTTTGACCTAGTTCTTGGACTACAGTCAATCACGGCATTATGGCCTGTGGTAACTTTAAAGCAGAGAATTGCAACTGACGTGAGCTGTCTTTTGAAATCAATATTTTGTGGGATATTATTGATTTATTTAGTAAGTAGCTGTGTAATAAACTAGTAATGCAGACCTTCAGGGTGAATAATTCTGTTGAGATTAGGTTCACAATAATGGCCAGCTTGTTCTGTTGTATTCCTTACATAGCATGTTCTGGTACTTCAATACATAAATAAATAGTCTATGTGAATTAACCACATCGTAAAGCTTATTTTTGTATACTCCTGTGTGAATTAAATACTTGACAATAGAAAAATAACAGTGAGTGTTTGTCTGAGACTGAGGAGAATGTTGAGGAGAACCCTGATTATGAGGCATCTTGTAACTGGTGTCTACACAATCAGCCTCAGGCATACATCAACAACACAACACAAGATGCTTTCCTACGTAGACAGGCAGGAAAAAGCACACTACGGATGTTTATATACCCCTGCCTCTCCACCAGATATATCACTGTATATTTTACAGTAAAGACAAGAGTAATAACAGCCATCGAATTAACAGATTCACCTCACACAATTAAACAGCCAAGTGCTAAGAATGGATACTTATGTGTTAAAGCAGAGAATCAATATGCTACAGTATTCCATTTCACAAATCCCTTCTCACCTCTCCTGAGCAGATGGCTTGTAAAAAAAGAAAAAAAGTATGCCAACCAGTAATCATATGTGCAATAAATGGTGCTGGTTATGTTCCTGTGGAGTGACTACAGATGGTGTGGTGATAGTCTTCTGTGCGCATTTTAGACACACCCTTCATACTGCCCCAATGGGGACTTTTAGCACAGACCATGTCACAACCTACTGCCAAGGCAACTATCCAAAAGACCAGTAAATCAGACTGGAAATGACTTTTATGGACATCTCATTTTATTAGTCTTTACCATGCCAGATGCTAACCAGAAAGTAGGGATGATTAGTTTTGGTTTATATTATAAATGACATAGCAGTATATGGAATTATCTGTGATACAATACAGAATGTGCAACTCTGGTGCTTGATCAACAGCATATTTGTTTTTCGTCATAATTGTCTGTTTGCTGCCATAACACCAGTGAGCTTTTCTCCCTGTGGGAGGACCATATTGTCTGAGAACGTTGGTAAAATGGATCTCCTTGTAGCAGAAAACACAACAATGTGTAGAATCATGTGCATATAATATTGGTCTGTTGAATGCAGCTTGTTTTGTTCTGTGATTTGGACTGATTATGGCTCAGAGACAATTTGGGTAAAGGAAAGAGGCAGCTATGGCAGGCTCCAGGAAGCCTCTGTGCATTCAGAACAAGACAACTCACAATCGCTCTCACCATCAAATAAACATTTGTGCTGGAAGACATCGATCTCTAGAAGTAGGAAGTTTTACTAATACTCTATTTTGCTTGTATTTTCTATGAAGCTAGTGTCCTATTTTCTACGGGCAGTTTTCTGTAAATGTTACCATTAATCAACATAATCTAACTATGATTCAGTGACCCTAACAACCATTTTCTAAGTGAGACATTAGTTTAGCATTTATATATTAAAACTGCATGCAGAACAATTCTTTTACAGTGAAAATAAATGGAGCAGAGCATTAGTTCAGGCAGAGCACTGTAACAAACTTGCATTAGCTAATTGGCATCAGCTGTTTCATTCATGTCTAAGAATCACTGGCTTATTTTTCAGCTGCTTGACATTCGTCTTTGCTGTTCAGATTTTTTGAGAACTCCTCCAACTACAAATTCTTTCACATCAAATCTGTCACCATTTGCTATAAAAGGCCAATTCCTTGACATACGGTGGATGTCCATCGCCCTTGTTCTTGCTGTGCCCCGCACCGTTGCCACTAGTAGGCCCTTGTCAGCAGCTTTTTGGCTCATTCAGCGGGATGAATCGGCAGTGAAGACCATCTGTGAGAGTAATCACTCTGATTGGCGGTTCAGCTTAAGAGAATCAGTGCATGAGAAGAGAAACAGAAATGAGGAAATTAAACAACCTAAAGTCAAAAGGCTGTGAGATCGAAAACAAATGGGTGGCAACTGTCGAACTAGCGTCTTAAACCCTTCTCTCAGTGGTCCGGTTTCCCTTTTTGAATTGACTACTGCCGCATGCTGGTATGGAGAGCACTCCCACGTAGGCGCAGAACATATGTGCTAGTTGGCCATTGGCTGTAGTCTTTGCGGTGAGTTCAACCACAATTTTTGGGTGAGACACAGGCATTGTGAGGCGACGCAACAGTCAGCCTTCATCAAGGCTGACTGTTGCACCAACCCGACATCAAAGGGGTGTCGGGTTGGTGCAACAGTTGCCTTGGTGCGTCAGGGCCTTTACACATTTGTCTTTCTTTTACCAATATTGCTCTGTAATGCTGACCTGGTGAATGCTTGTTCTTGTCAGCTGCCTTCTATGGAAAAGCTGCATAATGGCAAGGTGAACAAGAGGACATAAAAATTGCTCCCTGTGACTCGATGGCCCATCACATCATCACCAACTGGTACTGTTTGATATGCTATGGAAATCTAGCTACTGCCTGGTTCACCTAATGTACTATTAATGCTGTCTGCACAGTACTGCATGTCTTAGGATGTGCATATACAGTAAGTCTTCATTCAATATGCCGCAGCAGCAACAGGGACTACTGCATGTCAATGTTACTTAAGGGTAAGACCTCGATCAATGCATTTTATCCAACCCAATACTGCTTTACTGTCTAATGCCGGAGATGGCAACTTTCCATGTCAGACTTGATTTGCAACTTGTCACTTGTAGACCGAACACTTGACTCAGACAGAATGATAATGACTGAGGAACAATAAAAATCCTTCCTTTATCCTTTGACACATCACACTGTGTGCCTGCCAGCCACAAGTGTGTGACACAAAAAAACCAACACACATTTAGCACGCTGTCACATGTCCCTTACACTTTGCATTTGGATTTAGGAACCCTTAGGCTAAACTGAAAAGGTCTATCTTGCACCATGTGTGGGTAAAAATAGTAGTGTCCTGGTGTCTCAGCATCTGAGAGGCTTGTCAGTATCCTGCAGTGTCTGTGGTTCAGGTCCAGCCAAGGACCTTTGTCCTCCTCTCCACATGTTTTCTGTTCCTCTCTGCTGTCAAATTGTGGAAAATGAAAAAATAAAACAACACACTGGCAACATCCTCCAGCTTCTTACGACTCCTGCAGTACTTCCAGGGAGGTCAGTATATTGCTAGTGTTAGTACATTTCTTGAAGTCCGACTTGGCTACTAGTGATAAACCGGCATGTATCGGCATCGGCTGATGCGGGATGCTGCGTTTTGCCGGTAGTTTTTTCCCAGCAATATTTACAGACAGGCGTCCACAGGCAGCTCTGTTTTTTAAGTTCAATAAATTTTCCTTTTTTAAAATTGAGACTTGTAACATACTATATGTTATCATCATTGTGTAATTTCTATGATATAAACTGAGGGAGAAAAAGTAGTATCGGCTCCAAATATCAACTGAAGAAAATCAGCAGTCTGTGTCGGTCATCAGATAAGGAAAAAATTGGTATCAGCATCGGTCCTAAAAAATCCATATGGGTGGATCCCTTTCGGCTTATGTCCTATCAAATTTATTCAAGTAGTTCTTCGTAGTAGGTATAATTATACAATTTTGAATATATAGAAAAATGTAACCATTCTTACTTTTATTGCAGTTGTATACTGAGACAGATGACACTGCTAGTTAATCCATTCAATTGCTGTTTCACATGGAGACAAGATGTGAGTTAGTGCAACAAAAAAATGGCATTCTAAAAAACTACTACTTTTAGAGAACATGTTCCACTCAATGACATTGTGTATAATTGTGAGTGCTGCTGCAATCGCATGCGACTTACCAAGGTCACATGACAGTCATGAAAGTCTAGTCAGTGAAGTTCAGTGTGAATTGGTGTCTAACTGCCTAGGTATGGACATCACGATGGCATTATAAGTAGCTGATAAGTGTCGCTGCAGGCTCTTTCCTCTACTCAGAGTTGGTTGTTCATGTTAGACATATTCTCTCCTTTTCTGCTCTTTCAAACTATCTGCCACATAGTCACCTGGCATCTCTCTATTTTCTCCTTGTGCTGTTTCAAAATGCCTGCAAAAAGATGAGACAGTGTGCTCTGAGCTCCAGCCTGGACAAGATGTTCTAAGACCCAGGGACAGCGCCCATCCAGGGTGAGTGTGGGGGATCAATACTGGATCAATACACACAGGATAATTTGACAAGTGCTTTCGACTCTCTGTGCCCCAACCTGTGCTTTGTATCTTGATTACTGATTAAGTGGATGCCCCTAGGACCTGACCTGTAGTGGAAGGATTCAGCAACTACAGACTCAACCACTTGTAAGCCTGGCAATTGCCCAATTATCTCCTCTTCTCTTGCTCCATGTGATTACTGTTTCTCCACTGGTCAAGTTTTTCGTGAGCATTGCAGGCATCAAAATACCTTTTTAGGTCAGTAATTGGGCACTCATCAGGCTCATTGGGGGCACCACTTTCTGCTTTACTGGTGACTTTTGAGTCATAAAATGTGACCAACCTGTGGTTTTGTGGATTGTAGGTAATCTGGCATGCACTTGCCCCATACTAGGTGGTCTTTTTCTTACTTCAAGCTTGGGCCTGGTTGCCTAAGGGTTCTGCGCAGTATAGTAGCTGTTCCTAGGACTGTGACAAAGACCTCAGATGTTGTTACTGGAATTTGCTGGAGCCACTGTCCCAGTCCTGAGTGCTCTGATTACCACTGTTGCCTTCCCTTTCCACAATTTTTTCCAGCTCCTCTCCTCTCCCCTCCCTTGGTATGTGTGTGTGTGTGTGTGTGTATACTGTATAATAGAAGAATAATATAAATGTGTATCCTTTAAATTGAGGAGGATGTGCATCGAGTGCAAGACCAGGCTTACATTAAGTGATGATTAAACAGGCATAAAGCTTTACTTTTTGTCAAATGTATCTGGGGTGAGCACATTGGGAGGCAATCCAAAGAACATTGGATTCGAAGAACACTCAGAATGAAAAGGGGGACTACAACGTGCCCAAAATATATTGGCTGGGGCACTTTCTTATAAACTGTATTGAATTATAACAAGCCTAACTCAGGATATTCTAACCTGCATTAAGTAAAGGATCAATATTATCTATGTTATATTGAATGATCCGTCTTATTTAGCTTTTCCTCAAACTTAAGACCTAAGTTCAATTTGTGGTTATCCTAACCCTTGTTCATATAATGATAATTACCTTATCATGGCACTGTGACCTTTACATGTTACCTTAACAAGAGACGTGTTGCCTAATGTTGCAATGTGTCATTGTGCCTAATGTCGCAGCCTAGCACCAAATAATTGCAATACTGCTTTGACCTATATCTACCAGGCTAGACATAATCATCCTGCATGCCTGAAATATCACCCCACTTCTGACATAATGACCTGCCATCTTTCCTGTTATCTGTTTTCTCATTCTTTGCATGTCCTTACAACAGGGACTTCTGGCTGCTCCAAGGTCGAAGCGGAAAACTTGAGGTGACTAAGCTTTTGCTGTCCTCTCTTCACAGCCTCCCTCAATGGCTCAGACAAGCTAAATCATTCCACATTTTTGACGCATCTTTTACATTTTCGCTTTATTTTCTTACTGCTGTAAACCAAATTTCTGAAAAGAGCTAAAAAATAAAGTCAATGTCCATACTTTCAACATAGTTCAGAATATGTTTCTCCTTTTGTTTGGCCATTACAATTTTCTTGTGTGATGGTCTGCAGCTCTGAGAAATTTGAGATGTTTCATCCAATCCAAGATGTGTTTTCTTAGTGTGATTTGTGAATTTTCGGATTAAGCCTATTTAATAGAAGTTCTTAAAAAAGAGTTATGGTGATATCTTCCCCAACATATTTTTGTTTCTCAATGTTTAATTTGCATTGTTGGTTGATTTTTTGTTATTTTATCATATATTTATATATTATTATATTATTTTATTACATTATTTTATCATTAAAGAGGCTCTATAATGCTAGTTTTCAGGGTCAGATATGTATTTTTCAGGTCAACTACAATAGGTTTACATGCTTTGATCTTTAAAAAACACATTCAATTTCTCATATTGTTCATCACTGCAGCACCCATGCATTACCTCTGTGTGGCAGGCTCTGTCTGAGCTTCTGCCCCCCTCCCTGAAAGCCCAGTGTGCTCTGATTGGTCAGCTGGTCTTGTCTGCTGTGATTGGTAAACTGTCTATCCTGCGTACCGGGAAATATTATGCCACTTACGATATACATAATCAGTTATCTCAGCAGCTGAAAACACCTGCTGTATTCCAAATCGCGCACTGCAGTGAGTGTACTGACACAATCAGTGCACTCAGTACATTTCTACATTTCCCCAGTAAGTGCTGTCTCAAAACACACACTGCTGCCCTGCTCAACGGAAATGACGACCATATTTCCTCTTCGTTTATTTTTCCCAAAGCTTTCCAACAACACTTCTGACTGAGCACACCGCAAAAATCCTTGTGATCCACTTTTTACATTTATAAAGTGAATCTAGGTGTTGCCACTCCGTGGCACTGTTGTTCCGCCGATTTCCAGTTTGAATTAAGTCCCGCCTCTTCCGCTACATAGACAAAATGGCGGTAATTGAGGAAGTTGAGTGTTCACCGATCCATACTCATCTGTTTGGGCGTTTTTAAGTGTGCGACCGGATAAATGCAGTACGCTGCATTTTACATAGTTGAGCCAGTTTGAGGGTGGAAGTGTGCAATTTTTGGACATAGCAACCATCTATATGGAAGCTAGCCACGTTAGCTGTGCAACATGCTAAGGTTAACTTTCAAAATAAACAGCAAAACAGCATAAAAGTGGCCAAACCCACAGATTACAGTTTGAGCCTGTGTGTAGCAACATGGCCAATAGGGAAGTCAGGATTCTTCTACGTAGACCAATCCCTAACTATATATATATATATATATATATATATATAAAATAGCTACCGAGGCCCTAGCGTTCAGAGCTGAGCACAGCCAACCCGGATGGTGTGCAGGGACCACGTCTAAATCCAAGTACTTAATTATTATTATTACTTATTTGACCCTTTGGTGTAATTAAACATGACTATAAACATTATACCTACATTCATAGATCGGAAAAGCATAATAACCTGTTTAAGCACCGATCCTCTAAAATCCAATATTTCTCATTCTCTCATGCTATAACTTTTAGCAGCGGCCCAGTTCAGTTGTTGAGGCAGGACCAGATTTTTTTTTTTTTGTGCAGCCATTTATTGTTTTAATGTGACTATCAATAATCATCTAAGAGTATCTGTAAGTTAGACTACCTCTTAATTTACCTTCATTCAATTTATCCTGTGCTCACACAATGTCCTATTTAATTTGATCTGACATATTTTGAAACCCTCCTGTCCTTTCCTTAAAAGGATGCTTAATCTGGATTCTTGTCAGGGGGTTTAGAAACTGTCTGATTTTGCTATTATTAAACACATCTCTTCTTATCACACTCATCCTCTTCCTCTCCCCCATCTTCTCATTCATACTCTAAGTTTTTCTTATTTTGTGCTGCCCAATTTTTATCTACTTCATTTAGTCTTACCTCAGTCTTTCTCTGTAATTCTGTGTCTCTGATGCCTTATCTGATGTGCTTGCTCTCCCAGTTCAATTTCTCCATTTAAACCTATTTCATTCCCTCTTTGTAATTCTCTTCCTCTCTCTTCTGCACCTTCATGCAGTTGAGCAAACTCCCCCTCCCCTCCTCTGTGTAATCAGGCTATCGTCTGTGGAGTGTGACTGTGTCTCAGTGTCATTTTGTTAAATGCTCAGCTGTCTGATTAAATAATCAAACAGCTCTCTGTTTAATGCTTCCCCTCTGTATTTATATTCTAAGTGTATTCATATGTTCAAGCGAACAATGGGAGGGGAGGGAATAGGTTAAATCGGGGGTGAAGTTAGGGGTGTGAATATAGGCGGGCACTCATCAAAGTCATATGGAACTACTGATGAAAGAGAAGCTTTATATTCCCTCTCCTCTGAGGAGCATTCTGACACTGACACTGTTTGATCATCAGCTGATAAACTTTCCAAGTAACTCGACTGGATATTTAACATTTTGCCTCCACCACTACTGTTACAAAAGGCAGCATACTGGAAAGGCCAAATGGAGGACAGCCTCCATCAAAAGAAAAGGGTCAAGTTGTTCCGCCTAAAGGGCCCAGATACAAGAAACTCCAAAAAAACTAGCAGCAACAAAGGCTGACTGTTGCGTCATCTCACATTGCCTTTGTCTCGAAAAGTTAAACTTGAACACACTGCTACAGCCAACGACCCACTTGCACTTACTTTTTGTGAGGAAATAACTCTCCGTACCAGCAGGTGGCGGCCATCTGTATTCATGCAAAAGGAAAATTTGTCAAGCAGGTTTGAACTGGTAACTCCTACACAATCCTGAAGAGAGATCAAGTCAGTAAAAAAACCTAAAGAAATCTACACTGTGTGGGTGTAAAATTATTCAGACTGCGATGTCAACACTTGCGTATATTGACTTATCACTATATCACAACATACCAGGCATGCTAATGCAGACAACACAAGCCTCGTATATTGGATAATCATGGCACCAAACTGTCAGAGATGTGATGCGGAGGAAGCATTTGGAATATGACATCGTAGACGGACAAATTGTGGAGAAATGTAAAGTGTTTGTTACCTTGTAGAAATGCAGCTGCCTTGCAGTAACACTAAGACACAACAACATATCTGAAGTCTCCTGTTAGCTTGTCAATCAAGTGAGGCAGCGAGGGCACAGACAGGAAACATAAATGTTACAGAGTTTAGAGTAAAACAATGTGGGTTAGGTTCTTGTTGGTTCAAACTTAAGATTCTTTAAAAGTTACTCACTCAAAACAACTTGTAGAACTATTTTTATAGAAATGTATTTATTTTACTCAGAATCTCTTAATAATACATATAGGGATGCTCGATATTGGCTTTTCTGCCGATATCCGATATTCTGATATTGTCCAACCCTTAATTTCCGATACCGATATCACCCGATACCGATATATGCCGCCTTTTTCCACCAAAATTCATCACATATCACCTATTATGGAATTAACACATTATGCCTAATTTTATGTGATGCCCCACTGGATGCATACATAAATGCAACACGGCTTTTCAAATGTAAACACAGTCTGTACAAAATAAGTTATTGAAAAACGTGCCATTCATTTATTTGTTTGTGTTTTTAGAGAGAATATTTTGCCTCAAACACACTACAGACATTATCAACACAAGGAAGATGCATAGCTTCAGTCCAGAGTAGTAAACAAACATAGTTTTCTTTTTCCAGACTGAGTAACGACTGAGCCGGAACTTGGCAAATAATACAATCAATAAATTAGCAGTTAAGCTCACCATGCTAACCTGCATTGGATCTAATGGATACAGCACCAGATATTAGCTTCTCGACGTGACTGTAAACAATGCTGTGCAATTCAGGTAAGCACTGGTCTGAGAAATACTTGTGACTGGGCGTTATACAGACATAACGGGGCTCGAGGAACTCCACACGTTTGGTGAATCGGGCATCTTGAACGATAGAAAAAGTTTTTTTCTCGGTGTCGGCTGTTGCTTCTTTTCATCACTTTGCTGCACAGATGTAGCGTTTAACTCTGCATGATTCTTCTTGAGGTGGGTGATCAAATTTGATGTTCTAAAGGAAGACGCCTTGCTTCCTCCTCACATTACCGACGCCTTGCAGTCATTGCAAAGCGCACATATACTGTTAGTAGATGACACTTGGAAATACTTTCAAACCACGGACATCTCATGCACCGGGAGAGCTGAAGCTTGTTAGCCACGGTTAGCAACCTACGAGTGAAGCGTGTTGTTGTGTTATACGTCATCAAGCACGCGCCTGTAAACGGCCCGTGTTGCATTCAGGTACACTCGGAAATGATGAAGCCTACAGAACTAACATCGGTTGTAAAAACCCGATACCGATAATTCCCGATATTACATTTTTAACTCAATATCGGCCGATAATATCGGTGGGCCGATATTATCGGACATCCCTAAATACATATTAAAAAAAAATCAAATGTGAAAATTACAAAACACTATACTTTCTCAAGGCAATCACAGATGTGATACATTACCTCTGAAATAAATAAATAAAATCCCAAATCTGAATCATCAGCACAGGAAACATTTCAGAGTGTCTAATAATATACCTTGCAATCACAAGCGCTTTAATTGAATTATTAAATTGAGATGACATTTGAATATGGCATGGATTGATACGGTCCCCTGGGAAATAATTAACTCCTACCCCATCCACAGCATCTCCAGGGAGGAGGGGATGACCCTCACATGATGAACACTGGCAAACATTGACCACTTCCCAGCATGTAATGTGTTGCTTTAAATCAAGATAATTTAATTATGGTGACCCTGGATCCTGGATCCTGGACAGGCACAGCTATCTCCTAAAGTGAAGGAAATGAGAAAGAGCCACACACTGCGAATAAGGTGTTAAACCCAATGACTGCATGTGATGAATAATTTATTTACATTTTCAGAGTAAGGCTTTCATTTCAGAAAGGAATCCATTCCCACATGTGTTCAGAAGAGATTATTCTAATTCCATAAACAACCGTTATGTTCCCATATGCTCAGGTCAATGCAAGGCCTCCCATTCTATCTGAACAACTAGTCAACCAGTGCTAATTTCTTATGCATGTGCAGGCTCAATACAGGAAGGAAAACAAAGTCTGTAGACAAAACTATAAACTTACTCTGCAGTGAAAAGGTTGACCATTATGTAGAGAACAAAGAAAAGGAAAATCAGAGCTGATAACTGATTGCAAAGAGAAATAATTTATTCTCCTTCACATTTAGTCTCTCAATACTTGATGTACCTTTAACCACAGGAGATTACTACTTCTAAGAGTAATGCATGAGGTTGCACTAGTTATTCATCTTTTTCTGGGGGCCAGATGTGGCACTTAAAGTGTCTTTGATGTGCTCTACTCAGAGTACCAGAGTGAAACCCAAGGTCACACAAAGGAATTGGTGATTATAACTCTAGCGGGTTAGAAAAATAAGTTTCTTTAAAGTCGCAGCTTTTTGATATACCACCATGCATGGATTTACTGTGCTGCTCGGGAGTTCTCAAGACTAATTGAAGCTCAGAAGTAATGTCCTGTTTGAGAGTGATCACTCATCTCTTAAATGTTTGCTTTTTATCACAGTGTTCAGTGATGCCGAGAATGCTATGTTGTTTGATAGACCAGAAAAATCAAAAACAGCTTAACAAGCACACGTCAAAATTCACACAGTAAAACACAGCTGTCAGCTTCATTGTTATTTCACATTGATATTTTGAGAAAACCAAACAAGTGAGGCATATCTATAAATAAAACATACAGATTAGTTGAGAGCTGTTTACTTGATATTTGCTAAATTCATTTGATGAAGCTTTCGGTCTACGCCAACAATATTTGTTTGTCTGTCACTGCTGGCATCAAAGCGACAACCCTTATCATCATGTCATACAATCATTGTCATTATTCATTCACGTTAGTGACAGCTTGCCATTTTGTTTCCATAACAATGGGGAGGGCATAAACACTTTGATATAGTGTCACAGCTTTGATGCTGAGTGTCACCATGTGTAGTGTACTACTACTGACCAGCATGTAGTATACGTGTATAAATTAGGGGCGGCCTCTAGCTCACCTGGTTGAGCATGTGCCCCATATATGCTCAGTCCTTGGCAGCTGCCCGGGTTCAAGATCGACCTGGAGCCTTGTGCTGTACATCACCCTGTATTTCTCGCCCCTTTTGTACACTCTTCAGCTGAGTAATAAAAAATAATATTTACAAATAAAATGTATATTTGTATATATTAACTGCAAATGAAGTATACTTGCAGTTCATCACATACCACATGTCCTTCTCCTAACCACTCACATTTTAATCGAGTTCACGAGATCCCCAAACAGGCGATGCAGTTGGAATATTGAATTGGGACTAAGATGGCAGAACTGTTGTGGGAGGATTTTGAGGATTGTTGTGCATCGTCTTTGACTCATTTTGCTACTGTGAAAATTACATTTTTGATTAAAAAAAAAACGTGCCACATATGAATATGTGATGATGAGTGCAGTGACATTGAACCAAAAAAATATGAGCTGAATGGTGCTGAAATGCTGTGCAGAGCTCTGAAACAACACAGTTAGTTGATAATTCTCTGTGGGTTCATCACTACGAGCATCCCCTTTCACAAGGATGTGATCCATTGTGAATATGAAAAATATTGAGCTGCCTTATGTAATGTTGGAATGCACTTGCTTTAAATTTTATGGGACACAAATTACAGTAAATTACAAGTTTGTACATTTTTGCCAATATTAAATAAAAAATCCAAGAGTCTACAGTTCCCAACGCCCCAATAAGAAGATACAAAAAAACCCACAAAAAAGTCCTATGGTAATTGTTATTTTTCGTGGTAAAACAGTAAGATTCCCCAATTATGAACACAAGGGACATGTCAAAACATTGTATATGACATGATAAAATAAATTATATTCTGTATCTACTTTTTCCCAACACTTCATCACAGCTATCATGAATACTGGGGCATCATTTTTACACAGTCCATATTGCATCAAATCAAAGTTTGACACATAGATTGCAAATATATATACTGCATCTTTCTGTCTGCCTGTCATCCAATCTATCTATCAGACCTTTTGTCCTTCTGTCTGGTGCCTCTCTGTGTCTACCCCTCTTGTCTGTCTGCCCCCTGTCTGTCTGTCTGTATGCCACTATCTGTCAACTGGTCAGCACCTTAATGGCGGCCCCTGTCACATCAGTCTTGGTTTAACTTATTTGGTCCCTCTCTGTCTGTCAACTGGCTGTTGCCATCAGCAACTGCCTTCTGGGAATGCTGACCATCTTCTTGACCCTTCTTTGAATAGCTCAGACTGTTACACTTTCTCCTGAGGACAGCCATGACATCTGGTGGCAATGTTTCTCCAAAGTGGTGTTATTGCAGTGCCTGACATGGTAAATGAAAAAGAAAAAAAA
Organism: Echiichthys vipera; assembly: GCF_963691815.1. Lineage (NCBI taxonomy): Eukaryota > Metazoa > Chordata > Actinopteri > Perciformes > Trachinidae > Echiichthys > Echiichthys vipera. The sequence goes on from NC_139841.1 coordinate 19,438,106, forward strand.
GTGAAATGGTTAGAAACAATGTCTCATAGGCCTTTACACAACAAGTTTGTTTATTTGTGCCATTAATTTGCACGTCAATATTTTTTCAAACTATTGTCTTCGTCATGAGAACTTCCGCACAGAACAAGAACATTACACTGCATATCAAAATGTATTTTTCTGTGCTTTCACACTGTGAAAAAAGGCATCAACCTATTCTGCGTTGTATACTAGGCTTATAAAACAACAACTGAGAGGCACCGTAGTCTGATACCAAGACGGAGAACTGTAATGCTCCTTCATCCTTGACAAGGGCATAGTGCATACCAGCTCCACTCCCTCTGTTCTTACCTTTCACAATAGCAGCCCTGGACACACACTAGATGGCTAAATATTTACCAGAGGGAAATAAAATTCAACTCAGGGAATGTCGCGAAAAAGAAATTCTATAAAACAGCTTACAGTAACTTAGGCTATACAACAGACAGTCAGAATAAGACAGAGAGATGCTGCTCTGGGTCAACAGTATTCTATAAGTTGATCGCACATTTTGAACCTTTTATCAAACAACTATCACAGTTGGCACTGCTGCCCGTTTGAATAGTTTAGTTATTTAGTTTGAGTATTTTTGTGTCGTTTATTTGTCATGCCTGGTGTGTAAAAGCCTTTACAGTGGAAATAAATTAATTAAGTAAGCACATGGATACCACTTGTTCATGAGATGTTTGAATAATGAACCAACTGTGTAGTTAGATGCACATTCGTTTGACCTCTGTTATCCTCGTTCTGTGACACCAACACCAACATAAACCTGATACCTATTTTTGGCTTATCTTTGTTACTTTCATTATGTATTCAACCAGTAGACACATCTAAAACGCCTAGAAAATAATACATTTCTAATATGATTAATATGGAGAACAGATTATGTGATTTTAAAAGCAAATGTTATCCACAATAACAAAGACTCCTTTCCTTTCAACTGATTAACTGTTTTTACAGCCATCTGAAGTCAGCAGGTAAGCTCCATCGGTGGTCTCTAATTTCAATGCCACACATAATGCATGCTAGTTCCACAGTGGTCACCTTAATCAAATCTTGAACAACCACCACCAGACTGTCGCAAAATAACTGTACAAAAGTGTATGTTCTTTTGAACATCACACCGATTGGTTCAGATTCATTACTCTGTGCAATGTACCATGCAATGAAATCAACAGGAGGGTTGAAGATCCTCAGAAAACGCACACAGCTTTCAGAGCGTAAATATTATAATTACCATAATTTAAAGTTTCTCTCATCGCTCCATAACTGAACTCCTTCAAGGATTATTGCTCCACTAATTCTTTCTTAGTTGTCTTTCATTTAGTACCAACAGGGCTGGTGAAATGATCTGCTGTAGTATGGCATTATAGATACATTAAAGGGAAGACTTGTGGCTGAGATCAAATTTGTGATGTCTTAGAGCAAAACCATGGCTGTTCATAACTTTGTCCTTTAAACAGACAATTGTCTCATCCCCATTTTGACAGCAGTGGCATTCTTACATGCAAGCACATGTAGTGTTTTTCTTTTTGAGAATGTTATATATTTTACGAAAAATATATATTTACCAAAATGTATCATTGTAGGGTGGTATCCGAGGGCAGATTTCTTATTCTTAATTATTGGATTTAGCTTTGTCTATAAAATAGTGAAAAGTCCAAGACGACAGTCCCAGAGTCCAAGACGATGTTTTTGTTTGACCAACAGTTCAAAACCCAAAAATAGTCATTTTAATGGGCTATTAAACAGAGAGAAGCATCAAATGTCATGACAAATAGAGCCAGTCCTCAGGCCCTAGGCCAGGTTCTTCTAAAGGAGCCCTCCTACCTGACACATGAGCCATGTAAACCATATGCCACTGTAATACAGTCACGCCTAAAACCCTAGTGCTCCAGGGGCCACTATTAAAGGGTTTTATGTTTTCTCAAGAAAAAGTTCTCACCTCCTGGCTCTTTTGTCTTACCTCCCTTTCTCCTGTTCAATGTCCTGACTATGGCCACGTGTTCTTTTTCTTTTACTCTCCTATTTCACCTTGTGTATCGACTGTGTTACAAATTTATAAAATGACGTTGCTGTTAAGTTATGAGCATGCATAAGGCTATAAACCATGCACTTGCCAGTAAATAGACCCCCTAAATCATCAGAAGAAATGCTAACTGCTGTGCATTCTGTTGCACTGACTTTAAGACCTTAATTTCATGAATGCAGTTGCTTGCCTCTCATCAATATCACATAGGCCTAGATGCGATAAGCTATGTGAAACCATAATATGAAAGGCCCTGCAATCCTCATTAAGACCTGAGAGGGGAATTGTTTTTGTCAGAATGAGAGGAAATAACCTAGGCCTAAGCTCCCTACTAAATATGCTTTAATATTGTAATGGAGGTTATGCAGTTATATAGCAGCAGAGATGGATGAGATGTAGCACAATTGAAAGAAACATGGTAGTGACCTTGATCATTCATTCGAGAGGCTGAAGCTGCTGCCCCTGTGAATGCAATTGCCTTGCTGAGCAAATTTGTAGTTTTAAAGAGGAGGCGTTTAATTATGTTGTCTTGTTGAAAGGGTACTAATCAACAGCGAATATTCAGATATTCGTTGTCTGGGATGACGGAGAGTTGTTCGGGCAAATAGCACATTTTTTTTAAATGATGTTTACACAGGTGTTTGGACAAGCTTTAATTAATTACACTGGCATGTTATCACAGGTGTAATGCCTGAAAAAAAAACACATGGGGTTTATAGGCCTTTCCCATTGGTGCTTCTTGCAGCGCAGAACCGAACCATCCTGCGCTGATTGGTGTTTCCATTACCAGTTTTACCGAAGCAACCCGCACCTATTTTGGACCTTCAGCCCTCTCGTACTTTTGTAGCTTCTGAGTGAATCTTTGTGGTTTTTTGGTTTCTATCCTGTTTGTACTTTCAGATATATGTTTTATTTTACTTTCATGTTCGCGTTCAGCCGAAGCCCAAACCACTGCGATTTTCCGGTTGACCCAATACGTAAGTGCAATTATTGCAGTTCGCCGAGTGCCCACTAGGGGCATATTTCATAATAAAGCAATTTATCATTGACCGACATGTTAAATAGGCCATTTTCACAGGTCATCTCCAACTCAGTGGTTGACCACTCACTCACCAGATTCTAAATAGCAACAGCAGATGTTGCGACATAACAGTAACATCTGTGGTAATATCCTACATATTTATGAATTCAGGTAGGCCTAAATCTTATTCAGATAAAACTATTGTTTTAAAAACAAGGACATCCAAAATACACCATGAAAACCCACACCACCCAACCTCACCTTCAAGCAAGGAACGCAGTTGTAATGGAAACGCAAATCCCTGCCCGGTGAGCTGACGAGCCAAGTCGAACCGAGCCGAGCCAGCCCATGTGAATGGAAAAACAGTATAAGGGCACACTCATACTGTCCATCCGTACAATGCCCCGTGCTTTAGGGTACTTGTCCCCCCCGACCTCTACCCCCGCTGGCCAGGCCCATTTGTACTCACACAGCCTGGGCCTCGCGCAAATGCTTCTTGCCTGCCTATACGTCATCACGCCGTAACACGTTACACGCATTGATTGATGTCATTGCGATGCGTCGCTTTGTTTACAAATCTTTCCATAGACCTCAGAGTTTTTGTGCGTCTTGTCCAACTGTTTTTGAACATTTTTATCCGACCAAATCTGCAGTAAACACTCCACCTCCACACCACAGCAGTTGCAGTGTTAACACATGGTTAACTGGTTAAAAACTACTTGGTTAGGCTAGGTTTAGAAAACTAAATGACTTCATTAAGATTAGGTTCTGCCCATCACAGAGAAAACTGTTGGGCAGTCTTGAGTGTGGGGAGGCATGTTTTATGGATCGTCTCTGACATATTTGAATGATTATTTATTGAAACAATTTGTAGGAACATGGTATTGGGAACTAGCCATGACAGGCTGAGGCCACAAATCTATAGGGGAAAAGAATGCATGCACTCGCCCAGATATCCATTCATCAAGCTGTCTCAGAAGGGTAAACAACAAAGCTGCACACCTCCTGAGGAGTCCTCTGTGAGAGGAGCTTGGTGGTTGCAGATGACAGTGGGGGCAAACCATTAGGGTCCTGCATCTTCCTTGTCACTCTGAAAATGACAGCCCCCCACGGTTGCCTTGCAGTGCATTGTTAGAGTAGCGGACTCTTTCTGGACATTTAAAAATAAATGTTTAATGAATAAAAATTCTAGTAACATTAGTATCAAAATGTTATTTGATACTAAGGGTGTCAAAATTATCTAAATCCACCATTTGATTAGAAGTTCGATTTCAAGCTCACTATTTGATTTAATTATTATTATTTTTAATTTCAGCATTGACGGTTATGCTATTGTTAGACTATCAAGTCTTGATTCAAAAAATTCCAGAGATTGTTGGTTTTGCGCCCTGAAAACTGTCATTCATATTTTCAAATTGTTATTTAAAAACCTACGCTACATGGTATCATGCGTGATATAACTGCCATATTTGTAAAAATTTAAATAATTCTTTTGAAATGTCAAAATTCCCAATCCTGCTTGTGATTTCAAGTGAAATTGGAAGCTCATTTAGATAGATTTTTGATTTAGAATAGAAAATGACACTCATTTGATACGTTTGAGTATATGATTTGTAATAAGATATAATTTGACACCGTAGTTGAGTGTGTAAACTCGAAAACTAAATATCTGATTACATTAAAAAAAAACATCGATGAAGGTATTTAGACTTCAACTAAAAACTTTTGTGTAGTGCAGATGAACAGTGTTTGACATCCTTCAGTGGCAGAAATCCTGTTGAGTCGAGCAGATGACACAAAACGTGCCATTCTGATATTTTCAGATCTCTGCAGATCTCTGATGCCCTGAGCTCCTTGCGCTGATGACTCAGAGGTAAACTAAACACCATTTCTCTGCAGACACAGCCCACAGTGCCATGACAGAGAGCTGGATTTAAATCAGAAAAATATCTCTCAGGTTTTCACAGCAATCTATTGGCAGCCTTTGTCCAGCTGAAAAGCCTTTAGAAGTAAGTAGAATTCCTGTCATTTGAATGTGCATATGTTTCTGTGTGCAGGGAGGAAAGCACTTCAAGGAAACAAATTCCAATTTATGAAGAACCCAAGGACAGGAGCAAATATAAAAGCAATAAAAGATATCCACGAGATAGGTCCTATCTGCAGTCATCACACTGCAAAGCATGCATCATGCTTTTGTCCTTGAGACATTTTACTCTCTCCACCCTCCTTCTTATACTTACCTTATCATTTGAAAAATGTGATTAAACTGTTCCACAACTGAAAAACTACTATAATTTTTTTTTCCCAAGAGCCATTTTTTTAAGATGCAGATGCAGCTGCCCGGCTCTCTACACAAGGATTACACCCTCTCTTCTCAGTATTTCATTTTATTCCTTGTTTTGACCACATTTTCAGGAAAAGCCATGGCCATGGCTTGAACAGCTCAACATTTCATGCACTCACATTTTGTACTCAAATATAATCTGGTATTAATGAAAGATGAATTTAGACAACATTGAAATTGAAATCTTAGAAAGGCAAGACAAACAAAGCAAAATATAAACTAAACTACCTTTGTCACTGGCTACACAGATTTGTAAGAATTGCCTTGGAAAATGACAGTAGAGAAACATCTGCTTGCTAGTAATTTATTCTATATGCACACAAAAACACCCCCCAAAAAAATCCATGTCCTTGCTTTTTTATTTGAAATCAGAATTTTGCTTGTGAACAAGCCCCAGCAAGATGTGTCTGAGGATTTTTCCTCGTAAACATTCGGACAAAACTGCCATGGACAGAGCTTGAAATTCGGAAGGAAAAAATGAGGGGAACGAGAAGTGGATAGGGGGAAAATGGGATTAAGGCTAGAGTAAAATAATAAGGAAGGATCTGTATGAGACAGAAATGGACAGAGGGAGGGGTGAAATCAGTCACATAAAGATATAGGAAAGACGGAAAGGAAGGGAAGAGCAGGATATCAATGACCTGATGGTACAGTTGCTTTTCTGGCTGATCGGTGACCTTTCTGTTTGCAATGTCTGACCATCCGCTGTAGGGTTGTGTTAAGGGACAACTCCAGGAAACCACAGTTAGCTGGCCAGTTGTTTAGAGAAGGGGGAAAAGGGCCTTTTTTTCCAAATGGCTATATTATCAAGAAATTACTAAAACAGATGCTAAATAATAAATTATAGATTACAATAAAGCCAAACTGCCACCACAACAGAGTTAGTACTGTTGTTTTTGGAATCGTGTGTGCTCAGACCTGAAATGCAAACCTAAGCAAAGTGTTGACTCCCCACCACTTAGGGGAAATTGAGAAATTTGCCTGTCATGTAAGGTAACGTTACAAAGTGGATTATTGCTCCTGCACCCGAGGAGAAAATCCTATTTAAGCCACTATCTGTTTATAGAATGCAGTAGCTGAGACAATGGGGAGAGTCACAGTGTCAATGTCAAATCTAGTAAGGTCAGTTTAAAAAGTGACATTTTTTAACACTAAATACTCAACATCAGAAGGATAAAAAGAAAAACCATTATGCATGTATTATAATCCATGCTAAAATGGTCATTTAGTGATGAGAGATTTAAGCACCAATACATTTATCTGCCCTATACCTCTGTAATTATCTATTTCCTAAGGTAAATGAGCCATGTAGCTCCTCACACCTGGCCTCAGGTAGACTTAAACCATGAGAGAAAAAAAAAAAAGAAAAAGTTGGCAACCTCATAAATGCTGCATCAAGGATCTGCTGAGTGTGCATAGTGTCATCACATATAACATGGTTAATTTAAGACGTCAAACTCACTGCTCATTTCCAGCTTCTGCTACTTATGCATGTCATGCCACTACTCAATTACCGACCGGCTTGTTCCATATCTTCCTAGTTCCCTATAGTCAGGAAGTATTGTTCATCTCAGCTTTCGCTTTTTCTTGGGTTTTAATAATTTCTCACTTATGAACCAGAGCCTTGACACCAAAATGTACATGTTTATTTATTTAATAAGGGACAATGCACATTAATTGGCATGAGCACTTGAATCCAACATGTAAATGTGCCAGATTTAGCTACAGTTTTTCAACTGCGGTCCCTGACAGGTTGATGCCATTAAAATAAAACATACAAGAGTGCTTAAACACTTAAGCACAGACAAAAGCATATAGGAACAATAAAAGCACATAAGCAGTAAACAAGGACCCATAAACACATAAGCACAGATATATAAGCACATATAAAAGGACATAACCACAGATAAAGCTCATAAGCACAAATAAAAGCACATAAATAGTAAGCACATACATAATGTATATGGAGTTACATTTACTGTATTAAAATGTTCCTGTCCAATATATGCATTAACCAATAGAAGATGTGAGTACATCTGGCAATGGTTCTGACAAAAACAAAGGAAAGTAACAGGAAGATACTGCACTACAATGTGGTTAAATTGTTGGCAGAGGTGTTTAGAATTGTCAGGCCATCCGCCTCTTTAACAGACTTGGAGAACACACAACAGAAACACCTGTTTAGAAAGGTTAGTAAACAGCAACACTGTTGGTCTTAGAACCTTATTTGTTTTGATGGACAACGACTCTCCACCACTGCCTACTTGTAGAAAGAAGAAAAAATTCAACTACACACATACTGGCGGAGGCATCCAATTTAAGATGCAGAATCGCTGTATCTTACTGGTGGCTAAAACCTGTACTTTTCCACACACATGGCCACTGAGTCGGAGATGAGGACAAAACAACAGAACTGTTACATCCTTCTGCTTCCCTGAAGTCACCAGTGTGACAACATTTTGCCTTCCCTCTGACTTATGTTAACAAGAAACAAACAGTAAAGTGTGTGGCTCTGGCAGGACTTCATGGTACATTCAGTTTGTGTAGATATACTGACATGACATCACTGAATGGTATAATTTTTCATCTAAACGAGTTAATGTTATTCCTTAATTTAGCAAATTGATTTTTGATATTGGCAGATAAAATTTCTGAAAGAAAAAAAAACTGCTTGCCTGCAATAGTGGCAGCAAATTTTAAAAAAAGTTAATTTTAGACCCTGTACTAAATATTGATTCGTAAGTTTTCAATCAATTTTTTGGATTCCTTCATTTCACACCTGCAATTCTGTATCCCCTTAATAAATATTGGCCTTGTAAAACAAGACAACAATACAGAAGCACGGGACCAAATGAATATGCACACAAACCTCAGCTTTGACATGGATGACCCAAAATACTGTGGATCTATGTTGAACTCCATTCAAGTTAAATCCTTCTATGGATAAAAGCTATTCACAAAGTATCTTTGCCCAAAAGGCAGCACTGAAGGTGGGGAGCTATTGAGGTAATGCATCATGGGAGTTCTTTTTGCAGGGAGAAGTTCGACAAATACTGCATTAGCAGGGAATTAGCTTCCCTCAGATGTGTTTCCATTTGTCACTCACTGAAGTAGAGCTTTTAGGAAATTAAATGAAACTGTTACAGTGTCATAATTTATTTAATTCCCCCAAGACATATGTAGCTTACAAGCCAACAATACCACTAATGGATATAGAAGATGTTCCCTGTGTTTTCTGGATCATTGTTGGGACAGACGACCATGTCATCGTCAGTCTTCTTCATCACACTTACATACATCACCAAAATAAGTGAGAAATTGCACTAATAAGGCAATGTTTTGAGCCATTTTCACCTGCTTTTAATGTCAATGTCAACATTGTATCTGCACTAATAAAGCCCTTTCTCTCAAAATCATTAAATAGTATGGATTTATAAAAAAGGAAATTTTATTTTTTTCTTATAAGTGGCATTTCCATGACAGTGATATACCCGGTATAATGCTGGTCTCCCCCTCGCCTGAACACCCCTGATTTGAATGTGAACTGCCCCTAGCGGCCGTTTGACCAGCTGTCCTGGTTGCTGCTGCAGGTGCATCTTTGTATGCGCTTGTTAAAATGAGTGCTGTATCGGACCGGGTTGGATTCCAACCTGCAGACCTTTGCTGCATGTCGCCCTCTTTTAAGGTGGAAAGTGTCTTTCATGTTAAGTATACATGAGTTGACGTCGTGAATCAAACGAGCCACCTAAAATATCAAAATGATTACAGCCACTTGGTTTTCATTGTCTTTCTTATGACATACATTGACCATAACAGATTATTCATACTGCTACTATTCTGTATTTCTCACTTGGGGAAATAAGTGCCGCAGTGCTGTTTCGCGACGATCGAAACAATCCATTATCAATTTATTGTCAATAAGCAATGACTTGATTAAAATAAGTTAATAGCAATTAATTGCGTTTTAAACCCGTAATTCCCCTCCAGTCCATGTGAGGGCGCGCTTGACGCCAGACGTATTTGATGCACACGCTGGAACACAAGCGAAGCAGGGCTCTGACGACAACAACAAGACAAACCAGAAGCGATACACTGACAGGATAAAGAGGGCAAAATGGAGTGCGGTATGGAGCCACTTTAAGTTGGTTAATGAAGACAAAGACGCCAAATGCAAAATATGTGGAAGTATAACAACTCCAAAACTTCATAGAATTAACACCTAAATATGTCACATTCAGCCGTGCTACAAGCAGCAATTGAGCGAGTCAGCCTACAATCACCACAGCGTTGGGCCGAAGGGTATGTGACTCCATGAAACCCAGCCCATATGGGCCTGTGAATGTTCTCATTCGTCCAGGTCATCGTTTACCTCAAAGCAATTTTAGTCAAAAGCAACTGAACTTGGTTATTTGTCTAGGAAGACGTTTCACCTCTCATCCAAGAGGCTTCATCAGTTCATGTACGCATCTGACCAGGCTGGGACTGGTCCAACTATCGGGTGTGGAGATCCAGGTATTTAACTTTCACAAGGGCGATGATGTTACTGAAACCCTTTGTGCTCCAAGTGCCAACGACCGTTGTTAGGGTGGCAGTCGTTGGTGGGAAGTTGGTTTCGGCTTTGTTAGTGCTCTATTGAGTCTTAACGACAGTCGTTGGAGTCACATGGGGCCATTTGTGAACAGTTGTTGGTTACTACAGACATGCTGCAGATAAATGTCGTTGGCGGACAGGGATCTTGAGAGGTAATAAAGTACATTTAGCTAGGGTACAGGTCCACCTCTAGAACAACCATAACCACCCACGTGGAAGCAAGCTACGTGTGGAAGAAGGCAGAGTTGAAAACACAACCTGCAACCGCGAATGTGGCCCTCACAACAGATTGTTGGACTTCCTTGACTAAAGAAAGCTACATCACAGTTACATGCCACTGCATTGAACCGGACTGGCAGGTAATGTCAGCAGTCCTACTCAAAGAGAGCATGTCAGTGAGGCATTTGACTGACAATTTAGCTTTCAAGTTAATCCAGGCTGTGGAAACATGGGGACTCCCAGGGAATGTAGTTGCTTGTGTACACAAAAATGCAATCCACATGTGACACCTTATTTACTTGCTCATTTTTTATGCTGCTAAGAGACAGAGCACTAATTTATTTTAATGTTAAAGTAGGCTGGGTGTCCATTCTGAATTATGTTTTTGATTGGCCAAAGTGTTGAAATGGGAACACAGAAAAGTGTAAACCCCAGCTCCTCACTGTCCATTCCTACCTATAATTTTTCTCAGCTATGAACTGGAAGGCTCTGGTACTGTAACTTTTTTTTAGAATGGTTATCGGTAAGGCTGTACGTCAGTACCTTTCATACATGACTGCACTTGAAGTATCATCAAAAACTAAAACCACAGTTTTTTTCTGGTGGCCACAGAGCAGCTCTGCTGGAACAACTGAGGGTGAGAGGCTAGTCATGGAAAGATATAAAAATTTCATGTAACAATTATCTTGACTTTAATAACTGCAATTCATGATATGATCCAAATTATCCAAATATGCTCTAAACTCTTTGAATTGCACTGAAATATATTGTAATCCCTTTACCTTAATAAACACATATTTTTATTGCATCACAAATATGACACAGATCATTTTTAGGAAAAAAACAAACAATCTTAAATGAGGTAATAATTCAATTCAGCAGGGGAAAGACTTGCAGCAATCACACAGAGAAAATAATTCAGAGAAGCCCAGTGAAAATGCTGCTCTACTTGATTTGAACTGCCATTTTATTAGAGGATAAACTAAACTGCAAGTCACTTGTGAAGATATTCCCCATATTTGCGATTATTATTAGGGCTGCAGCCATCTAATCTTTTACCCATTATTCCATTGATTAATTGGATAAAAAAAAAAAAAGATAAGTTTGCGTAAAAAAATATTATAATTTGCGTTATTTTGCAAAAACGATATTTTGTGTCTGTAGGCCTATTTTGTGTGGTAAACTAACAGGGGTGAGTGTATGTGTTTGTGTTTGAGTGAGCACGTGTGTGTGAGGGGGAGAAAAAGAGAGACGCAATACACTCGCAACATACCATGGATAAGTTTAATGTATTAACAATTCAAAGTAGTGCACAAATATTTTGTGTGATAGACGTGTTTACTTAAACAGGTTTCAAAGACAAAAAGATGTGTTTAGAAGATAATTAAGGATATATATTATCAGGAAGAGCGAGTCAAACAAAACTATAAAGACTGATCAGGTAGGTGACGTTATGTTTAACATTCATGAAAAACTAAACAAAGGGGCATTGACGAGGATAACTAACATTAAGCATTATCTTCCTGTTTCTCCATAACTACAGCAACCGCCCTCCTTAAACCGGAACAGCGGCGCTCTGTGAAATGGCAACAACAGGCTACTTTGGGCTCAGACGCTGAATCATCGATGACGTGCAGTTGTGGTATTTTTTTTTTTATCGAGTAACTTGAGTAATTGTTTCAGCCCTAATTATAAAGTGATAGAATTTATGATAATGAAAATTCACCATGATCAATTTAGTGTGAGTGTGTTTTTATGAGGATCCAAGATTAAAACGATTGATTTGTCCCATCCCGGACCGTTTAGCCTCTGGCTCAGCTTGCATGTGCACAGCATGAGTGCGCAGTAGCAGCCAACCAGCGAGTGAGAGTCATGAGAGTAGCAAAGCAGGCAGCGGCAGGCAGGTATAGCCTTAGCACAGGATGCCCCACACACCCACCCGTGAGCGCAACTGTGTTGATGTAAGGCTCGCAAGCAGGAAGCGAACTGCATGCCGAACGGCAACATGGAACCCCAAGCTTGCAGACGTCTCCCAGTCATTCAAATCCCAACTGTGGGATAACTTCAGATTCTAGGGTGATTATGAACATACGCACATTTAAATAGACACAATCACCGTTACTGTGAAAAAAACAAAGCTGTGCAAACCCAACTCCCAACACTATTTCAACAATCCCTATCTGGGAATTCAGAACGGGCAAATGCCATAACCTAAGTTAATGTTGCAGATGCAATTACTTAAGAAGTATTTTATTTATTGGAGAATTGCAGCAGTATTTTTATTTGCCTCTCGGGAACCATCACCTTATCATGGTGGAGAGGTTTGTGTGTCCCTGTGAACCTGAGGGCTGTGTTGTCTGGAGCCTAGTGCTCCTGGTAGGGTCTCCCATGGCAAAGTGGTCTCAGGCGAGGGGCCGGACTAAGAATGGTTCACAAAGACTCAATGGACAAACATGGAAGAGGAAGAGAGACCCTGCCCGGAGGAAGCCTAGGGCCCCCGTCTGGAGCCAGGCCTTGACGGAGGGCTCGCCGGCGAGCGCCTGGTGGCCGGTTTGCCACTGAGCCCGGCCGGGCACAGCCCGAAAAAGTGACGTGGCACCTCCTTCCTCTCCATCCTGTGGGCCCACCACTCGCAGGAGGAACCACTTGGGTCGGGTGCGCTGCTGCACGGGTGGCAGTGAAGGTGAGGGGCTTTGACGGACCTGATACGGGCAGCAGAAGCTGGCTCTTGGGACGTAGAATGTCACCTCTCTGTCTGGGAAGGAGCCCGAGCTTGTGGGGGAGGTGGAGCGCTACCAGTTAGATCTGGTGGGGCTTACCTCCACACACAGTCTCGGTTCTGGAACCGTACTCCTAGATAGGGGTTGGACCCTATTCTTCTCTGGAGTTGCCCAGGGTGTGAGGCGCCGGGCGGGTGTGGGGATACTCACAAACCCCCGGCTGAGAGCTGCAGTGTTGGAGTTCACCCCGGTGGATGAGAGGGTCGCCTCCTTATGCCTGCGGGTGGTAGGGGGGAAAACTGTTGTTTAAGACTGTTGTTTGTGCATATGCACCGAACAGCAGTTCAGAGTATTCGGCCTTCTTGGAGACCCTGAATGGAGTCCTGCATGGGGCTCCGGTAGGGGACTCCATAGTTCTGCTGGGAGACTTCAATGCCCACGTGGGCAATGATGGAGACACCTGGAGAGGCGTGATTGGGAGGAACGGCCTCCCTGATCCAAATCCGAGTGGTCGTCAGTTATTACACTTCTGTGCTATTCACGGATTATCTATAACTAACACCATGTTTGAACATAAGGATGCTCATAAGTGTACGTGGTACCAGAGCACCCTAGGCCAAAGGTCGATGATCGTTTTTTTAATCGTATCATCTGATCTGAGGCCGTATGTTTTGGACACTCGAGTGAAGAGAGGGGCAGAGCTGTCAACTGATCACCATCTGGTGATGAGTTGGATCAGAGGATGGGCGAAGATTCTGGACAGACCAGGTAAAGCCAAACGAGTACTGTGCGGGTGAACTGGGAACGTCTGGAGGAGATCTTCAACTCACACATCCGGCGGAGCTTTTCTGGCATCCCTGTAGAGGTTGGGGGCATTGAACGGGAGTGGGCAATGTTCAAAGCTTCCATTGCTGAAGCTGCAGCGGTGAGCTGTGGCCTCAAGGTCTTAAGTGCCTCAAGGGGCGGTAACCCTCGAACACCGTGGTGGACACCGGTGATCGGGGAAGCTGTCCGACTGAAGAAGGAGGCTGGAGGCAGTTAGAAGGTACCGACAGGCCAGAAGGGCTGCAGCCTCTGCTGTGTCAGAGGCAAAGCAGTGGGTGTGGGAGGAGTTCGGAGAAGTCATGGAGAATAACTTTCTGGCGGCACCAAGGTGCTTCTGGAAAACCATTTGACATCTCGGGAGGGGGAAACAGGGAACCGTCCAAGCTGTTTACAGTAAGAACGGGACGCTGGTGACCTCAGCCGATGAGGTAATCAGGCGGTGGAAGGAGCACTTTGAGGAACTCCTTAATCCGACTAACACGTAGAGGCAGAGCTGGAGGCTGATGGGGAATCATTGTCAATATCCCTGGCGGAAGTCACTGAGGTAGTCAAACAACTCCACAGTGGCAAAGCCCCAGGGGTTGATGAGATCCGTCCAGAAATGCTGGAAGCTTTGGGTTTGGAGGGGCTGTCTTGAACATTGCGTGGAAGTCTGGGACAGTGCCAAGGGAGTGGCAGATCGGGGTGGTGGTTCCTCTGTTTAAAAAGGGGGACCAGAGGGTGTGTGCCAATTACAGGGGTATCACACTACTCAGCCTTCCTGGTAAAGTCTACTCCAAGGTGCTGGAAAGGAGGGTTCGTTCCTATAGTCGAACCTCAGATTGAAGAGGAACAATGTGGATTCCGTCCTGGACGTGGAACAACAGACCAGCTCTTCATTCTCGCAAGTATCCTGGAGGGGGCCTGGGAGTATGCTCATCCAGTCTACATGTGTTTTGTGGATCTGGAGAATGCATATGACCGGGTCCCTCGGGAGATACTATGGGAGGTGCTGCGGGAGTATGGGGTGAGGGGGTCACTTTTGTGGGCCATCCAGTCTCTGTAAACCCAAAGCGAGAGCTGTGTCCGGATCCTCGGCAATAAGTCGGATTCGTTCCTGGTGGGGGTTGGCCTCCGCCAGGGGTGCGCTTTGTCTCCAATCCTTTTCGTGATTTTCATGGACAGGATATTGAGGCGTAGTCGTGGTGGGGAGGGTTTGCAGTTCGGTGGGCTGAGGATCTCCTCTCTGCTTTTTGCAGATGATGTAGTCCTGATGGCATCGTCAGTCAGTGACCTTCAACACTCACTGGATCGGTTCACAGCGGGGGCGGTGTTGCAGTCGCTCTACCGCACCGTTGTGACGAAAAGAGAGCTGAGCCGGAAGGCAAAGCTCTCGATCTACCGGTCAATCTTCGTTCCTACCCTCACTTATGGTCATGAAAGCTGGGTCATGACCGAAAGAACGAGGTCGCGGGTACAAGCGGCCGAAATGGGTTTTCTCAGGAGAGTGGCTGGAGTCTCCCTTAGAGATAGGGTTAGAAGTTCAGCCATCCGTGAGGAACTCGGAGTAGAGCCGCTGCTCCTTTGCGTTGAAAGGAGCCAGTTGAGGTGGTTTGGGCATCTAGTAAGGATGCCCCCTGGGCACCTCCCTAGGGAGGTGTTCCAGGCCCGTCCAGCTGGGAGGAGGCCTCGGGGAAGACCCAGGACTAGGTGGAGAGATTATATCTCCACGCTGGCCTGGGAACGCTTTGGGATCCCCCAGTTAGAGCTGGTTAATGTGGCCCGGGAAAGGGAAGTTTGGGGTCCCCTGCTAAAGCTGCTGCCCCCGCGACCCGACCCCGGATAAGCGGATGAAGATGAGATGAGATGGGAGAATTGCAGCAGTATTTTTATTTGTTCCTTTCATACTGACAGCTAAAACTGTTTAATTGATAACTAATAAAACTTTTTTTCATTTTCCCCTTAACTACGAACCATACTGTCCTGTTTCGTACTGTGACTTCAAAACTGAGATACGTACCAAACCGCGACTTTAGTGTACCGTAACACCCCTAGTGGTGGTAATTAGTAATTATTTATTTTTCACTTTCCCCACCCAGATTGATCCTGCTAGTCTGGCTATCAAACCGGTGACCTTTAAAAAGACCTGATCTGTAAAAGACTGTAAAGGCTACCATTTTTAGACTTTAGACAGTGTGCATGAGAAAACAAGAGCATGTTGTTACACCTGCATCATGATTACAGTCACAGTAAAATGTGAGTCTTTTTAATGTATAGACAGCAAAGCTACAGAGGTAAATTGGATAAGTCAGCCACAAACATTACACTGGAGAAAGATCCTACGTCTCCTGCCCAGTATCTAAAGCCAACTTTGTCCTGAGTATACATTGTTAAAAGTCTAACTTTCCATAAGTAGACAAATAGGGATGCACATAGATGCAGTTTGGATTTAAGTGGAAACAGCATACCAAGCCAGTAATATGTAGGCACTTGTGAGATTGCTTTGGACATCCTAGAATCAGAGTGAAATGAGACAAATTGTGTTCCAGCCGAGGTTAAAGCCATGGGCTTCTGAATCAATCTAATTGAGGGAAAAGGTCTTTGCTTTAGAGCCCTGGAGCACTCCTAAACATCGCTCCAGTGCCAGCATTAAGAAGAGTGCTTCCTGTAGTCTTTTCTCAAACAAATCCACTCAACTCCCTACCAAATCCCTGAGCTATGATGATGAACTGGATTCATAGAGGCTTTATAATGAAAGGTCATAATATTCTCAGACCCTGGAAGAGGTAAGGTTCCGTTATGTCAAATTATGTTGTGGCCTGTGGCAGACCAAAACAAAATTACATCGAGGATGGGAGTCAGCTGAAGCTTTGGCTGCTGGAGGGTCTTTGCTAGATAAATCAGAGCAAAGGGTAGGGTGCTCAGGGTAGCAAAGAGAATGAAAACTAAAGCAAAATCATCCGTCTGCAAAACACTATCGACCACAATTATATCTCTAAAGCAGGTCTGCAGCTTTATTTGTTCAGGAAAACACGAAGTGGTAAATGCTATACACTATCTTATCAGTTATGACAGGCTGTGTACTATCTTTCTGCAAAATGCATTCACATAATTTTAGAGTACCTGAGCTAAGCAGCTATCAAAAGAAGATAAAAATATATCTTGAAATCGCAAGTCTCTTTGAAGCTGTGTGGGTGATATCTATGCTATGCTATGTCTATTACATTAACATCCTGTGGAAGGCCCATACTGATTCCTTAGATTGAAGTAAAATATATTATCCTCAAAGGGCACCCTTTCAAAGGGTGATCCTTACATATAATTGCCCAGAAAGACCATTTGCTAGGTTGTTCTGTCTATTTTTGAAACAGTCTGAGATCGAAGGATCCTATTTCACTGCTTCTTGGCATTTTTAATCATTTGAGGCTGAATTATACATTACGTATGGCACAGATTAATCTATGTTGAATTATGTTTCTCTTAGAGGTATAACAAATGCTCTTGAAAGTTGGTTTCCCTGTATAAATCTTGAGGCAAAATCTTCATTGTAAGCACATTTAAAAATCAGTCCCAGTATGAACTCACTCAGTACTAGATACCACACACTGCTGTCAAAATGCATACTGCAAAAGTGAAATTGTAGACACAGACATAGACATAACTAATTTAAACAACTGTACTACTAAATGTATTTTATAAAATAAAAAACCGTTGTAGTTCATATTTTAATTTTATTGGACCAAAATAAGCACCTAATGTCTTTTGATGAATAACAGTTTTAACTTGAGGATTTTGTCATCAGTTTTCTCTGCCCCTGAAAAAATACATTTTAACCACATGCTATTTTTTATAGTTGAAATGGCAGAAATAACCTATTTGCCTCCATTGAAATTTGAGTCATTATTGTCTGATAGAACTGAAATCCTAAAAGACATCCTTCTTTCCGTTAACCATCTGTAAGAACCGTCAAACTCTGAACAGATTATTTCCTTTTAAACCAATACGCCTGTGAAGATGGCATTCCTGCTAACTTCTACTAGGGTCTGTAGCACAAGTGCCAAAACTCTGTTAGATGTATCTGGTCTTTTCTATGAACAATAGCAGCCAGGGAAAATAGAAAGCAAATTGACAAATTACGTTGTGCTGGCTATGTACTCTCAAATGCACAACAGAAACATAACTGAATAAAAACAGTTAGCAGGAGTAGCTGCAACTCAAAGACAGTGCAAGATTCATGTGCTTAGCCCAACTTTAAGAACCATCTGATACTCATAAACATATATGTTTTCTTCAAGTACCGCCTGTTGGATGTTTAAGTTTCACTTCACAGAAGAGTTTGACACAAGAAGGCTGTTTTCACATGTATCTGCTGAAAGAAGAAAGTTTATTTGTGCTTATTGAAATCCATTCACACTACAAGCGTGATTTGCAACTTATACAAGTATGACGTAGAAACTTGAACCTGCCAGTGCACATGCAAAACTTTAGACATTAACTAAATGTCTTCATATACTCTGAAATTTTTATGAGGCAGAAGGAATAGATTTTAATTTGGATATTATACTTTTTTTGCTGGAAAAAAAACTAATCAGACACAAAATATTGTTCCAGGCAGACTCTTAATGCATGTCTGGGAGGGGATCTTTAATATTTTTAAACCTTTGGTGCAGCCGGTAGCTCAGCAGTCTAGCGGACGCCCCATATACAGAGGCGGAAAGTCCCAGGTTTCGACTCCAACCTGTGGCCCTTTGCTGCATGTCGTCCCCTCTCTATCTCCTCCACTTCCTATCATCTTCAGCTGCTGCACTATAACAAAAGGCAAAAGAGCCACAAAAAAGATATTTAAACCTTTACTTGTCGATTTAAAATAGGTTCGATTTTGCAATGTAGCTGTCATGATAGAAGTGCAAATGTATCAGTTCAGGTGGACAGAATATGCACCTGCCCTATTTTAGTGCTGACATTCCAGAAAAGTGGCATTTTTTTTTCTCTGTGACTTACTGTCTTGTTTGGCCTATCCTGCTGCATTCACATTTCCTCTTGTGAGGTGACAATGTACAAGGAAGACTTTGAGAAAGAAAAAGACAGAGACCTTAATGACTTAATGGCATTACAAAGCCATTGCTAAACATGTCATTGGATTGAATCATATCATGATAAAAAATAATGAATCAAAATATTGTGATACACATTAACATTTACTGAATTGATAGTAAGGAGCACATACTAACTCAGGTTTAACAGAAAATAAACAGTCAGTATATAGCTGAAAAAAAAATACATACTTATGTTTTTTCTTCTATAACTTCACTTGACATTTTTAAGCTCATTTTTATCAACTCAAATTCTTAATGAAATCAGAAATCAGTTTTTCATTCATACAAGAGTATACAAAAATAGGCTTTACCGTATGTTTATTTCATATTAATTATTTACAAAATTACCAGAAAATATATATGTCATATTGTGATCTATCGTTATCAAGATATGAAATAACCTTTATTGGTTTATAGGATTTTGGATATATCCCCCAGCCCTTCGAATTACACACCATATATTTCTAAATAGGCTGTGCAGGTCTGTTACTTCATATGTCAAATGACTGCATCTCTAGCACAGCCAGATAGTTTCTGTGGAATTTTTTTCTCATTTCTTGTTCCTGCCCTGAAACCTTCCAGGGGAAAATATTATGTAGTGGATGCGTTAGCTATTCTGTGGAACCCCATTCCTCCTTAAAGCTGAGTTATGCGATTAGCTGTCAACACAATTTCATATATTTTTTTCATGGCCTGATTGTTCTTAGTGTAACTTGTAGTCATTTGTGTTTAATCTTACTGCCAATTAATAGTAATATTAGCAGCAGTAAACCAGCCCTAAAGTGTTCTTCAGAATTGTTGTTGCATTGACAAGTGATGCATAGGAATAGGGATTTGATTGCAAAATACTTAAACCCTCACAAAACATTTACCATGTGCAACAAAAGCAAATATAGATCAAAATTAGAAAATAAAGTATTGATACTTGATTTATTCTGAAATACTGTTAATTTTTACTGTTCTGAATTTGATGGTTGTGGCTTTACCACTGCTGTACTGGCATGTTTTTTTTTGTTTTTTTAAATAACCAGGCCCACAAGCAATCTTTATTTTGTGAAAAAACAGTGAGCAAAATTATAGAACAGTAACCATTGTGTCAGAAGAGAAGTTTAAACAATTTTTTCTTAGGGCTAAAGGATTCAAGTTCGGTAACTGTAGTGGGTTTCTTAGCCATTACTTTGTTGCCAAGGATTCTCCAGAGATTCTCTATGGGGTTTAGATCTGGACTGTGGGCTGGCATTCACCCTGCCATGTAGCTGTACAGGAGGCCCAACTGCTGCTGCAGAAAACATCAGCCCAAACCATGACATTGCTCAAGTTCAATTTATTTGGGACTGAAAGGGAACATTATGTTTCGCGTTGGACTGGGGACTTGGACGGAACCCAAAGGGTCTAAAGAAGTCAGTTAAATTTGGAGGAGGAAGTGTCCAGAGTAAAGAGACCTTCTTTAATGACAAAATTACAACTATTAGAGACAAAATCAACTCGCTTTGCTGCAGCTCGAGTACTAACTAAAACAAATTGAAAAGAACATATTTCTCCTGTCTTAGCTTCTTTGCACTGGCTACCTGTAAAATCTAGAATATAATTTAAAATCCTTCTCCTTACCTACAAAGCTCTTATTAGTCTTATATACTTTCACTAGTCTTATAAACTATAACATTTGTAGCCATAAAAACCCCATCAGTGTTATGTCTCGCTGTATGATAGCTGCTATTGCCGCTACTCATCATTGATCATGTTTGCCACCATATGTATTATCATTGTCATATTCTATCACCTTAGCTGTGCTTGTTTCTACTATTCTGCTGTATTAAATGCCATAACATATACGTCATATTCACATTACTATATATATTATTATAGCTACTGTTACTCTTTGGTTGCTTGGATCTCTGGAAGTGTGTCTGTCTGCCTGTCTTTGTGTCTGTTTTTGTCTCTCTCTGTACATCTGTCCATCTTTTATCCCTTTCTCTCTCCCTTTTTTCCACCCCAACCGGTCAAGACAGATGGCTGTCCTTCATAGAGCTGGGTCTGTCCGACGTTCCTGCCTGTTATAGGGAAGGTTTTCGTTGCCACTGTACTCTACGGGGGAATTGTTGGGTCTATGTAAATCATAAATAAGTCATAGAGTGTGGTCTTTACCTACTCTGTAAAGTGTTCTGACATAACTTTTGTTATGATTTGGCACTATAAATAAAATTGAATTGAATTGAAATTGAAAAATTGAATTGAAGTGTCAGAGTCCAGATCAAACCCCATAGAGAATCTTGGTTAAATCCTTGGCAACAAAGTAATAAAAAGTAACCTACTACAGTTACCTAACTGTGAAAGAGACTGCAAGAAGAATGGACCAAGATCAAACCAGAGCAGTGTGAGTTTCTAGTGATGTTCTGCGGGTGCAGATGTGCTGAAGTCATTCAAAGCAAGGGCCTCTACACTTCCTATTCATTTTTTAAAACCTATGACCCTAAGAAATCATTGTATAAATCTTCTCTTCTGACTCACTCGATCAAAAGTGCCTTGGATATTAAAAAAACAAAAACATGCCAGTACAACAGTGGTATTGCCACAACTAATATTATATCAAATTCTGAACAATAAAAATGAAACCATATTTCAGAATAAATCAAGAATTGATCATTTGTTCTCTAATTTTGATCTCCAGTGTACATTGTAAATTTTTGTCAATCAATCATTACACAATGGAAAAAATACAGCCATCAATATGAATCAATATGTGTTTGTTGATACTTAACATAGTTATTTATGCCAAAAATGGCAGTTTTTATGCGCTGTTCTTGGTGAGAGAAAAGCTGACGGGAGTGTGCATCTCACCTTAGAACTAATCTTTGCGAGTCCCTCTTGACTGATGTCTGGTGTGGTTGTGTTAGTAACTAGAAGAGACGAAGGTCATGCAGTGTTTCAGTGGAATTAATAAATCAGTGGCTGATTGCGGCTGTGCCGTCAGTCCGACACAGCACTGTGAAAGTGAAACTACAGTTCTAAATAAACTGTAAACTATTGTCAAAGAAAGATACAAACAAAATACATTTATGTTAACATGTAACAACAAATACTTGTAATACGATTCCCGTATCAGAAATCATTCCGTAACCGGCTGTTTTACCGCAACACGATTTTCACGCCCATTGGCACCCTGTAAGGCTTCAGGGGTTAAATCACTGACGGCCTGATCTCACTACAACACAATGGCTCTTTTAAAAGCCACACACTTAATCTGCAAGCTCCTTTTCTGTTCTTTTTTTGCTACCGAACTGCCCCGTCTGCCTCATTTGGCTTTCCGACGCTCAAAATGCATGATTGGCGTGATGGTCCAAATATGATCAAGCAGCATGTTACTTGCTTTTCTAATCGCATCTATCGATATATAATAAATAGTCCAAGAATGTAGTTCACCCTATTGATAGCTACCATTAAGCAGTATATAATTCATTTAATTTTTTTACAGAAAATGTGCTATATGGTGATATATATCATTATCGGAATATGAAATGTTGTGATGTGAGATTTAGGTCACATTGCCCAGCCCTAGTTACTAGTAATAACGTCACACAAAAATAGTGTGAAGTAGGTGCGGAACAACTGATTTCCAGAGACAAATAAGCCATGCTGGCATGGTTAAAGTGAAAACACTCAATGCTACATTTAATGCCACTCTACCTTACTAATGGATGTTCCCTTCACCGTGAAGATGTTGCCCTACATTTCACTGACTATCAAAAGGGAGGATGCCTCATTTAAAGCTTGTATGGGAAAAAAGGGTACAAAATAGGTTCACTGTCTATCTGAACAGGATTTGAATTGTCTTGTGTAAGATTATAAACTGAATGTTTTGGGGCTCAAGCCCTAAAAAACAACAAAACTTGAATCATCACTTTGCTTTTATTATGTTTTATACACAAACTTAGGAGGTGTTTGACTTCCCTCATTCTCCCCCTGATAGCTAAGCAAGATGCAGATTGCTTTGGACATGATATGCGCTGCATTATTCTTTTTAATTAGGGGGCGGATGTTTATAAGCCCCAAACAGTAACTCTAGATAATAGTGTATTCATGTCCAGTTAATCAAAATCCTGTTGGCAGATAATGGCTGCCAGGGGCTCCACCAGGTTTGCAAAAATTTAATTACCAAAGTCATGAATCTCTACTCAACAAAGCTTGCTCAAGGGTGAAAAAGGACTTAATGCAACATTAAGTTTGTGGTTGACTGGTTTAAAAAAGTTAAAAAGGTCTTCTTTTAGACAAATGGGAAGATGTCTTCATATCAATTGAAGAGCAAAAGCAGATAAAAAAGTATCTGTTATATGTAAATGCCAACATGTGCACCAAAACATGATTTTGTTTTTTTGTCATCTTTGGATAATTTGCTTAGCTGTAGTGGCTCTGGTAGTAGATGTTAAGACTCTGAAGCAGAGCATAGCAGGTAAGGGTAAGATGAGCTTCATTGAATCTTGCAACAGAATGTCCACCAGCAAAGCAAACAAATCCAAAAAAAGAACATGCAGAACACAGGCTGAAAAGCTATATGGCAACAGGGACACAATAAACAATCTGGCAGTGATTAGGTGGATGGATTCTTGAATTCTACCTCACCTTCCACCTCATTCATTAATTTGCAATGTGAGGAGGCCCGAACACAACTGGGACCACTGCTGGACAGGGAGGAAACATCATTTCTGGAATAAATGCAAAGGGCCTAAGGGGAAATGAAATTCTGTGGCTGAAGAGAGTGAGAGGGAGACAGAGAAGATGCCCTCATGACATTATGAAAATTCAAAGAGCATAGTGGAAATTCTTCATATTGCTGGAATCTGTGAATCAGTCAGGCAAGCTATGAACAGATATGTCTGACTTCAGAAGTTTGTAGAAGCAAATGTGATTTTGTATTGTAATGGATCAGAATATCCTAATCAAGAGCAATTTAATATGACCCTGCAACATCTGTCAATGAAATACTCAGGGCATGAAAAAACATTTCTTTGAATAATTTTGTCTGAAACATTTAATTTAACAAGATTAAGATGAAGCACTGTGAGGATAAATGCTTAAGTCAAAAGGCTAAAATCTTTACAGTGACAATGCTATCAAACTTATGACTAGGGATGTCAGGATCAACTGGTTTTGATATAACCGCATTTACCTAATGTCACAGTTTTATAACTGTAAGAATTATAGAAGCTGTGATATGATCACCTGATTATTGCATTGTTGCCCTGTGAAAACCAATCTTGCCAGTCACATAACAACAGGTTTTTTTGTTTGCAGAGTGTCATACCACTCACTTGAAGCATTGAGAAGAACAGTGGTTAAAATGTCAGACGGAACTGACATGCAACCCTTATATCGGCAGCATGGGAGCATTTACTACAAAGTGACCAGAGTGTTTCTAGAAGATGGATATCCAGTTTGCAAAAGGTGCCATCTAAAAGTGACTGCAAAGGGTCCAGCACTACAAAAATGTTCCAACATCTTTGAGATAACAATCCACCACTTTATGCTCTATTCAACGTTAAGAAGCTTAAACTCTTCTGGGAGTAGTTCATAATGTGTCACTGTTTATTTCCTAATCTTGTAGGGATATGTAGTAGTTACCTGGATGGAACTCTAGTTTTATGAGTATGTGCAGGACCCTTTGTTTTCAATAGGCTTACATGTTTTGTTTTTTCCTTCGGTAGTCGAATAATAAATTCCCTGATTAATAAAAGTGATACACACCTACTCAAAACACATCATACAGTTCAATGTTGATGGCATCAAAGGTTTCACTGGTTTGCAACTTGCTGTGTGTGCGTTCTCAAAGTAAGAAACAATTAAATGTTTTGCAAGCATAATGATTAGGATGATGTTAATCTTATCTATGTGTATTGGACAAAATAAAGGCTTCATCTTGTGTAGGCCATGGATGTCAAAATTCAAAATTCCATGACAATTAATTGAAGTTATTAAGATACTTCAGTCTAGCCTAAAGTCGTGGACTGACTTATCAACATTGCCATCCATATGGCCAAGCTACCTGAGCATTACAATTTCTTCAAAATGTGTTACAGTTAAATATACTGTATGATATTGTCTTGATGCCCATTAAACTCCAAATTACATCCTTGTAAGCACTGTGCAAGTCTGGTAAGGCAAGTTGAAGAACTGGAGGATGTTTTCGGCCATCTCGAGATTTATGTGCCTTGTACCTTTTTTTACATTTATTTCTATTACCCATTACTGTATATGTCACCCTGTATAGCTATTAAATTACAGGATGGATTTTAGAGCATGGGGCTCATGGGTCTTCCTGTTTCTGTAGAAAAAAAAGGGAGGATGCACACAGATCTTGTAGGTGCTGGACAGAGAGCACATATCGAACATAAAAAAGTAAAGGATATCTGCAGCACTGAAGGGCTCATAAATCATAATAATAATAATAATAATAATAATAATAATAATAAAGTAATGCTATTCGAGAACTTAGTGCTGTGAACATCATTTACGTTTTATCTTCTTGTTTCTATAACATTCATTCAAGTCAAAATTCCTACTAAGATTATTGTCTCATAGATGCTGAAGGCTTTATTAAACCTTGTAATAATTAATTTTGCAGCATGAGATTTGTAGATTTTCTGACTGCATACTGCTAGAGATCAAATTAGTTTTGGATTCAGATCTTTGCTTGCATCCAGCTGCCATCCAGAAAAACAAATGGAACCACAGTCCAAGCAAAGCCTAATGCACCACGGAGAGGACATTAGAAACACATATCCTGTTTTATTAATGTGGTCAATACAGTCCATTAGGCCAGGGATTTAAAAGGCACAGAGCTCTTCTACCTCCATTAATATTTCCCTCTGACCCATGGTAATCTTGTTTTTTTGTCAGAGAGGTCCAAGTTGTTTCCCTTTATACCCTTATAAGAGCACTAACACAAATTGTTATGATGACTGTATCTGAAATTTGTACAGCATTTGTATGTTTTATATTTTGGTCATGAGAGTTGAGTTGTGAATAATGGAGAGGTAACATTGAGGTTAAAAGATTCCAAGAACTCTGTAGCCAAGAACTCCTGAGGGCATGTAGACATCATAATCGGTAACAATTCAGAAAATGTATTTATAACAGTGGGTTTAGGTGGCCTATACATTATGAAACATATGTGGCATTAAAATTGCATGCCATATCTGAGCAAATTGAAGTGTTGGTGCTGGAAGGCCATTAAGTTCTTGTGGCCTGCATTATGACAGTTGCACAAAAACACTATAATCAGATATATTGCCAAATAAAAGCTAGCTTTCAAATAATGGCATTTATTGAGTGATATTCCTCATCAGACCTTACCGTTCTTGAAGGACATCCATAGTCATCTTGAATTCATGTTTTTGTCATGTGTTGCTAAGACATCTAGCCTATACATTGCTTACGTAAGACTTAAACCTTTCAGTCAGAAGTCTGTGAATGTTCTCATTTGTCCTGGTCATTGTTATCTCCAAAGCAATTTCAGTCAAAAGCAACTGGACTTAGTTATTTGTCTAGGAAGACGTTTCACCTCTCATCCAAGAGGCTTCCTCAGATCATGTACGCAACTGACCAGGCTGGGACTGGTCCTTTCAGTCACAAATGCAATGAAAAAGGTTTGTATGCCTGATAATGCTTAGAGACTGTCATAAATCCTGCAGAGGTACAGTAGAGTAGAGGATGTAAACAGGACAAAGGATGTCACAAGGGCTTGAGTTGTACTTTTCTCAAAATGTTAAATAGTTACATGAGCTACAAAAATTACTATGTACCTTTGACACGTATTCTGTGAAAAGCCATGTTTTTTTTATCTGCTGAGAGATTACTGACATGGCACCTAGTATTTTCTGGCACCATTAGAGCATAGCTTTGTCTGTTCACTGTACAGCCAAGGTTGTCAAGTTATTTCCCTCTATTGGCCCATTCATAGCTTGTGTCAGACGACTCCCTATGACAGTAATGGTTCTTTAAAAGCTTGGCAGAGGTGTATTCCCTTTGCTGTCTGACAAGGTTGAGCAGCAATGGTCAGAGCCCACCTTGTCCCACAGCTGCCCTCTACACCCTTCCTTCTCACAAGAGGACTATTCAGGTGTGTTGATGCGAGGTCTATCCCTATTCAGAGACATTATGCTGCACAAAGAGATTCATGGCTGCAGTGTCACGCCCTCTTTCCAAGGATCCGTCGTAAGCAGTTAAGAATGTTCCTCTTTTCTTTTACTACTATTGTATCCTGATTCCCAGGGCAGAGCAGGACAAGGCAGATAGCATAAAGAGATAAGACACAAAACCCCTTTATTCACCACCAGGTTTGAAGCAGGGAAATTAATTCAGTCTTATGATTTGACTTTTTCTGTCGTATACAGAGATTTTCAAAAAAATTGTTCTAATGCACGTACTGCATATCATCAAGTATCACTTGATATAAAAGTAATAAACTTGAAGTGTTCATCACTGGTAAAATATTCAACTGTATACAATTTGTGCACAATACCAAACCCACAGTTCTTGTAACATATTAAAACATTATTTAACATATCAGCTGCGATTATTTATTTGTTTTGTAAAAAAGGAAATTGAATCTAGCTTAGAAAAACAATGTACCATTCAGGAAAAATACATACCTGCCGCAGTTTCTACTGTATTATTGTAAAAACGGGCATTTAGCATGCCTTCCTCAAGCACAGTATCTGAGACGGGTAAGATTTGACCCCTAACAGTTTTCCCACAAGGCCAGCATGCCCTCCCCACCATGCTCATCAAGTACCCCCATACATCAGCAGTGACACTGGAAAAATTAATGTTGCTGAGATCAAGAGCCCAATGATGCTCCTGATGGTATCTTGCTCAATGGCCAGACATATGAGATTTCAGCTATAAGTCCTCAAAAATGTATAAAAATATGTCAAAGGAAAGTAAACATAAGGATTCCTTCTGTCCGGGTAGAATTTATCTCAAATGCTACACGCTGACATTAGAAAAGTCCATATTGTTCGACAGCATCAAATATATTTTAACTTCTATTTCTATTCATCTTTGCTGCGTACAAAATTAACTGTGTAAAGCAGTTAAATAAAAAGTATTGATGCCATCTTAAAAATGAACTCTGTAATTTACTTATGAAGAACATTTGGTCTGAGGTAAGAATAACTGAAGTAATAAGAGCAATTGCAGTGAAACACCACCACCCCTCTTTTAATTATGCTATCTTCAATAACACATTATAGATCAGTCTGAGGGCGAGACAATTTATCATGTTCATTGAAGGGTCACAAACGTGACAAAGTGATTAAAAGATAATGTTTAGTTAATGATCATTGCAATACTTGAAATTCAAAAGAATTCAAACACTCCTCTGCTGTCTAGGCAGATTATTATGAAAAAGACATGTATACAAGAATATATATAGTACATATACTTCTATACATGTATTTTTGGTAATAATAATAATAATAATTATAAATATATGTATCTTTTTCAACATCTCCCAATTTGTCTTAATAACTAGTTTTTCACTTATCTAGACCATCAACTTAACGCCTTTATTTGGCAGAATAAACCAGCCTGTATCAGAAAATATATTCTTCCAACTCCCTAAACCTGAAAGGGGACTGGCACTCCCTAATTTCCACCACTACTGGGCCTGCAACATTAATACACTTTTATATTGGCTCCACGGCAAAGTTACAGATGTCTGCCTGCCCTGGGCTCACACTGAGATAACATCTTCTTCCTGCTCTTTGCATTTTACGATTTGCTCACAGATCCTAATAACTGCCCACAAGGTCTTATCTAATTCCTTGTCGCCAATACCGTTAAAATCTGGATCCAGTTCAGGAAGCAGTAACTTGCAAAGGGCTTCGATCCTTGCTCCAGTTTTGAATAACTATATGTTTCTCCCTTCCTGCACCGACCCTACTGTACATTCCGCATATGGTCAGATAAAGGCCTCAAAACACTTAATGACCTGTATAACGAAGGTGTTTTTATGTCCTTTGCATTTATGTCAGACAAATACAGCCTGCCTAATAGCCACTTTTTTCGTTACCTTCAAATGAGACATTTTTTTCAAAAGCAAATCCCATATTTCCGAACCTCCCCCCTGAAGCTAAGATGGACCAATTCCTGTCTCAAGGAATGTCTAAAGTTAGAGAAGTTAAGGTTTTCACAGAGAGGATCTTTGACAGCATTCCACCAAATCTCGGACCCACTGCTGGCTCTTATTAGTAATAGTCTTACTGTTACTCCTGAGGATGCTAAGGACACTTCCTAGTGCTTGGAAGGAGATGGTCCCTTTTTTTCTTGTGTACCTACAGTTTCTAACTCTGCATAACCCCAAAAAAATAATTTGGAGAAAAACAAAATCACAATATGGTAGCGCCCCTTTCTTGGATATTTTGGCTTCACTTTAATACAGTGGGAGGAAGCGGAGCAGCGTTATATACAGTCTATGGTTCGTTCTAAAGTAAAATACTACATATAAACTATGCATAAGATATTTTGTTTACTCCTGCCTGCCTTGTATTCTGAATTAAATGCAAGTTATTAGTGCTTCTAACAGGCTTAAGAGTCTTTAACTGCAAGTGGATGGCCAAGATGTCCCAACTACTAACTGAAACTAACCCATGAAAGGAAGTATATAATCGATTACTAACAACTGGATTCTTACACAGGCAAGCAATATGTGCTACAAGAGACGAGAATGAGGGACAACGGAGGAGAGCGAGATAGAGAGAGAGGAGGGGCAGGCAACATTCCAGCCTGCAGTAACCTTGATGACACCCTTCATTACTATGTGCAGGCTGACATCCTGACAGAGGCATGCGGCACCAGATGGAGGGGAGGGACACAGCACCATTCCCACTCTCCACTCGTCCTTTGTAGAGGGGCAGCGCAAGGGAAGTTGTGGGTGGGGAAGAAAAGGATAGGGATAGCAGTTGCGTTGGTGCACAGCTTGAATGACACTGCACTGGCTCATCTCTGCAAGGCTGCCCTTGTCCTTGTGCTTTGACAGCAGGTGGCCTCAACTCTGGCCCGACCTTGCCATATCAAGAACCTTAGCTCACTACTCTGCATGAAGCAGGAGGATCCTCAATCCAACCCTTGTACAATATCCGAACATCCCCCGTGGAGACGTCAACGCCAGTATGCTTCATCAAAAATTTGCAATCACAGCAGGGTAATAAAGTTCCCTGACTTACGTGTGGGGCTTTTACATATAAATGATCATCCATTACATTTAAACACTCGCCACAATGCCGATTAAGCCTATCCTGACAAGGAAAAGCTCTCTGTATTTCCCTGTATGCTGGAGATGTGGGTGTCTGTGGTAACTTTCCTGCACCGGCGCAACAGACGTGATGCATTTTACACCAACAAGCCAAAGCTTAAGGGGGCAGAAAGGGAAGGGAGAACATGCCAACAGAGCAGCAGCTTGGATGCTCCAGATAAAGATAAGATAGAAGGGATGTCACGCCACTGCTGCTGACATAGATAAATACCTCATCCAACGACTCCATCACTTGGCCTTTTCTTTCCCTCTGCCCTTATTTGCATAGGGAGAGAGCTCACCTGCAGGCACATGTCACAGGCGTGTCTGCAGTGTTTGTGTTATTACTCTTACTGCCAGAGGGAGGAGACAAAAGTTTTGCATTGCAGGTTTGAAGAGCAATTAGAAATTGTCAGTTTATATTGATTCCACCACTACGGTTCCGCATCGAAATCTTTACAGCATTAAGCAGATAATGTTGCTTAACTCATTTAAATCCAGGTTTCATATGTGTATACCAAAGTGCTAATGAATAATACTGACTCAGTGGATAAAGAGTGTTTAGATAAGCTGCTACTTAAACCAAAAGTGTTGATTGCTACATTATGACACAGAAAGATAGTCCTATTGCTGTGGGAAATACAGTCATGGTGGACTGATCAAAGGTGGCATTTCCAGCAAGTCCCCTTTAAGGACATTGGCAGTTAACACAGGGCTGCCTGGCCTCTTTGTCTTCCTGGCAGCCCTTTGATGAGAGCCCCCTGGGTGATTCACTCTTACTTACAGAAGTGCACACGGCTGTTAAGAATTGGATCAAAACAGATTGAGAGAGGGTTGAATGCGTAGAGAGGAAGAGTGGAGCAAAGGATTAAAAATGGGAGATAGATGGGAAGGATAGAAAAGCAGAGTGTAAAAAAAGTAAGAGATGGAGCATAGGGTAGAGTGAGGGTGTCTGAAAGAGGGAGGATTAAAATGTTGAAATCTGCAGTCCTATTCATCAGATCATTGTTGTCACATTGGAAGAGAAAAGGTCACTGTATTTAATGGCCTATCTGTCCCGGGGTGGGCATTCTCAGTTGTGCAATCAACTCATCAATTTGAACAGTGAATCAGTCACGCTCATCTTTGCATGGTTACAAATCTGATGTAAATGCAGATGAATCTCTGCCCCACTTAACTCATCAGCCTTGACAGTTTTTCATGGACTTCACCAGTCTCCGTTAGTGTGTACTGCCAAAGTCATGGGGTAAATCCAAAAGCTTTTCTGCTGTATGCGCTGAATGGAGATCCATGTAGATGATGATGAGTGAGCAAAGGAGACAGGGTACATTTTGGAATATTTCAGATATATTTAACCAGTTGTAATGGGGTAATTTTTACAACATTCTGTTTTAGTTCCTCGATGGGCTTTATGATAATTTACAATAAGTTGGTGCTGCTTTCATCAGCATCCAAAACTCAACATAATTCGGGATAAGGGGTGGTGAACATTTTTACATTTTAGTGGTTCAGAATTGGGCGCGGAAAATTGGCTAGCTAGCGCCCCTAAAATGACAGCCCCAACTCATGGATTGATTTAAGTTAAACAAAAATTAAGATTAAAGTTTCACTTATGTAAGATTGGTAATAAGCATGAATGGTGACACTACTAGAGCTGAGCATTTTGTTTGTACTGTACCTGCTCTTTGACACACAGCAGAACATCCAGTCTTCATTCGTAGTCAAAACCAAGCTCTTACAAGTCTGACTCTCTTTGTCTCTTTCATACTTTTTTTGTTCAGCCTCACTTATCTGACAAGGTCCCATCCACCAAATAGCATCGAGGTGGTATAAACATCATGTTATTTAGTGACAGGGAATTAAAACCCAATGTCATGCTAATTCCTTTCAACTTGCATGATACTGGGTATCATTATGACCAAATGATCACATTTCCTGTGAGAAACAGAGTAAAGTTCATGTAAAATTTGACCTGTACATGCAACTCTACTTTTTTTAAGAGTTAGGTATCCGGGACAGACAGTGTTGTTGGAAAGGGAGGAGGGCTGAGTGAATGAAAGCACTATGTGCAGCTCTAAAGTAAAATAGTAATAGTAGTTTTAATAGTTGTATTAGTTACCCTTGCCAACTGTGTGCAACTTCCAAATCTTAACCATGATGACACTTATTGATGTGGATGAAAGTTCTGTCCCACACAGTTAAGAAAGATTTCAAGAAGCATTACATTTCTCTGAAGGCAGATGATGAAAAATGTTTTAATAGACTAGAAAAAAAGGGTTGCACAATGTTCAGCATTCTGGAATCTTTCACTATGTGTACATTACCACTATGTCTACTTTAAATCTGAATTAATTGATTTTTCTGTCCACCATGGGACAGGAGAGCATCAATATATGCTGACAGACAGACACCACACATGATCAGCTTATAGATTTTGTGGGTAACATGTTGCATGCAAAAAATATTTCACTGACAACGGCTTTCTACAGGGGTCGATGAGAGCTGCTAAGACTCAACCATACATTCAACGTGCTGGGATAAAACCAAAGCATTGACCTAGAAGAGGCTAAAAATCTCTGTTGGGCTGTAGAGTTTGGTGGTTAATTCCCTACAATCTTCACATTATGAGGGACCCCTTTCACATTACTCAGTCATACACATCATGACGCATAGCTGTTAGTAAATGTACATTTAAAAATGCAGCACAGGCTGTAACCTCTGCAATGTTTGTCAGCAGTGAAATATCTCATCCTATCACTGACTGGCAGCAGGATTGGTTCCTGTTTGTTACTGCAGCGGCAAGAGGCACATATTAGACCTGCTAAATTTTGGCGGCAGATGGCAGAAAACTGTGTGCTATCCCATGGGGTGGCAGCCAGCTGGCCTTTCTTTGCCACTGTGACTAGGGTGAGCCGTAAAGTTGCCGCTTTATGTACAGTGAATTGAAATGAAAGACTTTGCAGGTCCTACTGTACAAGTGTAATGTATATTTAGCAATGTCATGGAAAGTTATTTAATATGGTTTATTTGTCATGTATTATTATTAGGTTGCCTGTGGCAGGACTTTAGAACTGAAGAAAATATATTATCATTGATACCAATCAATCTGCTTGAGCCAAGAGCTTCAAAATGGCAGCTAGTCACACACTTGACTATCTTTCCAGCCAGCAATGGTTGTGAATGAATAAGGTCATGTGGTCATTTCAGTTTCTATATAATGGAAATGAAACTAAGAAGGCCTCATATATAATGCAAACCACCCAAAGACCTTACACCAAAGCAAATGCACATGGCAGTGGTTGCTGGGCGACGGGCTTGTTAACTATGGTATACAGCGTGAAGGTAACAAAGTAATCCCACAGCAATTTACTGTACACTTCAGCCAGAGAGCTTTAATAGCCGCAACAGTCTGGACGAGGTGATGCAATTATTACAGAGCAGCCTAAGTTTGTTTACTGAAGTGTGAGTGAACTAAACAGCATACATGACACAACAAGGCATGTATTTTGGCCAGTATGTGTTTCTATTTTAGGCAGGGAGAGGATGATGGATGCAATACAATATTATGCCAAAAAGCATCATGTACAACCAAAGCTATAGTTATAACAGTAAAATGTATGATTTACTGTCTAATTAATGTAAACAAACTATTGTAACCAATTTACAATTCACTTGCCCCAGAGCTTGCAACAACTTCAGTAGAGGGCTCACGGTGAAATTACCTTTAAATAACAAGCTCAAAAATATTTTCAGTGATTAACTGTATTACCGGTTAACTAAGGACATTCCACAGCCTGAACCTTTCTAGGTTGATAATAAAACTGCCATATTGTTTTACGGTAATTATTCTGTCTGACATCATGCTCATGTAAGCCCTTTTTTCTCAATACCAAAGCAGATCAGTTCTTAATTTTAGTAAAAATATAAGTATCATCTAGAGATGAAACAGTTACCAGATTAATGGTTAGGTTTTATCGTTTCAAATTGAATTTATCACTAAGAATGTTTTTGATTACCTCAAAAAAAACAACTCACAGTAAATACTGTCCATCATCAACCAAAGTTGGCAACAGCCTCACAGACAGAGCAATGTTGTTTTGTGTCAATGAAAACATGGCGGAAGCAGTAAAAGCGCTCCGGAGATTTTTCAGCCTCCTAAGACTGTCTAAATCTGAAGTGTAATCATATTTTATTTTATTTGTAAAACATAAAAAGACCATCAAAAATCTCATAAGATGCTTTGAAGCGATCACACATAAATATTTGTATGTCCGTGTGTCATTTTGATATATCAGTTAGCAGCAAAATTGCTATTACACAATTTATCATTGTCTCCCAATGAATGAATGGCTGAGTAGTGTGGTATCGGCAAAGACTAATAACTTGTCCTACAAGTCATAATTTGTTTTGCCAAAGATTCCTCTCAGTGGCATGCAAAATAAGGCCAAAGGTAATCCCATTGATTAGTGTCATGTGAACTTTCAAGAATGAGGTGAGCATACCGCCCTATTAAATTAATTAATTACCTTTTGCCATTTGGGAACCATTTAAATTTGTAAAAATGTGCCTGGGCCAGGCAAGGTTAATTGGGCATTTAGCTCTCTGAGCTCCCCTCAACACCCAGGAGGAGCTCGTCCCTAAAACAGAAACAGGTCCTTAATAAAAGTAGCACAGTGACCCCTCCAATAGACAATAGGTGGTTTCTTGTCTTTGACCCTGCCCATCATGATAAATGGATGCATATGAATGTATCCACATAATCTTACTCCATCCTACTAGAGTACAATCCCTAGAAAGAAGGAGAGGAAGGCTAGAAAGGTTTTCCTGGCTTGTATTTTGGAACTGTGATCATGGTGCATGTGTGTTTCCCCCCCTCCTGACAGAGACAGATGGAGTGGGAGCCACCAGATTTACCAGAGGAAGCAGTTTATAGAATATTGTCAGGGGAGCAGAGGCAGTTTCTGAAATACAGCTTTCAAGTAACAGCCATCAATCTCACCAGTGCCTGTCTAGATCAAGCAGACTGGAGA
Source organism: Echiichthys vipera (assembly GCF_963691815.1). NCBI lineage: Eukaryota > Metazoa > Chordata > Actinopteri > Perciformes > Trachinidae > Echiichthys > Echiichthys vipera. The sequence goes on from NC_139841.1 coordinate 19,473,270, forward strand.
GCTAGTTTGTTAGCGTTCACAAAAGATGCATGTGTTTTGCTACCCTATTTCGAGGCCTCAGAGACAAAACAGCCGGCAGCAGCTTCATGCAAAGAACTAAGTGGTAAAGGTGAAACTGTCGGTCATCAGTATGTAAATAAATTGCCCCATTCTGTCAATCAGACAGTGAAACTAGGGCAGAGAAAATGGAAGTCCCGTGTTAATGAACAGCCTCTTAGGACTATTTGCAGGCACGTATATATTGGGGAGTAGCAACATGTCAAACAAATGGGACCGTCCATAATCTCACCCTGTATTAATCCAATGACCCTTTAAACCAGGGGTGCCCAATACTGTTCCTGGAGGGCCACTGCCCTGCATGTTTTAGATTTTTCCCTGCTCTAACACACCTGAGTCTAACGATGACCAAACCTGTAATAAGCTTCAACTGCTAGATAACAAGCACATCATTAGAATCAAGTGTGCTAGGGGCGGCTGGTGGCTGAGTGGTTAGAGCAGTCACCCCATGTAAAGCCACTGGTTCGACTCAGACGTGTGGCCCTTTGCTGCATGCCTCCCCTTCTCTCTCTCACCCCATTTCCTGTCTCTCCTATATAATAAAAAGGTTTGTAAAACTTCCAAAAAAATCATCTTAAAAAAAAAAAAAAAAATCAGTGGCCCAAATCTTCCTAAAACATGCAGGGCAGTGGCCCTCCAGGAGCAGGATTGGACACCCCTGCTTTAAATCCTCTACTTAAAGATATACTACCATTTTAATACAGGTCTGTGTCATGGAAAAGAAGAATTTACACGTACAGTCAATGTAACAGAAAATGATTATATCCTTCACAGACACAATAAGATGAGTAGCAGTTATGTGACTTAAAATCTGAACCAGACTTTCATGAGGCAGCACACTACTGAAAACCAGCTATTCCGCTGTTCATCATTTACCAAGCAAAACTCAGGGCTCCTTTAAAAAAAAGAAAACAAAGTCTTATTCCTTATCCTTCCTTATTCTTATTCCAAGCTGCAAGGCAGTAATTCTGTAGACCACCCATGTCTCTTTTTCTTTACCAGCATAGACCTGTTCATGGGTTAAACTACTGAGTTCTATAAAAAAGGACAGTGTTCTCAATTAAATTGAAGATTTCAAATTACATTACCACCAGTATGTTACTGCTGTGCAATGTCCCGCTTACATCAGTTACCTTGGATTACCCTCCAAATCTGATTGGACCATATGGCTTGCGAGCTATGACGATAGAAGTTATATTATAAATTAATGTTATGTTCAATATATAAAATAAAGGTGCACCTGGGTCCAATAACCTTTATATCCCAAACCTAAAATTTATTTTCAAGCAGCAATTGAGGAGGCCAGGAACACCTCAAAAATGAAAAGATAATATACTTTGACAAAATGAGGGGTGAAGTCCATCATATGGGTCAGTCTGTAAAGAACTTTAATACTCAGCTTGAACTGAAAGAAAATTGTCCACGATTCCGAACAACCAAGGATGTATTGGGTACATATATATCACAACATCAACACATCCAATTATCACAACCCAATCCAGTAATCACTACGGATGCATCAACACCTTCAAAACCAGCAGAAACATCAATCATGTCATTGGTGCAGAACCTATAGTTTTATGTACAGTGCTCATTAACAGCTGGCAGGGGATAATTATAGCACAGAATAGTGTCACACTTTTGGTTTTCTAAAATCTACATCCATAGGGGAGAAGCACACATTAAGTCTATTTGAAAACTGTGCTGCATGAAATAACAGTGGAAGACAGAAGACTCTGTGCTACTTTTTAATATTCATGTTCATATGAGTTGTATAATTCTGTTATATCTTTATCATCAATTTCCAGTTCTCATTCTTCTTAAACATCATTTATATATGGATTTTTAATTAGGGTTCTACCTAATTGTATGTGAAGTGTTGACTGCCTTTGAATTGTATATGAATATAACTGTATCAATGCAACTAATGTTCATTATGTAACGTTCTATGCATTGTATGTCAGGAGTGTTGTCATCATCATGTAGACTACTGTGTTGTATTGTATGTTAGGTGTGGACCCAAGGAGGATAGGCTGATTTTCTGATATTTAGACTTATGGAGCCTTCATGTCCTATGGAAAATATAGTAAATACTAGGGGTGGAACGATTTATTAAAAAAATATGTCCCGTTCGGTACGCTTGTCACAGTTCGGGACATGTGTTTACCGTTCGGTTTATGAGATGCAACGTAGCATAAGCCTTGCGCCATATTTATATGATTGTATACCAGACACTACACTTTATTTACAAGTGGAAAAACTAATGTTTCTATTAAAAACTGACAATCAGGAAATGAAAATATTATGGACATTGTATTTTGTGTTCATTTTAAAGAAAGGAAAGTCTAGTGCTGGTTGAGTTTATTCTTCACTTCTTGTTGATGCCCTTTGCCTGTAATGTGACCATAAAAATAGGAAATGTAATTATTTTCAGTCAGAGCTTTAAGAATCATTTTCCTCTTTTTTACTTTATAGGATACAATGTTTGTCAGAGATACATGTAGCCCAGGGCTATTCAATTGGCGGCCCCCAAGGGAATATTTACTGGCCCTTTAAGTAGAAGCCTGTGTGAAAAAGTAAATAATGACTGCTGTCCTCTCTCGTATCCATCTCAGAGCTACCGTCTCAGTGCGTCAAATACCAGCGCGCTGGGAGACTTGCTCCATGCGAACTTGTACTTCAGTCCAATAATTGAGTGAAAACCTCTGGTTAACAGGTATGTTCATTTAACAAGGATTATTTTTTGACAAGCTTGTTGCACTTTGAGGCCTATGACTACTATTTTCTGTACATTGATAAAATAAAGACAATATACTGTATGTACTCCTATCGCCCTGCATTGTTTTACAATATCCATTAAGTTGATGCTCATTTTTCCGGCCCCTCATTTCGGATCATTTTCGTCAACCGGACCCAATTCCAATAGCCCTGATGTAGCCTATTTTAGTCAGTTCAGTGATTGCTGTGCATATTTTAGTGAAAGAAAACCTCTTTACTTCATTTATTTAAAAGATTTGATAATGTATAAGTGTTTATATTCAAACAATTGTTTAACTTTTTAGTCAAAATCTCACTTCACTTTAATTTAAGATTGTTACAGTAATCTCTAAACAAGCTGCCTCATTATTTCAGTTTTTGCATGATTGCATGACATGTCCTTAAGAATATCTGATTAAAAAATAATCTAATTATTAGGCTATAGATCTGATACATGGTATTTTTAGAATCTAAAAGAAATAGAAAAAAAACCCACTGAACCAAACACCGTGACCCCAAAACCATTATATGAACCAAACAGTGGATTTTGTGAACCCTTCCACCCCTAGTAAATACCAAAAGCCAACGTGAGAATTGCACATGAATACCCCCTTGTGGTAATTTCCACTGGGAAGCTCGTATAATATTTTGATACACAAGATGCCAAGATGAGATTGACCTTTTCAACACGGCGCAACGCAAGAGTCTACTTTACTACACAGTCTACACTGTTTTTGAGCCGGTAGGGCAGATTATGTGCTTCAGATAAGGGTAGACCAAGCTAATGTAGCTAAAACAGAAATATTACCTATCCCTTTTGTCCTTTAAAAAATCTACTATTCATGAAATAATTAATTATTATTAAAACAATAATTCATGAATAAAAAATAAAGCCTATTATTGACCATTTGTGTTTCGCACTGTAGCAGATGAATTAGGCAATCTTAAAGGGTTTTCCCCAAGTAACAGGTCAGGATCTGTGGATCCACCGTGTTTCATTTAACTACGACAACAAATGTACTTGAACACAACGCACTGGTAATTTCCAGTTCACAAGTGGAAGGGACCATCTTTTCCATAGCACATGAAGGCAGCATTAAAGAAGGTTGGAAACATGTTAAAAATGCCAATGCCCCTATATTACAAGAAAGCCCACACTGCCGATAATGCATCAGTATTGAGGTTGTCTTTAACAGCCCATGTTCATATACAAAAATACGCAACACAATTACTCATAACAATCTCCAGAAAAATAACGTCTGCTTCAGAATGCATCACATCGCAGCACAAACATTTTCCAATGTAAATTTAATAACAAAATGTTGGTGAAGCCAACGTTAATAAATAACTACCAAAATATTACTCACGAGCCTGAGTTTAGACCCTTCTGCAAACTCTCAGCATTCAGCCAGTATACGTGTGCTAAAAACTTTAGCAGCTGCACCACTGGATTCGGAGGCCACCTCCAGCTGGGCCTTACCCCACATACATGGTGCTTGGACCCGACTTTCGTCAGAGAAGACGTTCATTTACACTGAGACTACATTTTCTCTCATTCCCAAGATCACCTGGAGGCTGAAATTATGGTCCACTGACAGTTACACACGATCTGCGAACTGGTGACGGCGGCGGTGTTCGAGCTGCAGCGCTAACGTTAGCTTGGCCTTTTATCGTGACTTCGTCTCCTCCCTCTCCTCCCTCTCCTCCCACAACTCAACTTTCTCCCGACAACAGGCCGCTGGGATTTCGTTTTGCACTAAGCCACTTTCTTTTAAGACTTGGTTAAGATAATACTTATGACGTAGTATATCACTTTCTTAGTTATACACATCAGCCTACTGTTGCTAATGCAAGCTCCAAACGTTCTGTGCTGCAGCTTCACCCTTGACCTCACGGGTCATCCTAATCTCGCGAAGCTATTTGCAAGCGAATTAATAGGAAATGATGGCACTGCTTTCCTGATTTGTGGTTGTTAAATAAGGAATTGCAGTGCTTCACAATTTCGTTTTGCATGTATGCATTTGTGCATCTGAAGAGAAGATTGGTTTAAAAATCATAAAAATATATTAGATAAAAAAATTTGGTCTTTTGAGGCTTATATTATCTTCCAATCTGCTTTTTTCTTTAGTTTCTGGGGGGGAAAAATGCATTATTCGTTTTTTTGTGTGTTTTTTCAGGTGATTTTTTTAGTCCTGTGCCTCTGTATTGTGTACAACACTGTTTTGTTAGTCTGATTTATTGTGTTGCTGTACTATGAGGTTGCTCTGACTCATACTATTTTATGTTTTCTTTGTTAGCACCTGGGGGCCATCACAAATCACACCGCAGCTGAACCCAAAACATCATAATATCAAAACAGATCCTCAAACCACACTAGTTTCACCATGCACAAAAGACTGCATTAAGGTTTTTTAAGTCATTTTATGCTAGCTGTGAGCCATATGACAACATTTTGCCATTATTTTTGTGTGGCTTGTCACAAATTCACTCTGCAGAATGCCCTTAACATTTGCACTCACACATTTCTGTCATCCACAGCTGTTAACAAGATTCTAGAATAACAACAGCCTTGAGGTGTTTACGGTGTAGTGTCTTCAATTATCAGGAGAGGTACCTGCCAGGTTGTGTCTAATTCCTTCCAAGGCGAGAGTGTACACTAACAAGTGTGTTTATTCCTGTCAGCTGTTTTTCTGCCCAGAGGAAAATACAAACTAACAGTAAGTTCACCTGTTCCTTGTTAATGGGCTTTATTTATTTTACTCAGGCTGGATTGTTCCCCCACTTATCCATTATGATAGTACATGGTTTCATTGTCCCACTTTTTTTCATTCCAGTCTGGTATCCTATTGTCTGGAGGCTATGGGTTTTGTGAACTTTAAGTAATGTCTTTTCTTTTTTTATGCCCTTGAACTAGAGGCCAGAGGGAGTAAATGAAATGAACTGTGGGAAAAATAGAAATCTGATTTTGTACTTCCCATGGAAATGTCTTTGTATATTTTTGATCTTTTCTAAACCCTGTGACATACTGTACGATGTTGCCACCTTGTTCATTGATTCTCTGCCAAGCTCTCGTTGAATGCAACGTCTTTGATAGAAGGCATCTGTCTCCTATAGTCTTCCTGCTCCTGTTCTACACTCTGCCAGGTGTTGGCTGTGAAGCTTCAGACAATGTACCACGACGATATGTATTCAAGACATTAATTTAAGCATGGTATTGTGCAATGAATACAATCAAAGAGGGGACTTTTGCTTTTTTAATAAAAAACAAATACCTCTGGGAGATTATTGTAAATTGCTTGCATTATAATTATGTAGCGAGTGGTATTCATAATACCATACTTGAAATTCAATTATTCTTTTAAATATATCTACTGTTGGCTGTTGTAAGCACTTTTAGTTCACAATAATAAGTAAATGCAGAATTTAATCCCACACCAAGGGTCAATTTAGCATGATACAAACTAAACCTGAAAAACAAATCTATCAACTAATGTAACAATTAGGTACAATATCACAGCATCTACAAACTTCAGGCCTGATGACTTATTGAGCAAAGGATCTTATGTCTCTAATTGTATCTATTTATTCATTTTATATAATGCATTATAACAATTTAAGGAAAAGCAAGCAACCCTAACCAAAGGGACACTAATATGCTTAGAAACTGACAACCAATCTTTCCTATTTATGCATTATAATACAGTAGAAGATAAGAAGATTATACTGGTTTGTAAAGTTTTAGTAATTTAGTTACCATCACTTGAGACTTTAGTGACAACCTACAAACCCCACGTTAAGTTTATAGGCTATTACTATAGTTAATTGTATGACAGATAATAAACTACAATGGAGTAAACAGGAAACCAGAGCAACATTCATGCACAAATAAAGGTGACAAGTCATTCACTAGATGGTTTATCTAATACAATTCTGAATACATTAGATATTTAGGAGAAACTTTCAAATTCATATTTACATCTAAAATTATTTATTTATTGGATTCAATGTCAAAAACAACCTGTCATTTAAATTAACTACATTATACATCATACAAAACTATGTATGATGTAGCAGGAATATCAATGTTTTGAGTAGTATCATGGTTAAGGTTTTAATAATGTCGTCCAGTTCAATGGAGAAAACTCCTTCAGGTTACATGAATCCAATATCAGTGTCAGATATTTGATATATGCTTGTAATGTATTATTTTATAATCCAATATTTAGTTAATGCATTAGTTTAGTGACCACCTGAAGAGGAAATTTTAACATGAAGGTGCTCTAAATTGACCTTAGCTGTGAGCGGGCTCAACAGGTAAGATATTAGTTTAGCAGCATGTATCAATGGCAGACGTGTCCACCCAGCTTGTTTCTCAGAAAGAATATGCTGGCGGACACCGAAGCAGTAGGTGTGCATTCTGAGAGGGACCAGAAACCTCATTAGGTAAATTGAATTTCATGTCTGATTAAGTCAATTATTCGCGATTCAATAAGATTAAGAAATTAAATGTGTCACTGAAGAATGTTAAAGAATCATTTCCGGTAAACAGGGGTCTAAGGGTAAGAGATGGTCACTGAAAAGGTTTTTAACAAAGCTATAATGTCAAAAAGAAAGTATTGATGATCTTTATGAGTTCTGAGGTTTAGCAGGGGGGAGCTTACATAGTTCTCACTCAATAGTGAAGCAGTTATCATGGGTTCATTTATTGAGACTGCAATATTACTCAGGAAATTAGCTTTAGGAAGGTTAAGGAAGAAATAAAAAAATCCCAATACATGATAAAGTGCCAAGATAACGTGATTAAGTGCAATCTAGGGTGCTCTTCAAGTTGACAAAAAGGGTACAGTGTAGTGATGGGCGTGAGTGATCGATTCCTTGAGTAGTCCTCATTTCAAATTAACTTGATTGGTAAACAACAGCACTCTGTTTTGTTTGGTTGCAGTCATCTGTGCACCTCTTGCTTCTGCGCTTGACCCGAGACACAAACCTTCAATGTCTGGAACCGGCTCTTTGCCTCACCATCTGAGAGAAGTTGTGTGACCTACATGACAGGGTTACTGTGCAAGGCCCAGACAATATGGAGGGAGAAAGCACTGACATTCGGCGGCCACAACGTCGCAAGCACAGAGGTACTGGACACCCTCTTCAGGGAGAACTAGTTTGAAAATATGGATGTCAATGAGCTAGAAGCTTATTTCAGTCAGCCATGCATTCGTCTTCGTCAAAATCCACTGGAGTGGTAGAAGTCCATTAGGTCACCACTTTAAAGAAAAACAAGTTCTGGCAAAGCAGCACTTGCTGATACCTGCCACCACTATGCCAGTGGAGCGCCTGCTTTCCACAGCGGCACTGATCATTAACAGACTGATCATCACTGACTGTGAATGCAAATGTATTTATCTTTTTGTAAGGAAACAATGTTTTGACGTTCTAGTTGTAAAAAACAACTCCTTAAAGGGTAACTGTGACTGTTTTGATTGGGAATAAGCAATAGGTGTTGGGTTAGCTGTATTGCGATGCATCATTCTTCCTGCAGGAAGATGTGGTGAGTTCTAAAAATAGATTTGGAAAAACAAGTACTCGATTGGCCCTGGAGGATTTGATGCAAACCCTCGATCTTGGATTTAACTACTTGTGCCCATCCTGACTACAGTGCATTAATGGCTGCCCTCAAAAACCTCACATGGTGCCCTCTAGGCTGCCCTTCTAGTCGAGAAAACGTGATGAAGTGCCCTCTATGGTGTACTTCCAGTGAAAGAATAGTGATGCAGGATCCTCTAGGGTGCCCCTCCAGTGGAGAAAGGTTATGAAGGGTCCTCTAGCGCAGGGGTGGGCAATTCTGGTCCTGGGGGGCCACTGTCCTGCATGTTTTAGGTTTTTCCCCACCCTAACACACCTGAGTCTAACAATGATCAAACTGTGACAAGCTTCAGCTGCTTGATAACGAGCAGAGCATTAGAATCAGGTGTGTTGGAGCAGAGAGAAACCTTCTCTTATTACTTGGGAGAGGTTAAGGGGGGTCAAGGGTGTTGTTGCCATGGATTTAGGTTTTGGCTAGAAAACAAAGTTCATCTCTGGTTTTGAAGTCATTTTCAGCCATTCCCTTGCTTTTTGTGCTAAATTCAGTTTAGCTAATTCTCATTCTGAGCTCATACAAATGCATCACACAGCATACAGTAAACAACTGTAACTTTCGCTAACTACACAACTGATAACAAGGATGACTATTTTTATTACTACAGTCCGACTCTGATGCAATGATTTTGTGACTACGGGATTCTTTTTGTCTGTTAATTAACGTGCAAAGAAATATGGGGTTAACAAAAAATCCAACAAAAACTCGAACCCTCAATGATTATCATTCCTAAAGAGAGAGAGCCACGCTATGCAATGCAAAGAAATGTACTTTGCATACATAATAACATACTGATCATGACTGTGTTGCCGGTGTTTTGTTCATAGGTTTCATTTTGCTTGTGAATCAGATATCTTATTTGAGCTTTATTTAGGTTTCTGAGCTTGGTCTTTATGGTAATTGGACATATGTCTGAGGGGTGTGTATTCTGTGTGCTGCGGCTCTGCTGCTCTTCAGTTGGTCCTATAAACTGTCAGTCAGCCAGAAACTCTGGGAAGTGACCACAGATTGAGTGAAATAAAACTCTTTTCAACCATTGATGGTTTTCATCATTTAACCTCAATGCTAATGGACTGCACATTTGTCCAATTACTGTAAAAATCAAGCTCAGAAATCAGTTACCATCAGTTAGAGTGCCACTGTACTCCAACATGAGAGAGAGTTCTAGATCTACTAAGCCTTTTGTGTCTCACTTGAGATGCTGGGATTACAATAGCTAGTCAGCTATTTAATTAGCTTAGTTGGAGATGAAGTGAAAAGGAGGAGAACCAAACATGTACTGTATTGTTCATGTTCTGTTGATTTGTTAAGGACAATGGGAAAACAGAAAACCACTGCCATTAGTCATGAAATTGACTTGGATGTTGCCCCCCCCCCCCCCTTCTTGATTGCGGAGTGTCCCATTTGCAAAGCTCAACAGAGTGTGGCAAAATCTATTGTGTATATTTACATATGACAGACAAGGACATTTAATTGAAGTAGCTATTTGACACTCACTATTGCATTTAAATCAAATTATCTAAAAAAGTTTTCCCTCAGTTTCTTTTTGTGAAACCTATCATTTTGGTTCAAATCACAGCCTGAGACAAAAGAACCATTTTCTTTGAAAGGAAAGGGGTTTTGGGCAACTAAGCCATCATTTATGACCATCAAATAAAAATATTTACCCATTTAAGAATATGATGTTCATTTCTCGTTTGCTCTAAGATGAGGGGAAGACAGGTGAATAGGCTAAAATATTTTAACTAATAGATATCACCATGAAACTTCCCCAGTTGATTACTTACATTATGAACATTTCTTATGTTTAAAATTGCAAACAAGGCAGTATCTTATAAACTATGCATTGATCTGCAGACATTCCCAGAACAGAAATAAAAACACTGTGCCATGTTCAAAATTCTTGTTTCATTTTGTTTGAATATTGGTCAAAGGTTTTCACAGCGGGGATTTTGTATGTTTTAGTATTTATCTTTTTATCACTCCATAAATCAGAAAATACTTGTAACAGCCTAAAATAAAAACAATGCTGCCATGTTTTTAGGAATAAAATGTCATAAAAGTCATACTATGACTGATATACTATATGAGCAAACCCCTCTGTGAAAACCTTCAGAATATAGATGGGAATTAAACTGGAAAGCTTGGAGTATGTAAGTGCTACTGAATTGGAGATTTCTTGCTCAGATTATGAGAAAAACTAATTTTGAGAAAATAGCCATAGGATTGTGAAATTCTATGAATCTTGTAAGACACGACAGGTGAATATGGTTTTTAAAAAAGATGCTAACTTATATATATATCACCATGAATCTTCCCCGGCAGATTACTTACATTAAGACAATTATATTTGTTAGTACAAGTTTTCTGAAATGTTATGTTTAAATATGCAAATTAGGCATTATTTAATGCTTACCTTTTGTGAATTTAGGAGAAATCTACAGACACAAATAGACAAAGTGTTCTAACATACAGTAAATACTGTTTGAATGTTTTCATTCCTCTTGTCTGAAAGAAGACAGAAGGAAAGGAATGACGGAAAATACCCTAACATCCCAAAATTGACAAAATCATGAATTTGCAAGGGGTCTCTCCCCATAAATCTGTCAGGTAGGTAGAGTGATTAGCACTGTTGCCTAACAGCAAGAGGGCTCCGAGTTCAAACTCGCGGGATAGCTTTGGCACTTCTTTGTACAGAGTTTGTTTTTCGTTGTTGGCTTTTTAACACGTTCTCATGCAGCAAAGGTTAATTGTTGACTTCTAAATTACTCGCAGATGTGAGTAGTTGTCTTTCTCTGTGTAGCAGCCCTGTAATAGTCTGTGATAGTCCAGGATTTACCCCGCCTTTGCACAATGTCAGCTCAAGCTTCCCTGCAACCCTGGAAAGGGAAAAATACAGCTAATAGATCAAGCTAGTTGTGCAGATGAACAACGTTATTATCTGTGTGCTCTACACATAATGTAGACACAGCCCCAGCCCAGATTCAAACCAGAAACCCCCTTGCTGTGAGGAAACACTGGTAACTACCACACCATTGTGCTGCTCTTGTCACTACAATGTTTTTCCATTTTTTTAATCATATTTTATCCTGGTGAAAATATTTTATGTCAAGTGTAATAACTTGACATATATTGTAACAAGTGTTGTACGCAGTACATAAGTGCATTTTGAGTGTAATAAGGACTTGTGCTAAAACAAAGATGCCCACACACAAACAGGCAGAAAAGTGTCCAGGTGCCACACCACAGCAGACATCTGCAGGTTAAACTCCTGGCAGAGGTTTCTTTGGTTTGACTGGGCATTTCAACCAACTCAACTGGCAGAGCTAACAAGTGAGAAGTCAGTGAAGGAGCATGTCCAGGTTTTGGGAGCTCTGGGTGAGGGTTGAGGCCAAATCATATTTTGGAAAAATGCAGGAATGTAAAGAAGTGTTGCCAGGTAACTATAGCTTGCAGAGGTATATAGAGAAGCTGACTTCATCAATAATTTAGAGGCAGGTCATTTTGAACCTTCAGAGCATAAGGGAGTGCTGTGCAATATTTTTCTAAACTGCTCTTATGGCAGCATATTGTGGTATTATTATGAAATGTTATAATGTATAATTGTATGAAATGTACAATTATTTACAATATATGCAACGCTTAATACAGTACCACAATAAGACTTTATATATTACTAATACAAGTAAGGCCGATAAAGAAATGGTGTTTCTCACTAACAATCTTGTTACCAACCACGACAGTGACACAGTGGTATTGTTTTATACTTGTGATTCTGTGTGTGTGTGTGTGTGTGTGTGTGTGTGTGTGTGTGTGTGTGTGTGTGTGTGTGTGTCATCACCTTCTGCACCGGGAACAGAGGCGGTTTTAAGTATTTTGCTAAGTGTTTATACATCAGTCTGCAGCCAGATTCAATGACTGCAATGGCATCATAACCGTGCAGTATTGAAAAATTACAGGCCTGTAGCCTAGATCAAAATGAAGGCTGAGTTTGAAAATTTGTGTGAACTGAGCAAGGGTGCCAGAGGAAGAGGGGTATAAAGCTAGGTAGGGGCAACATTTGGCCTGAAATGGCATCGTGGCTGAGGTGATCCCAGTGCAAGATGGTCTCTAATTATGAATTTTATTAATCATTATTAGTAAAATTGTATTAATCATTGTGAATGTGTACAGTAGGGGGCACTGTTGCTTTTACCAAACTCAAAAGTATAGAAAAGCTATGCTGTCACCTGACCCACGCAGGATGAAGTGCTGATGCAGTTTCAACAGTGACACTATCTCATCAGATTTACAATCAATAGTGTCGTGTCTTCTCAGCCTCGTTGCACCTCTGAGCATCATTAAGAGAGCCGGGATGTTTTTAATTCATAACACACACACTTATAAAACTTTTTGTTTTTAAGTTATATATAGTTTTGATGTTTTAATAAAATGGCCACCAAAATCATATTTTAACAACAGTTCAGTCCGAGAATCTGGTGCATACCCCTTTATGTTGTTGCTACATCTGTCAGGTAGTGGCTTATACACTATATATCTGTCACATGTCATCATCAGGGCATTTTTTTTGTACATGTCAACAATTCTGCTCTGATGCGTTTACCAGCACCTGTTTTTGCAGAACAGAAGTGCTGCAAAGACAAAAGTAGGGCATGATTAAGTGGATGAGTAGATGGACCAGACTTTTGGGTCTGAATGATGGGGAAATAAATACGTAATCTGTTGGTGGTGAATGCCACTGCCTTACTGTATGAATCATTGAACACAAGCATTACTTCTCTCACTGAATTCAGAAAACAATAAAATGTGACGCCCCACAAACAACTTAAGAGGCAATATAATGCTTATAGTGGGGATCTTCTATAGAACCAAAAGCCACAGATAAGAGAAAGTATTTTAGTAGTGCTTTGACCATGCAAGCACATTAAATTAGCTTTCTTGAAGGATTTGGTAAACACGAAATGGGGAATGGTAAAAAAAAAAGCCTGGCTCTTCTTATTAAATATAGCCTTTTAATGAGAAATAGATTATTATATGAAACATTCATTTGAAATAAGCTGATATCATGATCTCAACAGAACAGCAAAAAAGTACATAGGCAAGGTATTAGGTGTAAAAATCTTCAGACATATCCATGGATACATGTAAGCAACACTGTGGTAGCATAATGCCATACGAGTAAATGTGCTTGTTTTATGGACCTTGCAGTGGCTCAAAACTAAATCATAATGTACAGTATGTTCTGACAATATAAAAACAGTCATACATTGTCATGAATCTAATTAATACATAAGACATGGGTGCCCTGTTCTTTGTGCTGATGTACTCAAATGGAGGGCTTTTTTTAAAGTAGTATTTGTATTCCCTTTCAATACTGTTTTTTTATATATATATATAATATTGTTACTGTAGCTGAGAGTTGTTACTGTAACAGAGTTAATATTTACAGATATATTGTACAACAGGGGACGAAAAAAAAATATCAACCATTACTTCAAGTCATCCTTTGACCCTGGTTTTTGATTTCCCCACATGCACAATCCTCCCTGAAGGCATAGTTCTCAGGAGGAGATGAAGAAGTGTGTGAATTTGATCAACATTTATGGTCTTAAATTCTGAAGCTAATTCAGTGTCACTCGTCTGTGCAACATCTAAAAGTTTTCTCCAGCTCTAAATGTGTTAAAGGGATAGATAACAGGCACTTAATAATAATAATATTAATAATAATATTAATAAATAATAATAATTATAATAAAGTAAAAATTCATTTGGATAGCCCAATGTTAATGCTGAACAATCAAGTCCCCTGTTTACTGCGTCTCTATTGATTACAGGTTTGCTGCCATCTCAGGCTTGTTACAGCTTCAGTATGTCAGTCAGCTCCACATCAGCTTAAACAAATCCATTAGGAGGTATTGATAGCATGCAGATGTTAAAATGTTAATGCTATGGATGCAACATATTTGCAAAAGTGTAAAGTCTGCCATGTTAACTCAAGCATGCTAAGAAGCTTAAAATTCATTAACTAGGCCTTATAAACTGGTCTGCACTGGTCACAATAAAGTACATTTAACTAGTACCCACATGCCCCCTCTCCTTGTTGCCGCTTACCTCAGGCCAGTGACGCCATCCAATGCAAATTGGAAACAATATCACGGCAGAGGTAACTGCTCGTTTACTGAGTGCAACTTTACAGATGTTGACCTGACAAAGAATATAGAATGTTCAAAGTAATGCACTGTGATATTAATTGACAACACAGAGCTGAGCCTGAAGTCCTTAGTTGCCTCAGTCGTCCTGAACCGGCCACCACATAGAGTATGCATTTACACATACATTAGAAATTGGTTAAATATTTTGCAGACTACTGAAACCCCTGAAATGAATTAGATTTGTACTGATACATTATCGTTACTTAAGTAAGTGACTCATTTGTTATTTATAAAGCACCTCTCAAGAGTTGAAAGCACTTCAAGAAAAGACTTACAATGGTAAAATAAAACATAAGGATAATCTTCGGCACATAGGGCCAGACATGATTTAGTTACATCATGACATGAGAAAACACATCTAGAGACGCTATTGAAGTTGTGATTGTGGATGCAGTCAAATCTGCCACTGACAAAGCTACATCCATAAGAATCAGAAACAGGTTTTGTTCAAGGGCCACTGCAATTTCATTTCCTCAACTTTAACCATTTTTTTCCAAGATGTATTGGGTTGGTTTGAGGGATTTCAAACCTGGTTACCTAGTTTAAGTCAAAACCCACCATGATAATTCCCAGATATATTACAAGCCTCTGCTTACAGCTGACCCCACAAGACTAGTCACATAACAATGTAAAACAACAATAATTACAAAAGAGGACAAAATAAACAAAACATGCCAAGGCAAATAACTATACCAACATCGAGAGACACACATAAAAAAAAAAAAAATAATTGTAAAAGTATGAGTTGGATGTGGATGTTTTTCTAAAAGCTTGCAAGTAGTCTGGCAGCTTTCACATTGGGAGGAAAGTTTTTTTTTTTTTGGAGTTTTGGAGGTATGGTACTAAATAAGATGTCTCCTCTTTTTTTAAGTTCAAACCCATTTATGGCTAGAAGAGCTAGGTTGTATGACATGAGTGGCCTTGCCTTTGTTGTTAACAAACGTGCAGGTAATGGAGTGGACCTCCAAAAGATCATAAGCAATGTTCCAGCATCGGATTACACAAATAAAGTGTGACCAACAATACATAGGTAGTGTTTCATAGTTCAGTTTGATGATTGAGAGTAATAAGACAGCTGCAGCCCTGTTGATGTTTCCAGCAACATGCAAAACAAGGTTCAATTTCATATCATGGAGAGAAAAACAGAAATCTTTACACATGGCCATAAAAAGCTTACAGATTAAACACTGCCAAAAAGGTATTTTAAGCTTTAATATAACCATTTCTTTTTTTCTTTTTTTTTTATGTGGCACAACAGAGAAATTCAATGGCTTTACAACACGATTCTTATCCAACATAATATGCCTTCTCTTGTCATCTCGCTTTTTGCTGTGCTCTTATCTAAAAACTGAGAGAATTAAATCAAAACATACAAATGGAACATGTTTTTTTATGTACGTACTTTAGTGAATGAATGGACTTTATGTCTTACTGTATGTCTACCTCAGGGAAGTGTATGGCTTTAAGTTGTCTTGCAAATGTGCCTGAATGATGAATGCTTTCATTTTGCTCTTGGTGCTGAAAAGCTCCACAAATCAGCAGTCACAACATGTACATTTTGCAAAGCTGTACAAAATAGCATTGATTGTTAAATCTTCAGACCACAATATTGCACTCACGCACCAGGAGGTACTGCCTTGTGAAAAACACAGCTTGAATTTCAAACACGGGAAGAAGCGCTCCAAATGCAAGATTTTGCTTAGACTGGAGTCAATCTCAAATGACACATTCAATTAACGAACAGCAATAAGCATCAAGCCAAAAAAAGGTTTACGCACATTTGCACACGCGCACACATACATTCACCCACATATATATGTATATATAAACAGCTGGCTTTTGTTATTTGACATGACTATCCATTACTGCCCTGCTGTGTGCCTTATGTGTCAGAACAATGACAGAGTGCCTCATAACTCACAAAGAGCAATGCAGATTCACTGTGGGTTTGAAATGTAATAAAGAGTCTATAAGTAATGTGTTGACTACTTACTCACTAGGGCTATTTAATCCTTACAATGTATAAACATTTTTTATATTAAACTGTCCATTATGTCTGAAATATTTTGCACATTAGCTGAAATAAAAGGATATCTGGTTTGCCCTTGTGTTATAACAGTATTCCTTTAAAAATGTTTTTCTCAGTAAAGAATGGCAGTTTCAGATATAACCTTTGATCCCTTAGAGTAAAATCAAGGCCTCTTTTTCACCATAAGTAGATTTCATTTTTTTCCTTCTCTCTCTTTAAAGTTCTTTTAGGGAATGACAGACATGCTGGGACAAATATGATACAGTCTTTATATTGGTTCCATTAATCTTCTTTATCTTTATCTGAAATGCTTTTCATCACTGCCTTTTTCCATTATCTCTTTAAGAATTATGCTTAAAAAGTTAATATTACATCAAAAGGCAGAAAAGGTCCAAAAATGAAAAAGAGAAAACTAAATTGAGATTAATATCCCCTCGTAGTTCATTTGTTGGGTGTTTCTGTTTCTGTTGCTTTTCTCGTGTTAATGTTTGTTCAACAGAGTTTAGCAGTCAGGTGATCTGATTGTTTTAGTATCTCTGTGCTGTACATGTCCAAGGCATGATTCACTCGAATCATCTCGCTGTTGTTGAGCTTGAGCCTATGCTTTAGCATACAAGAGAAGAGGTCCAGCTGGGGTTTGCCAGGTGCAGATGGAGGGGCAAGGCGGTTAATCCGATCCCTAATGTCCAGTAACAGGAGCATAACTGACGAAGATGAGTAGAACTGAGTTCCTTGTGTGTACGACTGGTTAACCTGCTGCACAGCACTACGGAGCAGGTCGGCATTGAAGCGCAGACTGTAGCCGAACACTTGGATGTCAGATATTTTTATGTAGATCTGCCGTTTGTTAGGGTCTCCGAGATCAACTGGACCCTGTCCTGTGTCATTGCGTAGACCAGTTGGAATCTTAGCGCGGCTACGCAGATAGATGTGCACCGTTTCAAAGAAGGTCTTCCACCGGTTGCCAAGCAGGAGAGTCCAGTTGAAGCACTGGGAATTCTGCAGTCGTACTTTTTCCCAGCGTGGGTAACCATGTTCCCCAAAGGGCATGCTCCAGCCTTCTGAATGGCTACCACTGAATGGGTTGACATAAACAAAAAACATGGGGTCAATGCTGCTATTTCGCATCTGGCAGATCTTCATTGATAGACCGATTATCATGTGAAGGTAGTCCATCCGGTTTTTGTTACTCTTGAGAGTCAGGGACATGCGCTTGCGCCATCGAGGGTCAAAGAAGGTTTCTAGTCGGATCTCATTACTGATGAATGTAGTGTGAATGTACAGTCGGGAATCCATTTTCTGTAACAGGTATTTGAGCTCCAGGTCCTGAAAGTCCAGATCAGTTTCAAAGCTGATGAACTGCTCGCTACGTTCTGAGTCTACATTCTGGGGCTCGCAGCGGCCACGGTACAACTTGTAGCCTTTGTTGCAGGAACCACATTGTGAGATGTTGGCCAGGCTGCACATGGCACAGCTGTTGTTGCCACCTATGACACATGGGATGGGTCGCTGGCATAAGGTGACACCTGTGTGGCACACGCATGTCCTTTGGCTCTCCAGGAACGTCCCCCAGAACCCGTTCTCATTGCAGTAGAGGAAGGACTGAACCCTGTTGAGCCACTGCATCACAGATCTAAAGAGAAAGGAGGAAAGGAAAAGAAAAATTAGGAGAAAATTATTAACAGTGGTCAGATGAAAAGTTCAAAGTTGTATCACCTCAGCACTATTTGTTAGCCCATTAGCTACAAATTATGAAATACATTACAATACAATACTTCTGACACCTTTTCCATAGGATATCATGGTGTTTTTTTGCATTTGTTTGATTTCTAAAGACCTTTCATTTTTCTCTCCTCTCCTCTCCTCTCCAATCAAATTGCAAAGACTTGAAACTTCATTTGACAATTATCGCTGTGGGCATCATGTTTGGTTTTAATTGTCTGTAATTATATTGGAAATGCATGGTAATGCACTTGAACACTATTAATAAAACCCATCATTAAGTTAACTGATGTGCATTACTGTATCTAGAGAAAGCTTCACTGTCTTAGCCAGTTTATTTAAACATACTGAAATGAAGGGATACCAATGGCTAGTGGGTGGACTTTGAAGAATAAAAAATATACGAGAGGCTTTATTAAATGGTTGGCAACAATGTAAACCATCTAGTCAAGATAGTCAGTGAATGGGATGATATCTTCCCTTCAAGTGGGAGGAGTGGCATTATTTCCCTCTGGTGGAAGGCATTACTTGCTATTCTCATCTTGTCTCTACTTTTCCCCTCAGACATCTTTCCCTGTCATCTTGACAGCACTGGAACTTCTTTTCTGACCGTAGGAGGTGAATTCTGAATCCTGATTTCTTCAGAGAGGAGGCTGGTCAAGGTTAACTTGACATGTTAATGAAGCTAAGGCTTAACTATGATGGATGACATTGCATTCTCAGCAGGCCAAATGGCCCCAAGCTATAACCAAAATGAGCTTAGGATCACCTATAGAGGACAATAGGAGCATTGTTTGATTCCCATAACTTTGACTCTAAATTGGGGATAGGATAAAGATTAAAGTGTGCTATCATTTTCATGATCCTCTATTCCTACACATGCATGTAAGGAAATGTAAACATGCAAACAATACACAAAACACCATTACAAAACCAAAATAAAACCAATAAAATCAAGTCATTCAGTGGTCATAAAATGGCTGGTAATCAATTCAGTACAATCTGTAAGTGGTTGTGCTCTGTATTATTACTGCTTTTAAAGAAAAATAAATTTCAATATTGTCTTCCAGCTGTTCATATACTCAAAAAATACATTCTGTGAGGCAACATGTATTAAATTGTGTTCTCTTTGAGAAGCTAGGCCAATCAATACTGAAAATGATCAACAGGAGAAAAAGCTTTAAAAGAGTTTGAAATGTATAATAACAAATCGTCAGCGTACAATCTGACTTTGTGTCTCTATCAGGAGGGACATGATGCTAAATCACAAGTTGCTCAATGGAAAGCATTAATGGGAGAAAGCAAAGGGAATAACCCTTACTGAGAAAAAAGCAAGGTAAATTGAAGAACGGATGTATTAAGCTAATGAAGAAAGCGGACAGAGGGCATTTGAGAGCACATATATCAATCTTATATATCAATGTCTTCATGAAGCTTTTCAGATTCAAAGAGATAACCCAAAGACACACGATGCAGGTGGCTTAAGTCAGTATCTTGTTATCAGCCTCCAATAAGTGTGTGTCTTAAGGATTTTTAATATAGAGCAGACCCTTACATGATAAGTAATATGACTAGAACACAAGCAATGTCATTAATTTAGTCTTGCAAGTCTCTTACACTTATACAGTTTATATAGTCCAGGTACTCTTTTTAATGTTCGGAACATCCTAAGAAGTCCTCAAAAAGGGGAAACAAACTCCCTAGAAATGATGAATCCTTGACGGTTTCTGAAGGATATAACTTCATATAGAGGGAATTAAAGGTTTGGTTTTTTTTCTCCAAGAGATTAAGTGTTATCTGAATGAAACCATTGCCCCAACTTAGTATGGTAGAATCTTGCCAAATGTATTCCTTTTGAAATTTATGTTTTGCATGAGTCACAAGGTTAGTTTTCTCTGTGGGTAAAAGTAGATTGCATTCAGGCTGGAGAGTATGTCTTCTCTTTGTATTAAAATTGCTAAAGGAGAAACTGAATAGTCCTCAACTAAATATAATACAATGTCCATGATTTTTTTTCTTTTTCTTTGTGCAGTTTAAGCAAGTGTTGTGTATGATAATATGTTTCTGAATACATACTTTGATAGTCCTTAGAGATTTGTGTGGTGAATATAAGTTTTAATCTGCTCAGAAAGTCACTCCCTTATTGTATATGTAGTTTTTTTGTTTGGCATGATATTTGATTGCAACATGACATGACAGCATGGGTCTGAAAGCTCTTGTGTCACGCCAAACTTGTGAGAGTTGGTGAGCCTAAAACATGAGCTATCCTCAGTTTTCTTTTATTCTTTGGCAATTCCTGGCATTTTTTCATGTATTTTCTTTGTATTCTCGCCATTAATCCATGCAGCGTTTCCAATAGTGCACCCTATCTGATCATGTCACTCACTGGTTTCCCTATTTGTTTGTGCCATTGTCGACTTGGTGTGCCAAGTGTGCCTTGTGTGGAGCAACTATTTATTGAGCTTGTATGCTTATGTGCAGTAGTGAGCTGCTTTTGCCTCTTTCCCTGGAGATGAGATGTCTTAATCTCCTGGTGCAGGCACTGTATTTGTGATTTTTTTTTTTTTTTTATCACTTTCCATTGCCTCACTGTAGTATTCCAGTTTGGCCTGGAGTGTCTTTAGAGAGATGAGTGTATCATGTTAGTTCCCTCCAGCTTGTGTTTGCCGTCCATTTCAATATGAATACAAAAGGAGCTACTAAGCAGTGATGTGCCAGTATACTTGTTTTACTATACTGTAGTGAATGCTTATGCAGTGTGCATTTTTATAGGTAATTTGATTTTGATTGAAGAGATGACATTTGAATATTATTTGTACATTATGTAATTGTCAAATATTAAGAGTACGTTAACATGGATACACTAGACATATAATATTCCCAGGTAATATTGTTAAAAAATAGAAATTCTCATTGAAATTGGCATACAAACCAGATTGGTTTCACAGGTGCCTCAAATATAAAACTATTTCCATTATTGGCTAGTCATTATTGCATTAGACACAGACCCAGTCATAATGATCCCTCCATTGAATTTATTTGCAATAACTGTTAAAATATCCAGCATGAAATACAGAAATAAAATATGGTCTATCATATTACTGCCTCCCTCAATAAGCTATTTGAGTGCATCATGCAGCTATTTTTGCCTTATTTGTTTTCATCTAAAGCAATAGCTTGGCTTGGATTTGCGATTTAAAATGAAATGAAAATACATTGGAATGGATGCTGTTTCCATGAATTTCGAGTACACTTTGTGTTTGTAATGGGCCATCAAACAGCCCTGGTATTTAGATGACATACGTCATTGCAACCTCCTTTGTTAAAGCAAGGAAAAGAAAATAGAGAAAGAAAACATCATGGCAAGATAATGCAATCTGCTTATAATCAAAGAAAACAGAAAAAGAAAATCCCACAGATGAGGCATGCAAAAAAGGTAAAAGTGGGAATTTTATTAACAACATTGTTTTTGCGTTACCTCCTATTAAGTTATATGTTCCCTAGCACTGATTTGTGTTATTTCACAATACAGTTATCATTCCCGACTGATCTATAGAGAAAGTTTGAGATGTATTAGAATATAGTATTATGTGTTGTGAAGTGTGATTGCAGCTGCGGTAGCCATGGATATGCTTTGGTTGTTATGACAGTATATTATCGGTGTAACACCAATGCAGGAGTTGTATGTGTGCAGTGATTTGTAATGGTTTTGCCAGCTGAGCTTTGAAGCTACTGAAATCCAGAACTCCTGTGGTGTATGACACATTTGTCAAATCTGATATAAGCACAGTGGGTGTGGTAACACCGTGTGGCTTAACAACGCTTTCTTGGCCACTGTTAATAGGAGCAGTAAAGAGTGGTCATATGACATAGCACCATAGAAACAACCACAAATGCAGCAGTAATTTGAACATGACTATATAATATCAACAGCTACAAATTCATCTACCACAGCTGCAACTCTATGCTGTCAGAGCTTGGTCTTTTAAAAAAGGAATAAAAGCAATCATTTCAAGTTTCACATCAAATCTCCTTTCTGTAGTATCTGCAAAGTGCTCCTAAACTGGCATTGTAATATACCTGGACCAAGACACTAACTGTTCGTATGGATCAGGGAGAATGAAAAAAAAAGTGAGGGAATGCAAATAACCTTTCATGGGCTTGAGAGAGAGAGAGAGAGAGAGAGAGAGAGAGAGAGAGAGAGAGAGAGAGAGAGAGAGAGAGAGAGAGAGAGAGAGAGAGAGAGACAGAGAGAGAGAGAGAGACAGAGAGACAGAGAGACAGAGAGAGAGAGAGAGACATTTGACAGGATATGCAATACAAAACTAAATGTAAAAAATTGGTAAGACTATGTTTAAGCAAAAAACTTAAAAAGCTAAAGTTATGTCAAAATAGCTAATACATTTAGGCCAAAGTAATTCATCCCATCAAGGGTACATTCATATTTGTAAATATGTTTGATTTGACATGAATAATTAAAGCACATGCATAGCCTGGATGCAAATGATTTGGCTGGGATTGAAGCTACTTCATATCTGTCACTATTAATCATTTATACCAAAGACAAACTGCTATGTTCATTCTACTTGAAGCAAGCAGCTATACTCATTACAGGAAATGCAATAGCAAATCCAATATAGTTCAGCTATAAAGTTTCCACTCAGTTATTGCAGAGTGTTCATAGCAGTAATTTACGATGCTTGTTATGAATGGATGCCTTGCAGTGAGGTAAAACTAGAAAAATTATAAGGTGGTGATATGCAATTGTAATTATGGCCAGGTAACAATGCAACAATGAGTCTTTCATTAGTTGATGTAAATATGTTTATTGACTGATCTTTTGCAATATGCAATGGTAAAGGAGCAACATGATAAAACTTGAAATCTTTTTTGGAAAGATTTAACGTGATACTATAAAGTTTACATCATAATAATTGCAATTAGTAATAAGTAACTCCCCCTTCATCTACTTTGCATCTATAATTTAATTAAACTAAAAGTGCACAAAATATGAATACTTAAAGGCTGCATGTAAGAATTATGAAATAAAGTGAAACCAAAGAGGAGCTGGTTTATTAACAATGCATCACTCTACTGTAGCGTCAACACATTATCGGAGAATGCATTCTATACTCATCAGTACCTCTATTTTTTTACTTAATATCCATTTACTCGTATTCACATTAATGCCTCAACTAATTGTGTGCATGATAAATAATCTTAATTTCACTGCTAGTAGGTTACCCAAGTAAAATACATTAAACAATGAAAAAAGATTGTCAAGATTGTCTCTATGACTGAAGTATGCTTCTTACAGAAGCTTGGTTGCCTCGAAAACAAAGCATTACAAAAGCATTTCATATTTTTCAAGTACATTGCAAAAGACTCTGTGAGTCACCCACAGCGCCGCAGATTTTAAATATGTAGTTAACATTGTCAAAAATAATTACTTTAAGGGACCATATGTAGTTTCATCCTCAAAATATTTTAAAATGTAGGCCTGTGAATATTCTCATTTACCCAGGTCATCGTTATCCCCAAAGAAATCTAAGTCAAAAGCAGCTGGACTTATTTGTCTAGGGAGACATTTCATCTCGCATCCAAGAGGCTTCCTCAGTTCATTTACACATCTGACCAGGCTGGGACTGGTCTGTTTTACAATGTATACACTAAAACAAAAAGTAATCCCTCTAACCCACTAGAAGTGTGAGGTGGTGTCTGTATCTGCATGATGAACATGGTTCTTACAGTGCCTGTCCAAGTTTACATGGAGTAGCAGGTGGTTGACAGCATCAGCCTCCCCATTGAAGGCCTGATGAATGAACTGGAGGGGATCTAAACGGTCTCTCACAAAGGATCTGGCCTGCTGTCATTTAGAACCCTGGTGTGCCCATTCTTGGCCACTGGGGCCAGGCAGGATGTTTTTCATATCATCATCAGCACCCTCTGCAGCTTCACTGACAGGTTGAGGATGTGCTGGAAGGCCTCCCTGAGGTGGTTGGCACACACCTTGAAAACACTTAGGCTGATGGTTTATGGGCCTTCAGCTTTACTTCAATTCCCTCATCCTCTGATCAGCTGTTACAGGTGGCCTAGAGGAGAGGTAAGAGTTGGAATCCCTGTTGGTGATGGGGACATTATTTTATTGAAACAGGGACCAAGGAAGAATCTTAATGTGGCTATTCTGAGTGTACACATGCATAGGGTGAATGTACAGATGTGTGATAAAAACAAAGCCTTTTAACATAGTATGTGTTATAATACAGTTAAACATTAACTAGAATTACTGCCTTGCAGGTGTACGTCTCCACCAACCAGTCCAGCTGCAGTTTACATCCATGCCTGTCCAGACATACATATTATATTTAGTGAAGACTAAAGAAAATTAATAAAATTCATGAATTGTATTTTTTGTCACCAATTCAGTATCTGACCAAATGTCTCAACTTCTGTTCCTGAGTTATGGCATTGAATAATGGCCGCAAAAGCGTTTTGTAGTTTATTATGATGTAACAGTGAAGCTAACCTTTGACCTTTTGGATATAAAATGTCATCACTTCATCATTTTATCCTATATGATGTCCACTTAGAGTGTTGTCATAACATAAGAATTCTTGGGTTATGGCCAAACACACATTTTGTAAGGTTGCAGTGACCTCAACTTTTGACCAAGAAAATCTAGTCAGTTCATCCTTAAGATCAACTAGACATTGATGCCACGGTTGAAGAAATTCCCCCTGAAGTTTTCTGAGATATCGTGTACACTAGAATCGGACGAATGGACGGACGGACAACCCGGAAACATAATGCATCAGGAGGTGTAATCAAACAATTGTTAGTTTTAATTAGACATTAACATAAGACAAAAAAGAAAGTTGACAAGACTTTAGGTGAAATAAAACAAGAAGATTTTCTGTACCGTTTGAATTAATATGAAAACATAACAGTATAGCATAACTCCTGTGTCAGCTATAGACAACTTGGGATCCACTCACGCATGTAAGCAGAGTACACACATACGAAAAACAAATAAGTCCTCAATCTGATGCAAAGCTGCCTCACACAAGCAAGCAAATAAACAAGCTGCTCTCATTTCCAGTGCCACCAGGCACCCTTGATGCATACTCCACGGAAGAGGAAGCGCATACTGCGGCTCTTTGATAACACTTCAGAACACACCTTTGTCAACTCTCATGCACTACTCTATGTAGGTGTGCTTTTTTTCTGCCAGCGACAGTTGACAGCTGCTCATTTTCAGACCACTTAAATGAATATTTTACAGATTTGATTCCATTTTACGGGGGCATCCCCCACACAGAATGGTTTTAGGGTTGTTCCATGAGGCACCCAGGAACTTTGCATATTTTGCACAGTGTTTTGCTACAGCTGATGGGGAAATTCCTGGCATTTCAGGCACCATGGCACATCCTCAGCTAGGCTCTTAAGCTGCCACTGCAGTAGGTGGTGACAGATGTGTGCAATGACCTATCAAGAAAACTCCCACAGCTACATTTTCTTTTCAAACTGCACTGTGAAATACAAGAGTGAGCAAGAGTGCTTTGGGCATGTGCAAGCCTCAGCACTAAGTTGGCTTGATGGGCAGAAAATACAGAGCCATAAGTTGAAATGTATAATGGATGACATCCTTACTGTGCATGCTTCACGAAGCAACAATCAAAATAAAACCTCTGCATCATCTCAGTGGAGACATTTCCCTGAAAGACGTCACTCCTCTGTGGGATACATTTTCACATCCGCATTTCTTGCACTTGGAAAAGCAAATATCCCAAAATATCAACGCCTAAAACCGCATCTTCGCTTAATGTTGCTGAATATAACAACATCTAATTTCCATCAGGATGTGGAGGTCATATTTCTACCCACCTCTCCCTAGGCATCTGATGGTTGGGGTTGTGGTGACAACGGATGCTGAGGCCAAAGAGCTTGCGGGCGGTGCGCTGGATCTTGAGACGCTGGATCTCCAGGGAACTCTGAAGGAGCCTGTAGCGGGCCTGAAGGTCCCAGTCGCTTCCCCACAGGAGATGCACACTGCTGATGGGCAGGAAGTGAGTGGAGGGCAGCCTTTTCAGGAAAGACTTGAACTCGTCTGGATGACAGTGAGGGATGGAGTGAGAGAACAGATTGCAAAACAGAGATAAGGAGTGGGGAGAGAATGTGGTGGTGTGACAGAAAAGTGAAAAAAGAGGAATTCATTTTTCTGATTTGAATGCGTGGAGAGATCTAAATTAGAAGGAAGGGTGATATAATGACATAGTTGCTTTTGAGAATGTAATCAATTAATTTCACTTAAATATTTATTCTCAAACTTTAAAGCAAGTAAGTTAGATAGATTATATGCAAGTAAGTTAACATAGCAATTCTAAAAGTTTCTGGCAATTGTTTAACTTGTTGAAATAAAATATTATGTACACAAACAATGTTATCTGTGAACCAACCAGTGGGTTCTCAGAGAAATCATAAGAGTGTAAACAACATTGGTGAGTGGGTTGCTTTACAAAACGCTTATTTGACGCTAATCCATCTAAGCAACCTGGGGAGAATTACAAACAAAGCATGTATGTTATTACTCTGCTGACTGAATATTAATTAACATCATATCCAATTGTATATCCGGAAGAAGAAAAGAAAAGATAGAATTAAAAAAAAAAATCTGATTTGATAACTCCTCTTTTAAGCTGGAACTGAATAAACTGTTACGATAAACTAAAAAGTGGCAGGTGTCGTCACTAGTTTCCAATACTTTTTGCATAAGGCTTTCAGAGTTTTCAGTTTATAGGGTAAGGACATAAAACTGATGTCATGAGCAAAATGTGATAATCTCATAATTGACCAATTCATTCAACATACATGCATTAAAAAAAAAATCTGTGGTACAATGTGAAAGGATCCTTTAGAAGTGACTTTTAACATTTTAAAGAAACATAGGTAAACGTGTCAGGCACAATTTTCAAATGTGGCATTGATCATAGAGCTCTCAGAATTCTGACCAGTCTTTCTACCGTGTGGTACGACGTTTGTTTTGGATTGCTTCTGTCTGAACATTTACAGAGGATTGAAACCCTCGTCGATATAAACAACTTTTTACTATGTGCTGCCACATACTTACTGAAGAGCACTGCCCCAACAAATTTGCTCTCTCCACTATTGATTATTGCTTTTATGTTCCTCTTGCTGCTTATGATAATTTTTGCTTGTCTCCTCCCGTGTGCCCAGCTCTCTGACCTACCAGCTTCAATCTTTATCAACAATGGACAGGATAATGTTACTAAGACTCCAGCAGCAAATACTCAAGGTCAGGAAAGCTTTTATTTTGTGTGCTAATTAAGAAAATGTTGAGTGAAATGACTCACAGTGGCTCAATTTTATCTCCAAAGATAAATTTAAGCACATCATAAATAATAGAGTGGACAATTTAGTGCCTGAAATGTCTCCTGAGCAATGTCAGCAGTCCAGTTTAACACTAACATAAAGATATCTGCCTCTACTCAGGGTTCACATTTCTTCTTTATACTATCATAGTTTAGATGCTGCAACACATTTAATGCACTTAATGTATGAACCCCAGGGCTAAAGAATATTTGCCATGGAGAAAAAGTTAAGATACTGAACACAGAACTTCTCCTCGCTCAAGACCTGCTCAATAAGCCAGTACCCTCCTACAGACCTCTTCAAGACAGCATTTTAGCAGTTTAACAGCATTAACCACAAAGTTGAAAGCTCTATTTCCGACTCAGCCGAGAAATGTCAGAACTTCTTCCACTCTCCTCCCAGGCATGTCAGAGCGCCCCTCTTTCTTTTCTTCAAAGAAGCCAGATTCTTTCTTCTCCGCTGTTTTGAAATTGCCATATCCCCCCACCCAGTTTTTAGCGATGTCACCTTCCTTGCACTTTTCGGTTGTCTCCAGCATCCAATATTCAAAATGTTCTGATTCCCTCAAAAAAATAGTCCACTATCATGTCAAGTCCTTTCACATAGGCTCCAAAGCCATCAAGGATATCTTCCTTGATACAGCTTCCAAAGAGTCCACATAGTCCATTGAATGACCCTTATCTCAAGTCACCCAGTAACTTATCTAGAGATTACAGCTCTCAAAATGAAAACCGACTCTACCTCTTATGCCATTACATCTCAGTTTGTTGGGCCCCAGACATATAATCAGAAACATTTCATGTTACCGATCCAATGTTATCATACTTAGTGTTTTTAGAATTTAATGTTTCCTTTAGGATTTTTTCAGCAGTGAGGGAAAGGGTTAAAAGAAGAAAAATAATTCCTTTCTTAGTCCCGCAACAGGGGAAATTCAATTTTTTATTTTAGTAAGGGTTAACAGAAAGTCAGCTGATCCCAGACCACCCTGACTCCCCGCCTGATCAGCAAACTTTCTGTTGCTGCGTCTCCACAGGTCAGACCCAGCAGCTGCTAGGGTTTGCGCTGGCAGAATATGAGTTGTTACTGCTGTTAACTGAATGTCCTGTCACTTTTCCAGTAGCTCATACTCAAAGTGGAGAGTGAGCAGTGGCGATATTTGTTTGAGTTCAACGGTGTGGAGCTTCGCAGAGTCAGGCAACTGTGACTTCATGACATCTCCGAAAATTCTGAAGCAGCGTTGGTGTGCCGCTGCAACATCCATATAACAAAATGAGTAAAAATGTATTTCGAAACTTGTATTACATCTATGTGTACATGCAGGCCATCTAGCTGATGTGATCATTTTTTGGACGATGCACAAGTGCGGCAATGTTGGCAGGGGATAATGCATTATCTATGGGAGCGGTGGATTGTGGTATCAGTCATCTTCAATAAAATCACATCTTTTCCTTCCATTTAAAAGGCAACTGACAGGGCCAAACGCATTTCTCCCAAGAGGAAACATAAGTCACTGTAGAGGAGGTACTGTACATTAGTGCTACGAGCAGATTAAAACCGTCTTGACAGAATGTATATAATTTGCTTACCATTGTACTTTGGCAATAGTGGATAGTTAGAGTCACTTTGATTTTATCACTTGATTTTACTAGATTGACTGTAATGTAACTATGTCACTGGATGTTGAACAGCATGGCTACCATTTAGTTTAAGCAAACACAAATGTCTCATCCAATCTTTCATAAAAAAGAATGCTCAGTTTACTGTTATTGGATTAGTTGTTCCTTGTTGTCGTGGCCGCTTACAGTAAATTATGCAGTCTCTCTATATAATCCTTTTTTGGTCAAATGCTTCACACAGGCCCTTTGACCCTGAGAAAACTATTGATTCCTCTATTTCTTACTATAGTGAGTGTGTGAATTGTATTTTTTTGGCCCAATTAAACATTTAGATAAATCAATTTTTTGGGGCCTTTTTGCACATACTGTATTTTCCACCACCTCTTCACAGATGTACTGCACTCAGTGACCTTCACAACTCACATAAACTTTCTTCTATGGTATATAAATATATTTATATACTGCTGGCAGGTTTTATTGGAACATTTTTATATCATATCAATAATAGATAAACATGGTGACTTGCAATGTAACAACTGGGAACTAGCTGTGCTCTTTTTCTTCACTGTGTCCAATATTTTACTGTCCGCCTCTGGGTCTGCATTTACATTAAATGACAACGGAGACATTTGTATGGAAGAAAATATTACTTGCAATGACATTCAAGAATTTGATAATCCCAAGTTAAATATCAGATAATAAATGAACAAAATTGGTTATTTGTAAGTACATTACAAATATGGCCCATACTAATGTTTTCTGATCTATTGCCCATATGTAAAATGCTTGTTTGCGTGATAAGGAAAGACAATGGATAAAGGAAATCATTTTACCACTGGTTGGAGACAGGAAAGGAACACAGTTCTTAGGTGTCAGAATGAAAAAAATGCATGGTCTGTCCATACATGAACCTTAACCTTTTGTAGCACTATGAAACTTTTACCCCTCTTGCGGTGAACATGACTTAATTATGTAGGTTTGGCATTGAGATGCCAAACCTACATAATTACACATTATGAAATGTGTTTTTAAATGGTCTTCGAGCAGAAATAATATTTTGAGATTACCTTAAATTGTCTGAGCACTGCATCTGTGCCCATTAATAACATGCATTTCAGAATTATGATAGCTAATACTGTCAGGATTTCTTCCCTTGGAAAATAGTAATAGTAATAGTCTAATATGCACTACAAATTATACTGTCATGGTAAATAACATTTGGAGGAATTTCCATCTTACCAGAGTTCTCAAAGTCTTTGTAAGATGATGCCCAGGACTCAGACATCCCTAACAGGGTGTTCTCCATGATCTGGATGTCGGTGATGGGACAGTTGCATTGGGGATACTCTTCTGCGCACTGACAGATGCACTGGTTGTTACTGCACACATACTCCCCCTCTCCATTGCACATGATGTAGCTCAGGGCTGACTGGACAAATTTCTCCTGCAGGTATTCTGGGAAAATCACCTGAAGACCTGAAACAGAGATAAATGGGAGGCTTTAGCGAAACTATTATCTATATATCATCTAATATGACATAAAGTGCAACTCAAGGAAAAAACAAACACATTCCAACCCTTGTTCAATTTTCTTCGTGTTGGAAATTGTTAAAGCATTTGGACAAAAGAGAAATCTGAAATATGCTTTTTAAATTATGAAAGTGCACAGTAATAAACTCTTTTTTTTGAAAGAAGAAGCTCAAAACTGGATTAGCAATTGATGCTCATTTTACATCAGAACTGTACTGAAGTCCTGACAGCTCATTTGCATGCATGCATTTCACTGTGGACAGTGTTTTGATACTTTCACACTATTTATGTAGTACCTCAGCCTGCTTTATAATAGAAAAAAAAAACATGGAAAAATCCATTTTTACAATATGTGACCTTTACATGTACTGTACATATATTCAGAGTAAGAACTGAAATGGAAAAATAAGAGTCAGTACTGCTGTCAACGTGTGATACCCATACTGTTGGGTGAGAAAAAAGTTACCAGAATGGTTAAGGCTGTGGTGAAATGGCTGACAGCCCTTCGAGGATTGCTTCATTATAAGCACACTCATTTTTCTGAAGAATGTGCTTCAAAGCTTGACTACTGTACAGTATGTTCAACTTGAGCTATCTGTTGTGTGGTGGGTCACTCATGATGTGACAATGTATTACAGTGATGGATGCCTACTCACTTGTGCTTTGCTGGTTTATTTAGCGCAGAATCAGCCTCCCTTCATAAGCATTTTCTATTATATGCTTTACTGTGCACAGTATTTGATTGTACTTTACATACCAAACAACCTTGCAGCATTCTGCTAAATATACATTAATGGCAATAGCCAAATTTGAAATTTAGAGGCCAATTTGGGGCTGAAGCAGGAAGCACCTCTTCATTTTTACCACTGACAAGGTATTTATAATTTTTAGAATCTGAGCCAATTCATATCTCACCCTGGGGATCTCATAGAGTTGAAGCTTCAATAGCTAACAGTAAAGCCTTTCTCTTCAGTCCAGGCCAGGGGGAAATAAATCCCTAGCTCTACAAGGCGCTGGATCGGAAAAGAACTAAATAGATTTTCCCCCTTCTTGTATGAAACAGCATCTTGGTGAGGCAATATTTCCTTAATAGGTTTTACTTGAGCACAAACAGTGCTTCAGCAGAAAATATGCAACCAGGAACCAGAACATAACATGTTATCAAATGATGAATGATTGTATTCTTCTTTTACCGCTCACATATTATTTTCACCTTTGGCTGAAAATAGGAATCCATTTGTGCAAAATCAACGTAATGTAGCTGAAATGAAAGGGAGGGTAAGCCTCTAATTTCATACTGTACACATTAATCATTTTCCAGACATTAGTTGAGTTGAATGGTATCTCTTATAATGCATATGCATGTGGCAACTAATGCTCCTTATTTTCACCCACAACATATGCAAAACTGAAAACTGTGGGTGATTTAGAAGTACATGAAGGTCTTAATACGTTCCAAGATTTGGCTCTGAAACATACTACGTCAACATGCTGATCTTAGGTAACACATGCAGCGATGACTGTTGACACAGCATCAATTTACCTCTGCGTTTATCCACCAATATTACACTTTCAATTCCTATTCTACTCAAAAACTGGGCAAAATCTCCCCTGGGGAAAACACCCCTACAAAATAAACTCAAAACAAGTAGATCCAAGTGATATTTTATTCCCCAAGCCATCGGCCTGTATAACATGCATCTTAATACACATGTTTCTTAGCTGGTCACTTCTACGCTTTTATTCAATTCAAATTTTACTGTTTTACTGTTGACTGTTTTATTGATTGAATTCCTTTTTCTGTCTCAGTATGATTAGATCTGGTTCATTATAATTATGCTGCTGTCTTATTGTGTTTGTTTTTTTACTGTGGATTGGTGTCTGGAGCGATGGGCCAAATTAATTTCCCTGTCGGGGATAATAAAGTTGAATCTGAATCTCTTTATCATAGACCGTATAACATATGAATGCAGTCTCTGTAATGTCATCCAGAGGTTTTTGGAAGAGCCAAAATGAAGGTCAAAGTGGTAGGCGCCCGGTTGCTGCAGCCGTCGCCAATTTGGCAGTGCCTGCCACCGCCTAACTCTCAGCTAATCAAA
The DNA here is from genome assembly GCF_963691815.1 of Echiichthys vipera. Classification (NCBI taxonomy): domain Eukaryota; kingdom Metazoa; phylum Chordata; class Actinopteri; order Perciformes; family Trachinidae; genus Echiichthys; species Echiichthys vipera. Next base: position 19,506,317 of record NC_139841.1, read on the forward strand.
AAATTGGGAAAAGTGATGGAGCTTGGATGGAGCTGAGGCAGGCCAAAAGAAGCCTACTGTATATGCTAGCCACCTGTGACAGCACCCATATGTCACTCAAAGTGCCCTAACTTAATAATGCAGAACTTCAAGATGGTTGTGTTATATAAAAACTCACCTCTGCACAGTCAACCATAGAGACTAAAAATGTTGTTTTGTACCATGCTTTAAAAATGTCTGCAGTACAGTTGGGCAGTTTAACATGGGGGTCGATGGGGATTGACTCGCCTTTGGAGCCAGTGGCCATTTGAGGAACTGCAGTTTTTGTCACTTCCATGTTGCATTCATTTATCAGCCTGGGAGATTGCTGCTTCCTTTTTATACTAAACCTTTCCTGTGTACCTCTTTTTGGCTATCAGTAGGTTCCATTCTGCTCTACACCTCATCAGCGCTGAAGGGAACAGAAGGAGGGAGGGATGGAGGGAGCAAAAGGGATGGATGGATCATGTCTGACCACAATAGAGTTTGGTTGCACAGGGCTTTTTCTCCATCAGGCCTGTCTGCGGCCCCTGGATCCAATATTCATTTAGCTTGATGTATTCCTGGGCTTGAAACTTTAATGTGATTTGTGGGAGAATCCAGATGGCAAGTTCACGGATCAACGCTGCTTACTGACAGTGCTGGTGCCAGCGGCCGGGTGCACAATAACACCGAGTGCCTCAGCCCTCCCTCTTCCCTCGTCTGTCTAACCATACCTCATATCCCCAACCCTACCATCAATGCGCGTGCACACACACACACGTTTTTTCCTCTTGATATCATTGTGTTGGTACCGGGAGATTGCAGAGAGAATCGTTCGGTTTGCTGACATTCAGCTCAGCACTATCAGTCTTACGATCTATTGTTTTCCCTTCTCTTTTCCTCTCAGTGTTTCTGTCCCTTTTCTTCCCAAGCTTCTCTCTCTACCTCGTACTCCATCTCTGTACACCTCTCTTCTGTCTTACTTCATTACACTCACTCCTACTCCCGCCACACTCATGCACATGCCCCTTGACTCGTGCCCCCATCATCCTTTGGCTCTCATTCACTTCATCAATCACACTCCTCATTCCAGTTTCTTCACCTCTTCTGCTCTCCTCTACGTTCTCCCACCAAGCATGTACTCAAGTATTGGAAATTTGATGTCTTGTCCACCCACTCCAGTGTAGAGATGATGTCATGCAATAAAAGTAAATCAATCAACATTTGTTAGTGTAGTGGGGAATGAGTAAGGGAATCGGAGCCCTTGGGCCAAAAATGAAATGAGAAACTAATCAGAGTAAAAACATTTATCTTTGTGACTTTCCTGGCTTCACTGTGTTAGTGCATTAACGTGTGAACACAGTGAGAATTATTGGTCTATAAAGCGACAGTTTATATGGCTCTGATGCAGGTATTTGTTGAGGAAAACACTAGATATTAGAGCAGGGAGTTGCACTTCCCACCATTAAAGAGCTGCTGACGAAATGAATAGGTGCAAATTTGGAATTCCCATGCAGCCATTTGATAACTTCCAACTTCATGCTCTGTCAGTGCACATAATTCCTTGCAACCCCTATGCCTGGCTTGCTCTAAATAAATAGCACCTCAAAATGTCAGTTAATCTCACTGCATACATCAGAGGCTGATAAATTTCCTTCACATACTTTGGAAGATATAGGCCCTCAAACATTCCATGAATGCTAAAAAACAGAGACTGCAACTGTGACTTTGCCGTTTCATTATGTCTCTTTCTAGAGTGCTCTATTTTTACATGGTGATAGATGGGGAGTGTAGGCCACAACTGAGGCTTGTAACTGCCTTGGCAAGCAGTTGCCTGCTTATAGCAATGCCACGCTCCGCCTCATAAGTTACAGTTTCATTAAAGATTAATTGACCATTGTGTGGCTGCAATTTCGCAAAATAATCATTACTTAATCCACCAGTGCAATAAACTGCATTACTTGAATGGGGGCATTAAATTACCATTGGAGGTTATTGTTGCAGCCATGATACAAAACCAAAGACCTCTGAACTGGACGATTGCCTGTTTCTCTTCAGTTCTAGGCAGCCCAGTCCCCCCTGCTGATCCCTAGATACTAAAAACAGACAGGGTGTATAGCTTTAAGATTTGCTGCGTTGGCCCATTTCACACAAGAGCCCCTTTTTCACAGCTATGAGGTAAAGGTGCAGCTAAAGTAGCTATTTATCCACTTTTCATTTCTTTACATAAAGCGCTTAAGGTCTCTGACAGCGTGTGTGTTGGGCCTGACAGAGGATAACATGTTCCACTGCAGCTATTCTCAGCTCTCAGAATATGTTAGCATTTTTTAAAGATTTGAATGAGGTGTACTTAGCATTCAAAACGGATAATGTGGTGCTCTGTCTGTGCTGAGTAGATTATCGTAGATTATCATAAGTGTTCCCAGCACACTTGAAGGCAGCTGTTGACTTAAAAAAAATGTTGTACAATCTTAAGTGTTTGTGTGTGGGAATGGTTGTTTGGGAAATTTTAATCAATATTTCCATCTCAAAAATGTCCAAAGTGCACCAAAAATAAAGTACTTTAAAATAACAAAACTGTGGATAAACCCATTTCCTAGAACATATTAACATACAACAGCAAACATATGCAGGTGATACAGACAGCTATATCTGTGTGGAACAGAAAGACTTGTCACACACAATACCTCTCTATAGCGTTGGCTTTGAAGAAACCCACATATTCATAATGTTAACACAAAAGCCAGGCAAGAAAGCAGGTGCAGTAATCACTGTAAAAGCATAAATTACATATGAAAATGGTCTAGGCTTTCAGAGCGTGCTGCTCCTGCCTCCTGAAAAGAGGGAATTGCTAAAATTGCATGTTCAAGGAATTGCTGGATTGAGGAGGGCAGGCAGTCTGGAAGGGTATGAGCTCTCCATGGTGCTGAGTTATTGCCAGTTTTGTTGCACACTGGGCATAGACACACAAAACACACACAAGTTGAGTCAGAGTAAAAGTAAGTTAGTGATTACTTTTCTTCTCCTTTTCCTGTGTGAAAGATCACAGAGGTCAATTTTGTAACTTCCCATCTGCTTAGCTTGTTGAATTGCTATCCAGAGCACCGCTCATCCAAACAACCTCACACTTGTCACCGCACTTCCTTGGATCCTGAGGAGTACACCTACATGACGCCCAACATGCTGTTCTGCAGTGTAACAGTTAATAGGGTTCCCCTCTCAATAAACTATACAGTGTGTATGCGTCCACAGTAGCAATTCTGCCTATGAGTGGTCGCCCCGCTTCACATGATTGCTTGATGGGCTCGTCACTAGCAGTTATCAGTTTCTCCTCAATGAGCGATGACAAACTGAGAAAACAGACTACACCTTCCTACAGCCACGATGGATGCACCTGATTGGAAGGATGCTTCACTCGTTGGCAAACAGCTGGTTTGGAAACTTTCTCTGATTTTTCTCTTTCTCTGGTTATATTATGAAAATAGTTCACCAATATGATTTTCTGAAGACATTTTATTTGTGAACTAAGCCATGCAGTTTTTGAATCTGTCATCATCATCATCATCATCATCATCATCATCATCATAATAATAATAATAATAATAATGATAATACATTTTATTGATGGGCACCTTTCATGTCACCTTCCATGTACAAAAAAGGAAGAAAGAATATTTTAAATAAATGTTTTAGATCTACAATGGTTAGTTTTAAAGATTTTGGGGCATTTCCAGACGCCTCTAGTTGTAGTGGGCGTCCGTGATTTGCATAAAGTAGCCTGGGAACGATCCATTATGCAAATGAGCAGCGGGCAACTCAATGCCCCGTGACCTGGAATTCGCTGCCACACTACCAGAATGCATTGCAAGGCAGCTCACAAAGACAATGAATGGGAAGAGGGGAAATGACGGACCCTGTGGATATGTACCATAACACATTACTAATATATATATACTGTAGATCTCAAGAGCTCCCACTTGACATTGCACTTCCTTGAGACCTCAGCAATACACCCACCAAATGTGAAGTCAATAAGATGTATGGTTGTCAAGTAAATCGAAAGAAGGACAGGAAGACAGACAGACAGACAGATTCCTTTCATTTTAGTTAGATAACGCCTGGGGGGGGGGGGGGGGGGGGTTGTCTATGTAAGATGAATGTAGGGATTTTATGTTGAATTAGGGAAATACACACTAAGGATCAACTGTGTTTCAAAATATGTGATGTGGTTGGTGTTGGCTGCTTGTGTACTTCAGTCGCACTGTTCAAGCTGTTCCATCATGTGCTTCCATGTGTCCCCACACAGCGGTATCAGTAGGGCCTTGGCTGGTGAGATATCGTACTTTGTGTCACACTTTCATGTGCATGCACACACACAGAAAGACATACACGTACGAGCGGATGAACACACCCTGTGCAGGCTCTCGCAGAAATCGCATGTTTTACAAGAACCCTGGAGAGGGGGAGGAGAAACGTATGACAAGCTCTGACATTTCCATTTCAGCTGTAAAAGATACAGCTGCCCTCAAAGTGTCAAGATGTGCTGTATGCATGTCTCAGATCAAAAGCCCAGATTTATCACAGAAATTACATCAAACATCCTTAAATACAGAACAAATGTTAATCTATTTGTATTGGGAAGCACATATTTGCTGTATACTGATGAAAAAAACTTCAGATTCATAAATTAACTGTTGTATGGCACAGTAACCCAAAATTGAAAGTACACAAGCTAGATATTTTGTTGGTTTCTTATTTTATTTACATATTCAACCTTTTCGAAAGCATGGTTATTTTATTATATCATAATTTATCCTGATCTTGCACAGTTGTGAAGCTATTGCGGTGACAAGCTTTCTACAGTCGTGTCCTGACTCATATCTGTGTCTTTTACCTTTGACATGTCTGTAGTGTACAGTATGCATTTTTGTAGTGTCATTGTATGTTTCCGATCTACTTGAAAATTCAAAATAAAAAAAAATGTAAAAACTGTCCACAGACACACAGACATATAAACATCTGGAAAAGCACTCCTCAGAACTGCCTCTTTGGTAGTTTCTGTTATAGCAGGTTTCTCCAGGAACACATTTTGCAATGATGACACACACACACCGCACACACACACCGCACACACACACACACACACACACACACACACACACACACACACACACACACACACACACACACACACACACACACACACACACACACACACACACACACACACACACACACACACACACACACACACACACACACACGGGCACACACGGTGAAAACAATACCACTGCTTCACATTAATTCAGTGCATCTTCTAAAAGCTAAATATAAATAAAATTGTACCCAAAAGACATTTGATTTCACCTGTCAGCCCTCTGTTGTATGTCACTCTTCTACTCTGGACTGCAGTCGCAAAAAAATATCGGGTTTTCACAGACTGACACTGCAGGGTGCGCACGAGAGGCATAACATCTCCTTAAAAGTGAAGCCAAAACATTTTGCCCCCTGCTGGTATTCTGTTATTTGGAAGTGCTTGATTTGATATGCAGTAGAAGTTTCTATGAGTGGAGCTCGCATTTTAAATGTCAATATTGCGGTCGATCATGTTCATTTAATTGTGGGAAGCCAAAATCGCGAGCATGATTAAAATTCATTTAATTGTGCAGCCCATAACATAATGTGTTTGTCAAAACAGTTCAATACTGCAAGGGCTTTTCTAAATACAAAAGAAGAATAACGTAGAGACACCCCCGATCAATTGATGAAACACAGTCTGTCAGAGAGAGAAAAAAGACTGAGTGGAAAATCATGGCACTTGCTGAAATGGCAGCCCGCAGCTTGCGAGACTGAGTGGGGCGAAAAGGAGATTTATGGTCATGCTGGCCCAAATGGAAACTCACTCTTGATTGACCATTTCCAATTGAAAGCTGACCTCCAGGTCAACGCGGAGAGATTTCATCAGGTACTGGGTTTTCAAAATGTTAGAAAGAAGTGAGAAATGAGTGCTGCCATCCATCTTGATGGAAATGATCCCGTGTTATCAGTTCTCTGGGCAGAAGGACGTATGTTTTCATAAAAGAAACGGTTGCCTGGGTCCAAGAGGCGGGTCAATACCTTCCACCACTTCTGTGACATTAAATATAGTGCAAGTTAACCAATGATTTCTTAGTCAAAATAACTTGGAATAATCTTTTTAACTGTTGATAATATACAATACCTTTGGGGCTTTTGCCGTGGGTCCATGCTTTTATAAAGCAGAAGATAAACAATTAAAGACCTGGCTGTGTTTCATCTCTATGTATACAGAAATATAAGGAACAGAGAGCACAACTGAGTGAAAGGGAAGATGATGAAATGCATCTGTGCTCGTCCAAAATTTGCTATCCATGTTTTGCATTAAAGCATTTTCTTCAGTAAATGATTCTCTGGTAACCAAGAACAATTATATACTTTAGTCTCCAGATCAATGTTTCAACAAGTGAGTCATCAAAAACAACAACTTAATTGATTTGTATTTTTGTTTGTCTTCCCTATAGTGTTTGCTGTGTTTTCACTTCAAAAGAGGGACAGGCATCGAGCGACAGAGCAATGAGTATCTAATTCATCACTCTCTGCACGACTTGCCTACAGGGCCAGTTTAATTTATTTTCACTTCACCACTTTGAAAACTGTTGGCTCAGGCTATTCTAACATATTCATAAATCTTCCAAGATAGGCTCATGGCTCTTCCAAGATAGACTGTTGAGGAAACTGGGAAAAGAGAAAAGAGAGAGCAAAGCAAGCATGTGCTGGGGATTGAAAGAAGCAAATTAGTTTGCTTTTGTTTTGGTGCTAATTTATGACAGCCATATTGGAGGTGATTGGGTCCTTCCAAGCTAATGGCTTGTGCGGGTTCAGGGTCTTTTATCTTTCTTTGGCCAAGTTAATATATGAAACCAATTGGCTATTTTCAATCCCTCGTACATGTTTTCTTCATTTGTGTTGGCTATCAAATGCACAAATAATATTCCAATCTTCTGCCTAATATACTAAACGCCCCTCCTGTCTTGCTATTTAAAAAATACCACTAATTTAAATGAGATAATCAATGATAACTACTAACAGATGGAAGGAATAAGGGTATTAAGAGCAAATAAAATTAAGCTGCTTTGACTGAAACATACAGTATAATAAGAGTTTAAATAATCAATGAAAATCCTGACCATTTAACTTCCACATACTACTTCCCTCCTTCGCTTAATTTCCCCCCCTCAATGAGCTATTTTTACTTGTAGGTCCCAGTAGAGGCAAAAAGTGAGATTCCAGCCAAAACCAATATCATCGGGTTTCTAAGCTTTAGCCTGGAGAGAGGACAAACAAACAACGAATAAATTAATGTGGGAGAACAAAAGTGTTTTAAATCCCAATTGTAGCAGATTGAACTTAAGAGAGTAAACAAAAACGAGATAATTAAAAAATAAAAAAAAAGGGTGTTTCAGTAAATAAGAAAACCCATTACGGATTGAAGAGTGGGCTCACATTGAAGGTTTTTACCACATATGCATAATATGTCTTTGGCCCAGTTGATCATTTGTAAAACAAAATAGGTTGATTACATAATGTTAAGAGACATGGTAAATTGTCTGTATTGATATAGCGCCTCTCATTCACACACACACACACATACACTAATGGTGGTCGAGATGCCGTGCAAGGGGCTGGCCTGTCCGATGACTGGAGGAGCCAAGATCGAACCGCCAACCTTGTGATAAAGGATGACCCGCTCTACCTCCTGAGCCACTGCCACCCACAGACTGTATTAAATATGGGCATAGTCTCTGTAACGTAACCCATAGGTCACTGAAGAGCCAAACTATAGCTTAATGTAGGCGGCTCTGGCAGGAGCCATCTTGGCAGTGACTGATGTTACCTTTTCCCAGCTAATCCGAGCAGCTGGTAGCCACCTGTGTTGACACCCACCTGTCAGCATCCAGGCCCCTAATTATGCACAACTTTAAACCTTAATATAATTTAAATGGGTGAGTTATTTATGAATTCACCCCTGTACAGTTATCATGTACATGTTAACCGCTGTAACGTTAGTTATTTTGACATAGGGACTAATGGAGATTGACTTGATTTTAGTGCCAGCCTCAAAAGGCCATTTGAGGAACTGTAAGGCACAATTATATTGTGTGACAGGAAGACTGGGCCAGGATCGATGAATTGCTCTTGCATATCTTCAAAAAGTCTCTGCTAATAACATATCAATATTTTGATGCCAATAAAGACGTGCATGTAGTATGCACTCTGGCAAGAAACAGGCCAAAATGTAAAAGTGAAACCTTCACATGCATATTAAGTTAAAGGAATGCAAAGTTCCATGTTTGTTAGATCAAAGCTTTGCAAAGTCATGCATGAAATCTAATGTGAAAAACAGTTCCAGTGCCATCTATAATTCCGATGATTGTCAGGGAAAAAAGGCAAAAAATGGGGGAGGAAGCACAAGGTGTCGGTTAATTTGCCAAACATTTTACAAAGCGGAACTATGGGAGTGAAGAGGACTGAGTTTAAGCTTTAATAGGTAGCTCCCTTGATGTGAGATTCTACTACAGCATTCTAATCTAAATCTAAGTGAAAGCAGAGGAAATATCCAGGGATTGTCATATGCGCATTGTGTTATCTATGGCTAACAGCCCCAACAGCTCACAAAGGGTAGACCACAGGGGTGAGCAGAAGAGAGAGAAAACATTTCCTTATGGAAATTCTGTTATTATGGAGAGACAGTCTAATGTGTCTCCAGGAGCAATTTGACCATAAGCAAACTCAATACTTACTAATTCAAATTCAAACCAGAGTTCTGTCTCACACCAAAGTGAATCTCTCAAACAGCAGTAAAAGTGTTTGGTTACAGGTTTGTAATAATTTTCTTGTATACATTTTCTAACAAAGTTTTGCTGTTACACTTGTGCCTCAAGGTAGATAAAGTGCTGAGGCCTGGAGCGGAAACAAAAATAAAGTGGGAAAGAAAAAGGCATGATTAAAAGTTTAATTAGAAGAATGAAATGGAGTGGGTTTTCTATTACTACATCCTTGTTGTAACTCACATGGTGCTGCATACTAATTTGATCCCCTTATTTAATTCATAAGCAATTAAAATAGCTGGAATAGATTATTATTATTTTATAATTATAATTATAAGTATATACTACATTTCCAAAAGGTGGGTGTTCGTCATTTGAACCATTTGCCTGTTTAGCATAGAGTGAGTGATTTCAGTCCAGTGAAGACAATGGACCCCCACAAAAAAGGTCAGAAATGCCAAGTTGGATGAGTATATATACAGTATAAAGCAATGTGGTGATTATGTGTCCAAAACAACATTTTTAGAAACTCGTAAATTGAGATTAGAAAATATTACCATTTTGAAAAAGCCGGCAAAATGTATTGGACACACACACACACACACACACACAGACACACACACACACACACACACACACACACACACACACACACACACACACACACACACACACACACACACACACACACACACACACACACACACACACACACACACACACACACACACACACACACACGCAGGCACACACAAACACAGTTAAGAAACTCGATGTATAAAGGGTAATCAAAATTAACTTAAACATAGAGAACACAGAGAGGGCATTAATCCAATGGCAGCACACACAAATCCCAGTTTTAAAGGCAACTGTGTGTTGTTTTCACATTGTTAACTTTATTAGTTTTTATCAGTTAGTTTATTATTCTTTAGACTTTATTCCTATGGTCATGTTGATTACTATGTGAGCTCACTGTTTTTAAGCATCGGTCCTATATACTCAGAAGATGTATATGTTTGAAAAAAATGTATGTTTGCAGTAGTACAAAATATAAAATCAGAGTTAAAAGTGTGCAGCTCTCTCCTTCCTGTGATGTCTACCTGTGAACCAATACCACTAAGAACAGGTGTGTGTTTTCCTTTAGTTCTTTATTGATTTGATATTGAACGCATCACTCATTCTAAATAATACGGTGGTTGAGCACTGTGGAGCAACACGAGTTCAGTTGTTGTTTATTTGAACCTTTGAGACAAATCATACCCGAATGGACAGCGTAAACGGACAAATAAAACACCACAGAGAAGAATCTGCAGTAGCTACATATCCCAGGTGTTTTATATGTCTATCAAGGTATATAAACACATTGGGGTAAATTATTCTTTTTAGACAACAGTTTTTTTTTCAACTAAAATGTTGCATGATGTGCATTTTTGCAATTAGATAGTGCTGCCAGTGATCCGTGATCTTCTACACTGGCCAGACGTGACTCCTCCCCAGAGTTTAAATGCCAAAGACAGCATTTTAGCTAATTGTCTGGTAAAAGGTCAATATGCATTTGAAAATGAGACACATGGTGGGTGTTCATTAGATGTGCTGGGAGCTAGCGCTTATAAGAGCAGTCCTGGGCCCATCCAATGTCTTCCTCCTCAAGGGATAATGTGTGAAGTCCATTTCTGGCGTCTTGTCAAAGATGAAGACAATGCTGTCAAAGCTGTTATTTTTTGGGCATTGAATGTAAAGACCAGTCAAGGGATACGCTGCTTTTGGAACCACTTTGAGTTTCACAAGTTCTTCTTAATGGCTCAACCATTAACTTTCTAATTTTTACATAGCCAATTTTTCTGAGTGCACCCAGATAAAGGAGAAAACACTTTAACACACGCTTCAAAAATCATGCTTTATACCTTTTCGTCTGTGGAGCTTTTTTCTAATCCCACTAATCACAATTACCGCAGATATAACTCCAAATACTCTTGCAATCACAGAGAAGATGGCAGTATCCACCTAATAATGCACTTAAGTCACCTGAGGCACTGCAACAACCACGTAGTGCCGCCCAGTTCTCTGTCCCAACTTGTCAAATACACCAGTTTAGTCAGTAGCTCTCAGTTCTGAATAAAATGCACAAGGCACCCTTTAATGACTGTATAACACAGCAAGTGTACAAACTGCTGGACCGCAGCACAATGAGGTGACATTGTATAAAGAATGACAAAGTCTGCATAGGAAGGATGTCGGGGTGGATGGATAGATGGGTAAAACAAATACGGGACTTTTACTAAATCTAAGTCTAAGTAAAACAAATACAGGACTTTTACCCAGGAGATCACTGTTTGTGTTCCGTGTGAAACCAAAAGTTAACTTTGACTTATTTTAAATTCACGTCCATAACATACTAAACTATCATCCCGTAACTTCATAGTTCTCAACTTCTCATAGTTATTTTAACCCAAACCACTATCTTTCTCAAACCTAACAGTACCCTGCACGTTGAAAATGAAAGGGGTAGTCGGATCTATGTACGGCCCTGACCAAGAGGCCGTATGTGACAGGTTGGGAGTAAGAATATGCTGCAAGTTCAACACCACACACACAGTACACCCTCCAATATTTTATGACCGAGAGCTTTCAACTGCATGTTGTTTTGAAATTCAAAATGTTGTTAGATGCTGGCAGTACTGATAAACATATCAAAGTAAAGACAATCTCTGTGTCTCTCTCATCTGCTTGTGTTTGTTGACACACGGGAAAAATGGCCTTTGGATATAACCATAATATTAATATTAGTGCATATCTTTCAAAAAGAGAGAAATCTAGAGATCTAGAGAAATATATGATGGCTTCGTATTGTACTTCCTAGTAGAAGAAACAGCTGAGGCCAGCTGAATTGCCTAGGAACAACAGAGAAAATCAGCAATTACCCTACTAACATGGGATTCAATGCAGTCTAGAGCCTGTGACCCAAGTAAATGAAAACATTTAACCTATGCCAATTTTATACGTACAGGAGGATACATTCTTTATAAATGCCCATGGTTGCCTGTATCTGAGAGGAATATATGGTTCACAGAAGGATAAAACAAGACTAATTCTTACACTTACACAAGTGTTCATGACAGAAGGGAAACTGTAGGGTTTATTAAATGATTGGATCTCATTATAAATATATTTGAACAGCTTAAGCTCTCTGACTGCACGCCTCTCCATGGGCTGTCTGAAGTGCTATCACTTTGAAGTGCACTATGATGAGCACTGTGATTGTTGAAGAAGTTACACCATGAGTTGTCCAATTAAAGGCGGAAACGATAATTGCTCTTAAAAGAACGCATTTTCAGGAGAACTCTCAACACCTACCTTCACCCTTCACCCATACACAAAATGCATAAACCCACAAATATAATTTAGTCTAATACAAACCTCTAAGCTGGAACCCAATCGTAAAAGCTTTTCCCATTCTGTTGGGGTTATTATCAAGCCAAAAGAAAGAATCTCTTCTTAGCCTGTCATCCATCAATCGGGTGACAAAACAGTCTTCAAAGCACAAGGAAAATACGTTTGGTGCATGACAATAAAGCTTTTTCCCAAAACCTATAGAGTCCTTTGAGTAAGTGGCAGCGGAAGACTTGAAAGTATTTCTTTGACAAACCACTTAGTTCTCTGATTTTAGAGGACGAGTAATGATCCCTTCAGAGAGAGAGGAAATAGAGGGGGGCTCTGTTTCCTGAAGGGTGCATGTGTGTGTGTGTGTGTGTGTGTGTGGGGTGGGGGGTGGGGGGGTGGGGGGGTTGGATTGAGCCTTTGAGATTCTCAAACCTGTTTTAATAACCTGCGTAAACTTAAAGAAATCAAAGAAACAATCGCTCTATTTAAGCACTTGCCCTCAGTTACATGGTCTTTCATCATTATTTTTCCCTAGGGTGACTGTCACTGCAAGCATTTTCTTCTCTCATACTAATTATTAGTTGTGTCACTGTCAATGCTCAAGACAGAACTTTTTTCACTTAAAATAACATAACCACTAATGGGTAAAAGTTGTTTGTAGATTTATTGTGAGTGATTCATTTATGCGTTGAATACATTCTTGAGGTACATTCTGATCCGACTAAAAATAATTCAGCTTGACTCTAGTATAGCAATACAAGCTTTTCTAATAGTCTTCTAATACAACGTACATTGTACCTACATGAAGAGCGCTAGTTCCCACGCTCATGTCTGACGAGTTTGCGGTTCTTGCAGCTGTTTGGAATTTAGGCCTGTCTTTTTAGACGAGAGACTTAAGAAAATTGGAAAATATCTGTAAAACCAAAGAGAATCGTATCACAATCCACAGAGGGAATTGGAAGGCAAATCTATCCCAGCTCCAATTAAAAAGAGCATTGACATTCAATCCTTGAGAAGGCTCACACTATTTCCCTTGTCCAAATAAGAGCATTTTACGTATGAATATAGATCTCCTTTACTTTGCTTTACTAAAATGGAGTTTGACCCTGCTGCCCTGTGATGTCCAACATCACTGTGCAGCATGTGGAAAATATTGATATGCTGGGATTGTTTACCTTGCAGATGAAGCTTGCTCTCAGGGCTCTGCAGAAGGATTGAGCTAACCGAGTCCAGATTGTCATAGCTACTGCATCCCAGCGGTCCCGTCCGTGTCTCTGTCACCTGCAAAAGAATTAAGAACTGAAATAGTATTGATGCACATTTGAGAAGCAAACAAACGTATGTGTGCGTGTGCACAGACTAATATTTCTCTCAGTACTCTGTACCACACACATTCTAAAATTAAACATATGCTAAGGATCACAAGTCACCCCTGCCATTAACAATGTGAGGTGGTATGATAAACATCTTTTCATTACTGCTGTCAGTGGATCATGTTACAGTATTAATAAAGACTTAGACTTTCACATGTGCTAATTAAACTGACTGAAACATGTTTCATAAGCTTAGCATTTTATCAACCAGCCATAATGTGAGCACTAATTGACTCAATGCTTGAAACGAGGTGCAATTTTTTTTAAACACCTTTACATGACGCATCTTTAATGTAGCAGCTGGTGACGTGTCGAACTTTCAGCAAGGGAGTGATTTCTTTAAAAGAATTTCTTTGAAGGGGAACATCCACGGCTGTTTTCCTTGAACTATGGCTTTGTTCCGTTCCAAACAATAGCACTGAGACAATAAGGTCTCCCCACCCCCCTCCCCAGACCACTGTCAAAGATATAATGACCCTATTCATATGGAAAGACACTGCTTTGAAATATACAGCTTCAACGTTTAAGACCTTGAAGAGGTTGCTCTTGAAAAGAAAGGAAGTGAAAGAGTGAAATCCCTTCTCCTTTCAGTTGCCTTTGCTCATTAAGTTCTTCCAGTAGCTCCCAATAGTGCTTTTATACAAAGCCAAAAGAGAAAGCATTCAACAAAGATACTGATCTCACAAAAAAAAATCCAGTGTTTTGTTTTCTTCTTGCAGGTCTTTGTTGAGCACAAATGAAAAGAAAATGCCAATACCAAGTAGCAGACCTATAACTGGAACATTAAGGATACAATAATATATAACTATTAGAGTAATCTTATATTAAAATTATTTGAAAGGAGTTTTGTTTATTTGTAAGTTAAAAAAGAAGATGTGTATAGTATATTATATATCATATTAGAGAGAGGTTCGGGAATATTTTCTTTAGCATTTGTATCTGTCAGCACTTAGGCACTGTCGACAGAGTAGGGGTTTCTGTTGAAAAAGTGGCTCATGAGCTAAAGAATGTGTGGTCAGCACGTGTCTATCCCAGTAGGGGAAAGTCTTGTGAGTTCAACGCTCTCTAAATGATTTTCTTGGCCATTTGGGAGCTACAGAAGCAAGCTGTGAAGACAGTATTGACATATTAGCACGTTTTATGGACAGGGTACTCTTTAGGGCCTGGCTACCTTGTGATTGACAAGTTGCTACCACCGTGTTGTCTGGTTTAGGTGTTGTCCGTGTATTGACATTCATTTCGACCATTAGGACATTTGGGTCATTTGGTTAAAAATGTCTTACTTACTTAGCTCCACCCTCTTATTCAAATATGGTGACATCTGGCTCCAAAAAAACAAGACGCCAAAACGCCTTATACAGTCTATGTTCTAGCCATATGGTGAATGTAAATCCAATATTAACATTTGTAGCTGTTTTGTGTCTCCTCTAGCTCTGAAGGGGAATACCTGACATTGATGTGTGTAGGTAGGTAGCATACAGTGGTTTTATAATAGCTTTTTCACAGAAAAGAGTGAGTGCAAACCAAACAGTGAAGTTGCAGGCCGGAAAACCAAAACAATGAAGAGAACTGCAGACACAGCTGATTTTCTGTGTATGAGAGGCCCATTTGAGACACAAATAGTCATGTGATCCATTGTCAATATAAAACACTGATTATAAATAATTAATGAGATAATTGTAGAAGGAAAGGACAAATTAAAATCTGTACCATTGTAATAATAACAAATAATAATGATTAAGCTTTGTTAAGCTTTGTACAGGAAAAACTCATTGTATTAATATGATTAGAGCTTGGATATAGTTTGAGGGTATTCCAACCTGATCCAAAGGATTGGGAGTGGGGCCAAGACAGACACGGCTGATGAGTTTACAATATGTCGCTTATTGTAACTCATTGTCCTCTATTAACATCAGCTGACAAAATCACCTCTTCACTAAGACAAAATATTGATCAAATATTTGTACTTAAAAACCATCCATCATTATCTTCAACCGCTTGTCCCTAACGGGGTCGGGGGGGTGCTGGAGATGATCCCAGCTGACATTGGGAGTGAGGCGGGTACACCCTGGACAGGACGCCAGTCTATCGCAGGACACATAGAGACAAACAGAGATAGACAACCATTCACACCTACTGGCCATTTAGATTCATCATTAACCTAACACCTGCATGTCTTTGGACTGTGGGAGGAAGCCGGAGAACCCGATGAAAACCCAGGCAGACACTGGGAGAACACGCAAACTCCACACATAAGGGCACCAGCTGGGCTTCGTACCAGAAACCCTCTTGCTGTGAGGAGACAGTGCTAACCACCACACCATTGTGCCGCCCATTGTACTTAAAATGAATTACTGTAATGTGCTTAAGACTGCAGGGAGGTCTTGATAAAAGGGCTTTTACATTGATGGGTAAAGAAAAATGACCAATGTTAGTAAGATTTCCATCACCTATGGCCTCAGTAACTTGTGAATTGTTTGTGTGTGTGTGTGTGTGTGTGTGTGTGTGTGTGTGTGTGTGTGTGTGTGTGTGTGTGTGTGTGTGTGTGTGAGTGTTTGTCTGTAAATGACAGTGTGACACCATCTTTTCTGTCTTTAATGTCGAACAGCAACAGATGGTGAGCTGACAAGCAAGAAATTAGACAGATGTATATCTTACCCTTGGCATCAGGCTGTTGGGGGGGAAAAAATGCAAAATCATGGGGAGACAGACAGGAACAAACTCTGTCGGAGAACTATACAATTTAAAGATTTAATTATTGTCCTTTGGATAAGTTCAGATAATTTTCTCCATTCTAGGACAGGTAGTATTAACATGATCAAGATGATTGCTATATGTATCTATATTTAAATCTCTGGGTGGCAAATTGGCAGTATAAATCTAACAGCAGTGTGTTACTGTTGCATTAGAGTGGCATTCTTATGTCAAATAAAGTTACTAGCAATAAATTCAATATGCAGTAACAAAAAAACACTAGTTATAAAAATCTATATAATATAATATTAATATATAAATATAATACTATTGTAATGTTAAAAAAAACACTCTGTGTGGAGCTCAGTGTACTGTCTCTACGCAACCGGTACTCTTCCCCTGTACAAGATGTTTCCCTTCAACACACACTCACACTGAACGAATACAGAAATGCGTTGTAATATAGCCTGTAATGTTTGTTTCTATAAATACCTTTTGTTTACGTCTTTGAAGAATAATGCAATCCAAATAGCACAGAACAGGATATTGAGACTAATAAGTTATATTTTTCAGCAAAACTAGACTCATTCAGTCATGCTGTTTTGAAATCATGTTGTGTTTCCTGTAGAGATGGAAGTACAGTAACCTTAAATTACATTTAAAGAGGTTTACTTAATTTTTAAGATACTATCAGACCCATTTTCAAAGGATTTTACCACGGTCTGGTACAATAAATCCGCCGGGAGCTGCTGGATCTTCAAAAAAAACCTGGGTGATAAGGCTCAACATACAAATTCAGGAAAAATATCACACCATTACAAAAGTTTAGAAAATACACAATTTTTAACTGCGGCAAAGCAGTAGGCCTACCTCCTCGCATTAAACTAATGGATTGTATTAACTGCCTTTGCAGAATTTGTAACAAAGGATTCATTTTTTTAAAATATATTTCCATTTAACCTCAGTACACGGTAACGTCTCCCTGAAGGCAACAGTTCAATTCACTATGCAGTGGGTGAGCGGGGTCATTAGTAATTAATTGGCTTTCTCTGTTAAAAGTTCATCATACAGAATACTTAGTTGTTTTTGTGGCTTCCCAGCGTTCTTGGAGGCCATGTTTATTATTTTCTTCAGCTTATTCCCCCTCTCACAATTCAGGTTACTGCACCACATAATCATATTAATGGATTAAATACTTTCCACCAGAGTTTTTTGCATTTTTTGTTTCTAGAATATTTTTGCTCACCCCAAAATTGTTCAGCATGCGTAGGAAGTGAAGGCGTCGTGACAATTTATTTTTAAAGGTGAGACTGCTGTCAATGTATTTTAAGTATTAAAAATCATCAACCACCTCCAACATTTGCCCATTAATCATTATTGGCTGCATTGAACCTTGGCTGTTTTAAATAATGTTTATGTTTAGCTGAGGTTTACAATATCAGTAATGAAAAGTACATAAACAACCCACACCACTCTAAAGTACATTATTTCTTTTTGGTTAGCACCATCTTGACTCATCCCACTTGGGTGTTAAAAAAAATCACTTTTTTTGCTAATAAACATGTTTACTAAAGAGGCCTTTGTCAGTCTGGTTTTACTCTTATCACAATAAAACAAATGTTTTCCTGGTTTTAACTGGGAACTATTTATTGACAACTATTCTACTGCATTTGTCTACTCAGATGGTATATGAGACATTAATGATAGTCTCATGCCTGCAATTTTCATATAACTGGTGGTCCACAATTTCCAGCCATGTTCCCTTTATTTCCTTCCAGCCAAGCAATGGACTTTGAAATGAACTTCATGGCCTTGCATAAAATGCATGTGCAGATTGATTACAGAGCTAGACTTGCCTATCACACTCTACCATCTTGATGGCTGCTGACGGTGCCCTTTTTCCTCTCTTTTTGTTGTGGTTATCACAGAATGAATTACTTCCTTCCTGTGTTGCATGATCTATGGTGACTGAGCAAAGTGAATATCTGTCCTCTGTCGCCAACGGACATCTTCCAGGTGGCAAAGCAGGCACGAGCTAGATCAGGCACATTTACATTAGTAGTTACAAACAAATCACACACCCCGATGGATGTGCATAAACATGACCGCCGCATGCCACAGTCAGTTTAGCATAGAGTAATTTTTCTCCAAGAATTATTATTCCTTGTTGGGGGCAGACATACCCAGCTTTATGGATTAAAGACTGACCCTTGTAATCTGAATGACTTTAGGAGGAAAGCATACAGCACTTGTTTGGGTCTCTCTTTTCATTCTCTCCAGCACACACCATAAGAGTGCCGTGTACCAGATTATGAAAATGGAGTATAACGCAATAAAAATACAAGGAGCAATCAAAGGACTGAAGTGGGCCGAGGGGGACTTAGAGGATTTGGATTATTAAGCATAACACAACATAGGAATCCCAATGGGCCCAGACTGTATCACAGCCCACAGTCAGAAACCATGGTTCTGGAATATGCTTTCTAATTGTCATCTGTCATCAAGAAAACCATCTAAGCAAGTAAATAAAAGATGATGCACATGAGATCCTTCATTTATTCTGTTTCTATATTTTCAGTTGGCAACAGAATGTACATGTACTATTCCCCATGCCCCAAATGTTGGAAAACTTTCTCCTGTCTGGGCAAACTACTTTATTTTTCAAAATGCATAATTCATCCTGGTGACATACTGTATATGCGATGCAGCTGCAGTTCAGGTCTATTTACTCGTATCGTTGACCTTTGTGATGCCCCTGACTTTAGTTTAATACCAATTAAAAACCTAAATCAATTTATGGTTTATCAAAAGCAGATGGACTGCAACATTCAGAAGTCAACATGGTAGGCATTTTTATACCAAGTGCTGTAAATGTTCTTACAGAGACTAATTGCAAAATAGCCTTACATTATCTTGGAGAGCTGTGAATTATCAGAGATAATTGTAGGCCTCTCAGCCTCTACAGAAAATGTAAAATAAATGGACTTGGACTTCCTTGTGCCTGATTAGAGTAACTGAGAATGAGGTCATTGTCAATCAAATAAATGTCTGTTCTCAATTTCTCTCCAAGCAATAAAGCCGTAAATGTTTCATGGGAGTATTATGTGAGTTTTGCACATGTGTTTATCTGTATACCAAAGTATGAATAGAAATTTCAGTAGTAGTACTTGAATTAATGTAATAAAATCAAATGGCTTTCCATATCTATTAGCTTTAGTAGCTTTACATTAGGGTTGCAGCACTGTGATAATGGAGAGGGAGAACTCATGTGCATTAGATATCACTCTTGGATGTGTATCAACTGTCTAGGCTGTGCAATAAAACCACTTTCCACAAAGTTCATTAAAATTATCACAGCATATGGAGCTCTCATTATTTCTACAATTCCTGTAACTTGTCATGGGAGCAGTGTGTCCTCACTTCTATTTTTCAAACCGCACTGAGAGGAGTATATTTCTCAGACAGCAAACCCTGACATTATACTGTGTCCCCGAGTTGCATTTCAACTTGAAAGACAGAGGAGAATAAAAAGGTGGTTTGAAGCTATGTGAGATAAGGAAAAATAAGGATGAAGGCAATAAGATGGATGAGTGCGGGACAGGGAACAATACTGTAAGGTTGAACTCTCTTCATTACACATTGCTTCTGCTGAGCTTCCCTTATACGCCCATCACCTGCCATTCTTTTAATGACTTGCTATTTATGGATACATAGAAATGAAGAGAAGTGCTCCTCGGTAATTCTCAAAGCCTGATATAGTTGAAGATCTCTGAGGACATGTTTCTGCCTTGTTCATATCACATTACATGTGGCTACAGTGTTACTGTATGTCACATTAGAGGGGCATATCTGAGGAACACATATGATGCCACATTTCTATATCTATAGCATTCCTTGTATGAATTAAAATAGCATTCTTTGGAGAAATGTGTCTGTAAAAGCCATTTCTAATGTACCTCATTTGTTTTAAATGATACTGATAAAATGATTAACTATGGGGCATTTCTAATTATAACTGTAGAACTTTCAAGTGCGCAACTCAAGCAACACTGCATAGACAATCTGTCATGCTTGCTTGTGGCGAATGCAAATTAGATGTAAACTGCTCCAAACTTGTCGACAAAAATCTGGGTCATATTGTATACACATTACATTTCCCTTTCACACTTCACATAAGCCTCACATGACCGGACCAAGAAATGAGAAATAGGATAGCATAGCTGTGACTGCTAAACCTCCATCACCACCAACAGCACTGCAGCATCATCAAGAAATATACATATTGAGCGCTGGTGTAAATCACAGTAACTGTATGGGTAGGTGACCTTGCGAGGGATGCCGTGAGCACACTCCCCAGCAGGAACGCATACTCCCACACATCATGCATGAATGAATATACAGTACACACGCCACATGCACACTCATACGCAGCCGTGAAAGCATGCAAGCACGTATACACAGTCGATTTCTAATCATACTTCTTCCTGCGTAATCACACTTTCCCATAGGAAGGCAGTCACTCGTAAAACTGACATTTTCTTTCCATTAAAACACTCCATTGGGTATCTTATTTTCATTCCTAAATGACCCTCCCTCTCCACTGGAGTCCTACCTTGCAGCAATCAGGTTTAGCAACACAAAGACAAACAGCCACATGCAATTTATTTCTATCAGCGAGGTATGGTATTGTTCACAGTGGGAAGAGAACTCTGTTTTCGTACTGGTTATATTCTTCTTTTGTTTTTTCTATAGAACCGTTTTTGTGGAGAAAAATGTTTATAATTTTTGTCCTGCCAAAAAAAATACTAAATGAAGGCATTATGGATAATGGTACACTAGTCGGAAAAGGCACCACAGCTGTGCATCCCCGTGGTTAAGTATAGCTGTGACAGAAGTGACAATGATGATAAATACAGATTCTGGCACGAGAAGGAACTGAATTATGATTTATGAATTAGTAGAAATTGATAATACCCCTATGTTGCTTCTGTAATCCCCCCCCCCTTCCCCCATATTTAATACAAGAGTTGCAACACATTCATGGAGATAAACGATGTACAGCAGGAATCCCCCCCTACTGTACGATCTCATTACATCGTAACCCCAGGCCAGCTTGTTCAGTACTGTGGGTCTAATGTGTGCTTGTTTGTTTGTTTGTTTGTGTGTACACATATATGCTTGCATGCTGTCATAGTTTAGCTCATATTTCAGACCAGTGAATGAAAAGAGGAAAGGAGACTTTTATATCATAGATGTATGCCAAGCCCTTATTGTGTCATTTAACTTTTGGTAACATGTTAATTTGTTCTTTACTTTTGTTTTAACATATATAACAATATGTGGTCTTCATAACACAGCTGTAGTTTAGGTAGATTTTTGTATTGCAGAAGGTGGGGGAAGCAGCAGAAAGCACTTTTTTTTACCCAATGTATTTCTGGATAGGTGGGTCTCAGGTAAATAACAAGTCTAAGATTCTGCCGAAGGTGCCAGCAGCACAGTGGGGATATGTCTTGGTTTTGATTAACGTTCACATGTAGCTAAGACCTCTTAAGCAGTGCAAAGGCTCAGTGAGACAGAATGGGGTATCAAGGATGAAAGGTTTGATAAATTCTGCCAGCCACTGTGCACGTAGTCTATCAGCCCAAACATTTAGTGGCAAGCAATTGGATCTGCACAAATGGCACGCACACATAAAGAAAGCTATTCCCGGCTGTTGAAAGCATCTCATGTTTGACACTTCAGTTACTACTGCTTTTGATTACTAGTGAATTTTGTTTAGCAATAAAATCAGTGCTCCTTAGAGGCCAATTGTACATGTAACCTTATTTGTATTCTATAAATGTGTTTTCAGTATTTCAACCATTGCAGTTTGCACAGCATGTGCAACTTGTAGGAGTCCAATAACAATCAAAACATTGTTTGTATTTCTCTCAGATGAAAAGACGACTCAGTTCATAATGAGAAAGCTTGGCATTACTGCCTGCACAGATGCCTGATGTCATCAAAGATGGATTGGTATATGTCCTGCTGGCTGCCCTGATGTTCACGTACTGTTCTGCTGCCTCATTAGTAGTCTGATAATGAGTTAGTTAATCAAATAACACTTGCAAAAATAGTACGAAGCATAAATGTTGTTTTGATATACTGCACATCCACAATATATAATCATATCTTCAATGGGGGGGTAGGGGGGGTTATATTCTATATATTTTTTATTTATTGTTTCATGATGGTGCCACCGCCTTCTAGTGGTGCATTAATTAGATGGAATAAGGATGTCAGTTTTAGTTAATTTTGCTTTTGACAGCCCGAGGACAACTTTGAAAGTGAGTGCTAATCTATTCATTTTAAATTTTAAAAGGCAAAATGACAACACATGCTGGATCTTAGTTGATTCCAGGTCACCAGGCCTAAGCATTGGGGAATATAGATATTTTTAAAGATGTCTTTCCAAACTAAAATGTGTTAACCTAAGTGTGCGGTTGAGAGAGAGAAAGAGAGTGTCAGAAAGAGAGAGTGAGCATGTGAGCGATGGTGAGTATGAAATGAGCAGCTAGCTGAAACATAGCAATGCAGTGTGAGTACAGTTGTAAATAAGAGCTACAACTCCTCAAGATCCAAGCCAAGTTCAAAGCCAAGCCCAGAAGCTAGTGACAACTGTAGCTTATGAGTGACCAAACAGTGATTTACCAGGGAAAAGTGCTTTTGTACATCAGTTTGCAGGTAGATACAGTAGCTAATTAGCTGCTCAGCTGTAGCACATTAAGCAGCATGTAACCTGACCTGCAAATGACACTTAGGTCCAGTTAATTTACCACATCCTATAAGCAACCAAACTCGAAAAATGATGTTTCATTTTCCCAGGAGGATATCACATTAGGTTACTATTTTGTTTTGGTTCCAGGACAACTGCTTTCCATCACAGGAAATAGTTCTGTGATATCAGGCCATGAGCCAAACAAAACTTGGCGGCGAACCATTTGGGACATTTTGTTAAAGAGGAGGTGGCATCCACCAGCTTCTCCCCGACATCTGCACAATATGCAGAAATCTACAAATTAGAGCCTCTTTTCTCTTCAAAATCAAATGTTGTCGATGTATTGAAAAACTACTGTTCAAAGGGATTTTTTTCCCTTCTTCGATGGATGCTCCTTGTTGGGTTTAATCAACAAGGTTTTATGATTGCATTTGTTTTGTATTGATTTGCAGACGTAGTCCTTCAAACCATGAAGTCCTTAACCATTTTTGATATTCCATTTTTTTTTAAATCCAATATGTTCTAAGTTTCCATATGAAGCTGTGAAGGTGATTACATTTTTTTACTTCAACTGTTTGTGTGACATTGAAGCTATAATTGGAAACTTTCTGTAATTTTTTTTTTTGTAATTTGCTGAAACTGTCTCTATATCCTGACAGCACACTGAGACAGACTATCTGTGAAAAAGTAACACTGCTTTAAGAGCAGTTATTGACAGTTATTGTGTAAGAGTTGTTTTTCTTAGGGTGTGGTAGACGCCAGCTGATCATGTAGCAGATGCTATTATGAGCACACAGAGAGGGCTCTGAAAGCAGTCAGTAACAGAAGGTGGAGATAGAGCTTTTTTTTACTATTAATAATCTATTATCAAGGTTAAAATAGAGTTAATTTTAATGATATTAAGAATAAAAGAAATAATAAATCACAGGTTCTGATATGTATACCGTGATGTTTGCCTCAGGCTGATAATTATAATTGTTGGAAATATGTCTTTGATGGAAGAGAACATTCATATTTTAATGTATTTAGTGTTTTATTCATTGCATTGGTAAGTTTGCATTATGCCATTCCGCTTATTAATTTCTGGGCATACAGAGATAATGAATAAGAGTAGACTGTTCTCTTATAAACCCCTAGGGGATCAAGTGAAAGAAAAGTGGAATATTGCCATGCAAATATATATACAGTATATGACACAAATGCAGTGCAAGTACTGAATGTAATAATTATACATGTAAAAATGTAAAAATCTTATTGTTAAAAAAATCTATTAAAGTATTTGTCAATTTATGGTTTTGTATTTATCAATGCAACATGCTGGAAATTAAGCGGCAGAAGTAAGTAAGTGAAAACATTCAGAAAGCTGGTAAATGGGCTTATTATGAGACTAAAGTGGCACTTTCCACACAAAACGTTTTCAATGGAACAAGGTGGACCTGACTTTCAACCCTCTTGCAGACAGGAAATGTCTAAAACATTTCTGCTGTATTGACATGTGTTTTTCATCCTGATTGTAAGTTTGCACTCCAAAGCAGGTCTCATAGCCATACTGAATCAATATTGGAGGAGCAAAGCCCTTGTTCTCTGTGTTTATAGATCCATGCCTTCTGCTGGACTTTGCTTCCTGTGCACATTCTGATCACTGACTGTCTGCTGGGGACGTGACTGCCGAACTGCAATTTATGCTGCCTTGCATGCAGCAAAGTGCCGCAGGTGAGAGTCAAACCCTGGCTGTTGTAGCAAGGACTTTTAGCCTCTGTATACGGGGGGCTCGATTGCACTGTTTGAAGACATAATTACACATGTGCATCAATATAGCACCTGCAAGTTAGGGTTGTGAAATGTACGTAAAATTCACACAATGATGTGCATATTTTGAAATCATATTACACAAGCTTTTGCAAAATCTTCCTTTGTGCACATCAATGTTGTTACTTAGAGACATGCATGCTGCTCTCAAGTTACATTTCAAATTATAGTTAAGAGGACAGGAGACTGTTTTCTTTGGAGAGAAGGTGCATTGTACCCTAACCCCGAGCCTATTACAAAACAGTCTGCTGCTTTTAAATGACATGACTAGGGTTAATGTGATTGGCCATTACTGAAGGCAACACCAACTATTTACCATGATAATATATACTCCCCCAGGTATGCATTTATTCCTATTTCACCCTTTTCCCCTATTTTTCATATTATATATATTTTTTTAAAATGTTAGTCATATGAAAGTATGTTTAAGGAAATAAATCACCCAAATACTTCAGGAAGAGCAACTCAGTAGGGATCACACAGTCTGAAAGAAGATACATGCAATAACCAACATAATACAATGACAGTATAGACAACATGATGACAAAATTATACAAAGAATGTATGTAAAGATGTACGTTTCTTTTGTTTGGTACAGAATTACAGGTACACTGTACCAAACAAAAGAACACTATGAAAGTGTGCAGTCCTTCCCACTGTACACTATCTAATTTATTCCCTATGTGTACATAGTCATGTTTGTTTGACCTTAATAGAGCAAGCCTATTACACTGCTATTTGATCCTGTTAGAAGAGTAAGACATTCATTATGAGAGTCATTATTAATTCTCAGAGGATTCTAAACATGAAAGGTGAAAGCTATCTTGCATTCTCATTAACTAACATAACCCACAAACCCCATCACCAATCCATGCCTAGCCCTTTACCAAACTCAGACAAAGCTTCACCTCTTGACATATGCTTCAGGTCCATCGGTCTTGATAGCAGACGTGCAGTCTACTCAGCTTTGCAGTATCTGTGTGTGTGTATGTGTTGTATGCCTATACTCTCTCCTCTCAACACCTCCTGCCTTCCTTTCCTCAGAAACTGACTCAGCAGCCAATGTCAGGTCTGCTTAATTTTGTCATGCTTGACTACCTGCTACCTGGAGTCTCGTCTGCCAGAGCCCCTTAATCCACTTGTCACTCACAACAACAAAAAGCTAGGAAGGTGCTCGTTGGATTAAGACAGGGAGGTGGAGCATTGGTGGATGTATTGTAGAATTGGATTGGAGATTTTTGTACAGGTGCCGAGGCACAGGTGCATGGCAGCAGCTGTGGAAGTTTCAGATTTATGGAAAAAGTCAACATTATTCCAAGACTGTACCAAGAGGAAGGCTATAAATTCTGGAGAAGAAATAAAATCTTCATCCGGTCATGTATGCAACTTGTTGTATAATACTAAACAATAGCATTTTAATTACAATCGTGCAACTTGTTTCATGTTTCATCACTTTCTAATGTAGTTTATAATATTTGGTTCTTCAACATTGTTGTTTATTGCAATTAAAATACATTTTTATCAATGTTACTTTTGCCAGACCCACTGGCAAGAAGGACATCAGTCATGCAGCTGTTGCCCTGGATGAAGACATGAAAAGATGATTGGCAGAATGGGAAGTCCTAAAGATGTTTGGTTTAAATTAGTTTTCATGGATCTCTGTAGTCCATGTGCGTCCAACAGGCCTCCAGGATGCATACACTCCTGCTGATCAGTGCTGCGAAAAACAAGCAGTTTGGGTATAACACCTACAATAACTAAGCTATTTAGCTGTTGTTTTGCAACAGCCTGGTGCTGACTGTGCATAATTAAAATAAGCTAGCCACAGTGGATTAGAGTTCTGTAACTGCACATTGCTTTCATAATGTGCTTTTTGCAAATTAGTGAAACTTATCGATATAATTTACGTTGCCTTAGGCAACATATTGACTGCTGTTTGAAGTAAAAACTTCAAACAGCAGTCAACATGCAGTCACAGATCAGTGCTATAACCCACAAATCTTTATCTTGGATGAGACTTTACTGGCATTATTGCCATATTCACATTGAAATGTTTTTTTTATGCTGATGCTTAAAAATACAGACAGTCTTTTCCTGCACTAGCTTAATTTGATGAAACTCTAACCACAGTTTAGTATCTTTAATATCTTCTATCTCAATTTCCAAATGAAGCAAAATATCCCAGTCCAAAGTCAAACTTGGATATTAAAGTTTAGATGGTCATCATAGTTACAGGATGTGATGCACTGATGCAGGATTAAAGTCTATACAATCAAGTCACATTCCAATTTCTCAATGTCTCTATTTTCACATCTGCAACTTGCTTTCTGCAAAGAATTGTGTGATTGGAGACCTGGAGAAGAAAGCCAGAGAAATCTAAATAATTCTGCACATCAGGGCTTGAAATTATACCAGCTAACCCTCAAAGTCTATGTAAAATCTGACTGTGGCAGGTAAGACACTTCTAACTGCAGCTTTGTTGGCATTTGAGGTTTTCTGACTCTGTTTCCATGTCAACATGAAGCTTCTCTGGCAGTGAGGCTTCATCAATGTGCTTTAATGCATTCTCTCCCTCCAACTCATTTTGGAATACATTTTACAATTTCCTGCACAAATGTCTTATTGTCAATTTCTGAATGTAGTGATATTGAGTGTAAGGTATAGTGAAGTTCATTAGTTGGAATGTTTTCACCTCTTTCACCCATAGCACAGTAGTGCTTTCATCGTAGCAGAAGTGCACACCAATATAATGTATTCAGGATGGCAAATGTTAAAATAAAATAGTAGGAGAGATAGCTTTACCATATTTTTGTGTATGTTTGTTATGACATATTTGGCATAAGTGGACATACTAGGATAGAATAACACTACAAATAAACTGATACATTTCAGAGAGAGTAATCAATGCTTGGTTCCTCTCGGTTATCAAGGTTCACTGAAAGCATATTAGAAGCAAACAGTCCCTGCTGCTGAACTGCTGACTTGTTAATCAAGTTGACATCTACACAAAACAAAAGAAGAATCATTGATGTACATTTGGGTTTAGTTACGGCACATGTATTGCCTTGCAAACTAGGGGCACATGAACAAGGTCATATAAGACAAGCGGCAGTAACATTTATTTGTATACACATGAAATTGTAATGCTTATCCCTGTCAGTATGGTATAGGAGTGATTCAATTTTAGGCAATATGTGGTGCCTGAGTTGTTATTACCATAGTTTGTTTTAATACTTTGTATTTCTTGCAGTAAAGCTGCCTTAAGTGCTTTCACTTTAGCAAGCATTTAATAAAATTTATGGTAGATAAACTGTAGAGGTCATTACTTTTCTGACAGTATTAGAGTGGTTCATATAATCAGCTGACAACAATAGTTTGATTTGTGTGTTTATGTGCTGTTTGTTAATGTGATAACAAGGGCAACTCCAGTTGGCAGGAAGTACCTGTTCAATGTATTATTACCATTATGATTATTATATCGACATAGCGCATCACAACTGTCATTGCTTGCTAAACCAACGCAGTTGGCATTTTCAAGCCCAGCAACAATGTTGCGTCCATCTGTACTGATGTTGGTGTGTTGCCTTCTTGAGGCAGCATATTTTCCTGGTATTTATAGGATGCATTAGTCATGGACTGCAGTTATATCTGCAGCTCTGTAGTTTATCCATGGATTGGGCCGGTCAGGTCATAAAAAATAACATTCTGGTTAATAGCGGACGGGTGAAATTAGATATCATTAATGAAAAATATTTATCACATTCTCTGTGAACAGAGCAGGGCAAAGCTGATCCTCGACGCGCATTTCAGCACAAAGAACAGTAACTTCATCATTCCGCTCGTCGCTTTTCCACCCAGGGACGCATACCGTAGCAGCGTTCCTCCTCCTCCTCAGTTAAACAGGTTATTGGTGTATTCGCTCATATACAGTCAAATGGAGTTGAGCAAACCATATCCATTTAGGGTATTCTATGTGATCTTCTTGGGATGGCAAATACAATATTGTTCCACTTTCATTTAACAAGCTTCCCCTTAAACTGTTAGAAGCCCCCTGGTGAGGCCTGTCTCACACTTTGAAAACCTCTGGTTAGATTATTTACACGAGTTTATGCCAAGCTGAGCTCATTCTTCACCTGAGACAATGTGGGCTAATTACTGGAACATGGTCACAGGAGAATAGTATTCCAAAACTCTGCCCTATGTGGTTTTCTTGATGTTACTTATACTTTACAATTGCTTCCCCCAGACCCTTTTCCTCAGTGTCCCTGCCCCCTCTTGCGAATGGCCACGACGGGTAGTACAGGCAGTAGACTCACACAGCTTAGCTTTTATCCCAGTTGTCTGACAACCAGAACATAAAGAGGAGACAAAAAAACAAGAGAGCTTATTTGTTTCAATGCCTAAATCTATGTGTACTGTCCCTGTTTGTTAATGTTCATGGTTAACTTATTTTTACCATCCCCTTGTGGTAAAATGTAATGTGTTTCTGTGAAAAACAGTGTTTATATGACTGTGATTTGATGAATATGCATACAGGAAGTGTAGAATTTGAATCACAGAAACTGCCATTCAGTCACATCTATGTAAATTACTGTATTACATCCATCTGTTCACATACAGTGGCTTGTTGTAGCATCACCTGCATTGGTTTCTTTTCATTACACCTACTGCTATAATTAAGTACTTTTGTGAAATATGTTAATTTTTTGAGTGTGTGTATTAAAACTAGATTATCTGCATGATACTACCTTGCAACTTATGCTTATGTTGATTCATCTGGATACACTTTCCATGTATTTTTGTTTTGCAGTTTAATTTTTTTGCATTATACAGTCCTCCATCTGTCTCCGGAGGAAGTGAAAGCAAGGTGTTTATCTGAAAAATCACATGGTGGGATGGTGGATGGTAGACTATGTTTGTGTTTTCATTTCAGAGAACCTTTCTGTAGTAACTGTTTTCTCTCATTTTCAAAAGTAGAAGTAGCACAGTATTGTAGTAAAAAGTCTTAAAGGGGACATATGCTCATTTTCAGGTTGATACTTGTATTTTGGGATTCTAATCGAACATGTTTTACATGTTAAAAAAACACAACATTTTATCATTCTACCCTCTGTCTGTCTCTTCAAGGCCGCTTCGGAAAAGCCCTGACTGCTCCGATTGTGACATGGGAAGGGAAGTTAAATCTGACTTTTGGTGAATCCCAGGTTTTCTGATCTAGACAGCCCACACACTTACTGGGATGTCTTATTTCACAGTTTGTGGGTTGGTGGGCACTTCAGATACCAAAATGTATGTGCACAACCACTTAAGATGTCTGTTTTTGCATGATATATCCCCTTTAACCACGTTCTTGTATTTGGGTTTTTTTTGTCCTAAAGAAAACTGAAAAAGGGTTAGGTGCTGCGGTATATGACAAGAATTAATTTATCAGGTGGTGCATCCTTGTTTCATTAGTATTGACTAATTGACTACTTATATGACTAATATAACTATGTGTGTGTATGAGCATGTGCATGTTCAATGTGCACTGACCTTGATGGCATTGGTGGAGATCTGGATCTCATGCAGCTTCCTCATCGTGCCGTCACGGTCGATGAAGTAGGATGAGGCCAGCTGATGAAGGGCTTCCACGTTCTGAGTAGCGTTGGCAAGCTTCCTGTCCAGCTTGTTTTTGGCCAGATACATGGTCAGTGCCTCCTCTCCTTCAGGAAGCACAAATAAATTGAAATGTAATTAGGATTATGCTTACTGCCCGCCTTAAATGTTTTAAAGAAATAGACTACTTGATGTATTTAATGTGTTTATAGCGAGTGAACTATTTAAGGCCCCAATTGAAGAAATTATCTTGATTAAAGGTGCACTTAATAAATAACGTTAGTGTACCGTAGATATCTTCACTTGTTAGATTTGTCCGACTCATGCTTATTTCAGCAGCCAATGAAGCTCTTAACACGAGGGATAAGTCGGAGGTCTAAATACCAAGACAAGCAGTTTTAGTTCAGAAACCAGATGCTCCAGTTTTCCAGGAACAGTCTCTGTATTTGCTGCTTTATCCCCAGCTGGCACCATCCCCAGAAATGTCCCTGGATTTACCCCTATTGGGATGGCATTATTTCTCTGAGAGGTCTGGTGGTATAGAATTGTTACCTCAATACCAGAGGAATTTTATCCTTTAGAGAACAAAAATATATCACATCCGGTATCTTTTTTTTCCAGCTACCTCAGGCATGGAATACACAAACTGAAAAAAAACCCCCACACAAATAGAAAATAACATTACCGGTTGCAGAGATTAAATTAGTGAGGAGGAAATGAGTAAAATAAAAATGCGTACAGGAGGCTGGTGTGGAGCCACTTGAGGATGATTGTACTAGATTGTCTGTATTGTAGCATTGTGTGGCATGTTGTTGGATTACCGCAGTCCCAGATTGTCTTTCTTCATGTGGATGACAAGCCATTTGATGGTTAAATCAAATTACTGAGCCTGTCTGGTGATACTAACATTGCTGGGAGAGGTGTTAGAATTTATTTATTTAAATTTTTCCCTCGTTTCATACTTAATAATTCTATTCTTACCAACAATGCATTTAGAAACACATTAGAATACTTTACACAACCAAGTTGTTGTCTCTTAAATCAACAGCAATCTGCTTGGTTTCTTGTTGGCATAAGTATATGCCAGAGCTAAGCCAAACTCTCCTTAATGAGCTATTATTGTTGTTGTTGCTGTTGTTGCTTCTGCTGCTGCTGGCGGTGTCACATCTGAGATATTTTAAATGTCGGCTTGGGTGGACCTGAAATTCTCACTCATTTGCTGAGGTAAAGAGGCAAAGTTTCAATCTTTAGTGTGATGTGAATTTAAATTCATCTCCACTGTAATAATGTCACAACTACTGTGAATATAAAACTGATTATGCACACACACAAAAGCATGTCTCTAATATCTCTCCATAAATGCAGTACTATGCCCAGAAGTAAAAATTTTGAGAGGTGAGAAATTAAAGCCCAAAGCGCACTCTCACCCACTGTACAGTATGTGTGCACAGTATACTGTATGCCAAGTTAGACTGTCCTGGGGAGGGGGCTGTATTTAAACTGAGCCATTGACCTTTCAGTAAGTGCCTGTATACTGCAAAAGGGGAAGAATGTGAACGCCTGAAGCAGTAACAGGGCCAAATATTTACAGAGCACCAGAGAATCTTTCTGATTTGCATGGCGTGTGCTTGTTTGTTGACACTCTATAAAGGGCTGAGCTGCTCAGTCTCTACACATCATATTTTCCCCATCTCTCATTCCTACAAGCAGAAACAGATGCATAGAAAGCAAACAAGCAAACACCATTTCGCCTCTGCGAGCTCGCACAAACTTGCCTTCGAAGATTACTTTTCAAATGACAAACCATATGCCTGGAACTTGTTCAAGAGCATGTCATATATGTTCAGGTTTCCAGTGACGTGAATGCTTATTTAGCCCCCAGCGATGCATTGGAATTGGTCATTTAACTTGTGGTGACCGTGACTAGGGGTGGGTAACAGTCAAGGCCAATGTCTCATGCCTGATTAGAGTACAAGCACTGAGGGGACGAGGGCCCATTCTCGGATGCTACCATGCGCTCACTCCCTTGGGGGTTAACAAAGTTACTTACACACACTTGACTTACACTACTGCACAAGAATAACGGTCCCATATTAAGCTCTTGATCTGCCCTTTTTTTTATCTCTATTGCAACTTAGTGTGGCATAAAGGAGATCGTCTGTACATAAATAATCTGTGGTTATTGCTGCTGGTCAGGCAAAACCATTACCTCGGTGGCTTAAAAAAATTCACCCATGTGCACCTTTCTGTAAGTTATACGCTGTGTTACATTATTATGGGGCGCCTCCTGGCCCTCTGCCAGAATTAATCAGCTCATGCGGAGCTTATGTGTTTACGGTTGAGAGGCATTTAAAAACAACGCGCTGTTTCACCTCAAAAGAGTTTGTGCTCAAAAACATCTCTGACATATGTACATTATTTTGTTCCTTTTTTTGTGCACGTATGCAGATGCCAATGAGGGTTAGGAGTGCAAGTAGGGTTTTAAAGTAATGGAAAGGCTGGGAGTGCTCAATTTGGTGTTAATGGTACATGTGTGGGTCACTTTATGGACATTAAACTATACTGCTTTATATTGCACAGAGGAAAAACGCTAATGGATATTGTTGGGTTTACTTTCAAAATACTTTCATATAGATTCACAGAATGCAGACACAGATATAGTTAAATACATTAGAACATATGCTGCTATTTTTGTTTGATGCATTTGAACTGTGGTCTGTGTATATTATAGATGTGACAAAAAATGTGCCCTCGGCTGAACACAATCTGTGTGTTTCACAACAGACCATAGAGAGCAGTAAAACCCCACAATGGTATAAAGAAACTTAAGACTAACATTTTCTTACATTAATCAAGAAAACATGTCCTAAAAATGGTTACTGACTGCCGCAATCATTCATCCTTGAAAACAGGTGGAAAGACTTTCTAAAAAAACACATAATAACTGCATACACACAATATTTTTGAGTAAGGAGAGGAATTAATTCAACCAATTTTCTACTCAACTATAACTAGATTGCCCTTGCTTTAAGCAAGAGATATTCTAAAAGTGGGGCTGTTGCTTTAAGATAGCCACACTCTCAATGCCCAATTATGCCATGTGCTTTTTATGTTGGCAGCAGAACAACAGCAACTACAAAAGGCTTCAAGTGTGATGAGTCAAAAAGGTAGCGTTGACATCTTTCGCAGGGCGGTATACAACCCGTGGATACTGCCCGTGTTCTGCATATGAACTCTAGCCTCAGGCTTCAGTGACCACAAGTCACTGCAATAAACTACTTCTTCCTCTTCAGTGCTGAACGCATAAGACTTTTGCACTGAAAAGGTTTCAGTTCCAGTCATATAGATTGTGTATTCACTAGAGAGTAGGAGGGGAAATGAGGCCTCACAGCTCAAATACAGACCCTCCTATATGTGAAATCTTTATTCGGTCAGTCTGTACTTTTCAACAGGTCTGCCTGACCTTAAAGTGAGACGATGCCACATTTGAAAGAAGAAATATCACATTAAAACTTTTTAAAATGAAAAGTAAAGATTCTAAACAAAAAAATGCACCTTTCTTCAATCAAATTCACTCAGGGGTCATGTAACCTTTCTTGATCTGGTATTACAAGTAGCGGTTGATATTGGGTTGTTTTGTCTCCTATTGTTGCCCAAGTGGATTTTTTATTGTTCTGAAAAAGTTACATAGCCTCACTCTTAGAGTTGGAGGTTTTTTTTTGCCAAGTGGCAGCCTTGCAGTGGCGCTTCATTAATCTATGGTTGACATCACTAAGACTACATCTATGTTTTATAGCCAATGCTTTTTGCCCTCTTTAGCCCAATATGCAGGCAAAGGCCCTTTTAAAATTTGAAGTGAATTTCATTGGACATTTATCTTCCTAGTGTTTCCTGAACATTACCATCTCTGCTCTCTCTTAATTAAAATGCTCTAGACCCCTCTGTATAAGAGAAATCACAGTAAAACAGCAGTATGATCTCACTCAAAATGTAAAACTGAACATACAAGGGAGAGGTAATGACAGATGTGGTGAAATATGTCCCTGGCAGCTTTAGTTGAATGCAAATCTGTCCTTCACACTTTTTCTCCTAGCATTTATATACACAGCACAGCCAGCTCTGGCTTCTGGAGCGCTGATTCACAGTGGTGGTGTCTTTTTTTGTGTTGTATTCGCTCTGTTTGGGTTTCAAGTTTCCAACACAGTGTGCACACAGGATGAAGTCGGGTCATATGTTGCACTTCTGATGCCTACTTTAAAGCATCCACATGTGTTAGAGATTCGGCTTCCGGTGGTATGAGGTAGTTAAAATGTTCAGACGGCAGAAAAGCAGCAGGTAATTGATAATTATTTCCTCAAACATCACTTTCAGTCAGTATTATAAAGAGACGGTAACTGAAAATCATCCTCTCTTAACTGTTTTATAGAATGTAGCTTAACCTGAGATGGTGACAGTATTATATTTCCACACATTTACTATCTCCAAAAGCTAGAGCTTTGAATTAAAACAGTCCAATTTATAAACAAAAACAAAAGTTAAAACTGGTGTAATTTGCTATTAATTTCATATTATTTATAAATAAATCAGATATGATCATGTTAAGCATCAATATTTTAACCCTTTAATGGTATTTGGGTCAAACTGACCTGTTTCAAGTTTTTACAAGAAGAAAAATAGTACACGTATACATTTTTTCTACCTGAAAATAAATGGCCTTAGCTTATTTTATGTGATAAACATGTAAAAACAAAAAAAACATAGGGTCACTTTGACCCGCATACACCGAGACACAGAAACATGCAGACACACATACAGAGAGGAGAGAAGCTGTTTGCCCTCACTGTTCCCCACTCTTTACCTTCCCTCCCTCCCTTACCTGTCCACATTCACCACCACAAAAAACAAATCACACTTCCATTCAAATTGTTAATTGTGTTCTAGTAGAGACTGATTGAAATCATTCAACATTTGTATGTAGAATATATATGTATATATGTAGAAAATATATTTTAATGGTTTATGAAGTACATTTATGTCATTGTTTTTAAAGCCCCAAATATGTCTGGGACTGATTTGACCTGAGGCATACCAGAGGCTCACAAATGTGAAGACCATACAAGGGTTAAAGTGTAACAACTACAGCACAATTAGGGAGTTATTTTCTTGCTGCCGCCTGGGCCAGTACCTCTCAATAGCCATCACAAAAAGGGGCAAATAAAAATAAATAAATTATAAATTCAGCAAAGATTGTCTCCACAAAGGGTATTGTCTAAAACAATTTATGTTCTCTGAGCAGTGGGTGTTGGTGCCAAGTGCTTCAAGGCAACACAGGCACCATTGTTTTTGACATGAAAAGAAGCCAAGGGACTATAAAACACAAACAAAAAATAAATACATGGGAAAGAAGGTCACACTTTACTTGAAAAATCTAATAGTAATATGCTACTAAACTCTACTCGCTTTAGTAATACAAATGGGATATGGGAGGGTTCTCAATCACCGGAATGGACTAAATGAGAGTGACGTCACCAAAACACAACAGCACTGGTCAGCTGTCCAAGCAGTGTCTGTCAATGACAATAATGAAGGAAGTGGGAAGGTCTACTGTTGCACAAAGTCTTAAGAAAGGGTGGACGGCTAAACGGCTAAACATAATAAGTGTGTCAACACAGGAGACCCTGGTACTCATCCTCTATCCCTACCCCAAAAGTTTGTTTCTTTACCCAACCCTTAACCATGACCGTTTGTTCAATCCTACCCAAACCAAGTATTTTTTCGTGCCTTCATTTAACCTTACCTTCGAAAGTGCCCTGTGGATTTTTTGGGGTTTTGTTTTTATCATCCTGTGTATCATTATCTTCCTTATAAAACATTAGCAAAGCTATTATATTAATATTTAATGTTCACGCATTGTTTACATCAATATTTTTCTAACTTGCAGTCTCCTTCTTCGCCGCCTCTGCAAGCTCATTGATATTTCTTCTTTGCATGTTACCACCACCAGATGTCGGTCGAAGGAATATTGTGAAACCGGCACTAGGATTGTCCCCTGTGTGATCTTGGGTGAGTATTGTATGTGCGTCCTTATACAGGTGCACAACACAAAAAAACCAAGGATCCATCATAAACATCTCTCCATAGTGTTGATAGTGTTCAAACACTCAAAAGAGTATAACTATAGGGGCAACAGAGCAGAAAACACTTTTATAAGACTCTTCTGAAAGGGTCATATGGGTCATTTTGGAATGCCCTAACGATTCAAATGTTTTTTAATTTATGAACAAAGATAATTAAATGTGCTTGTGATGCTGTGTATTTCTCACTCCAGTATAAATCAGTTATCAACACTAAAATATCTAAAGATATAAGATATATTGCAGTATAATATAAAATAAAAAAATACAATAAATAAGAGAGAACGTAAGAATTAAAAATACGTCTTGATTGAAAACCTTGACTTGGTTTTAGACCTCATCACCTCAGTCAGTTTGAGAAGTGGCACTTGAAGAAGACAGCCAGCATAACGTGCATTTGCTACCGTGGACAGCTATAAGGCTTAAAGAAGAAGCAGAAAAAAGGGTAGGTGACATAGCAACGGTTCAATGGTCATGCATGGTAACCATTTCTATTCAGTTCAGAGGAGGAAACCTCTAATGGGGCTCTTCACACTTGACCACTTAACTCTGAGTTGCCTGTGAGAAGGGGAATTTTTTTCCTCTCAAGTGTATAATGACTCCTGAGACCTCAAAGTGTAGGTGGCTGAAGGAAGAATTAGCCTCTTCTTCTTACTTTATCTCTAGCCCGGTGTGCACATTTATTGCTTCATATAACTGTGTTCTTTAATGGGCAATTCCAAGATTGAAATAAGGGTGTACTGACCCATAACTTGAAACAAGATGCCCTCAAGGTTGAGGATAATATGGAGATAACTGGGAGGTAGAGAAGAGGAGGCAGAGGTAAAAAATGCCTGAAAACCAAGAAATGTGAGGATAAATATAAGGTGATGCAACACAATGCGATTAAGAAGGATGCTGTGGTTGAAAATGATACTGGGATTATTTTTGTGGCTCATTTGTCCAATTTTAGCCACCTGGTGCATCGGTGGCTGTGGCATTCTCCCTAGCTTCGCCACACGTAATTACATTTTACCCTCATATAATGTTTCAGACCAATATTGTATTTCCAATTTCCAAAATGAGTGTCTCAGCATGAATCATCTTACAGAGTGGTGGAAACAATATCGCAACTCTAACCCTTCACACCTGATATTCCTCTATACAGTTTAGCTAAATTATTAAACCCTGGGGTTTAACATTAACCAGACTGCAAAATTGTAAAATTAAAGAAGTCTCCTAAAGAATTTATTTTCTCTGCTTTGTCATCCATGGTTCTAGTCGAGGTATCAGTGACGCCATACTATGAATGCTCTGTAATTATTAAATGAAAGGGTGACAAGGACTGGCTCTGTTCTAACTCCTTTTTTAAAATAAAAAGGATCTCCACATAATTTATGTATTCAAAATTGACCATCATCTCTACACTTATCATTAACCTTGAAGGATCTTTCTTGCTAAATGTTCAAAGATTCTCA
Source organism: Echiichthys vipera (assembly GCF_963691815.1). Classification (NCBI taxonomy): domain Eukaryota; kingdom Metazoa; phylum Chordata; class Actinopteri; order Perciformes; family Trachinidae; genus Echiichthys; species Echiichthys vipera. The sequence continues at coordinate 19,544,363 of NC_139841.1, forward strand.
TTTTGTTTTGTTCAATCCTGTCTATTGTATTCATCCCAGGGGATATCAATCAAATTGTTATTGGGTTGTTTTGATAAGAGATCTTATTTTTTTTCTATATTCATAAATCATGTTTTATATCGTGCAGTCATTATCAATCAAACTTGTGTCAGTTCATTCATTTTTCAAAATGTTTTTTTATCTGTTTTTACAAATGAACTGTTCAAGTATATTCCAATTAAACCAGGTTTGCAATGTGTGTGTGCGCAATCTCGGCAATCCATCGGCTATCAGTCTGATGAGACTTTTGTCCTGGGAGCAATGGCCAATATATCTGGGGTTCTAGTGTAGCTTGCAGATATCCATTGTTCGGATATGAGTCAAAACTTCCTCTTCTATTGACTTATCTCCATAAACAGATATCTGAACATTATTGATGTGAATGAATGCAGATCAACTAAAATAAAAGATTAAAAAAAAGCAATAACTGATGGGTGGCAAGATTGCATTTTTGGCCAATGTGTTCTACCTCTTTCTCTCTCCACACGGTTTACTTGCATGCAACCAAAGCCTGCTCATACGTGACTGGGCAATATTGCTTGGACTACAAATAGAAATCATAATACGTTCAATACCCGTCCTGTTGCCCACATATTCTGTTGCCTACAGATTCTGCATTCATATGCAAACACCTTGTGTGTAGCAAGTTCTCAGTATGTCTGTACTGTATAGCGCTGCACTAAAGAGAGGGAAAACATGACAAAAGTATTATGAATATTTCTCATATGGCATTTGATTTTTAAATTACAAAGTGGCAAACATAATTTATAATAATACATAACTGGAGTGAATGCTTGACAATGTTTCATGCATACAGTTATATAATACAGGGTTTGAGTTAAAGAGTGGGTAATCTTACAAATTATATCTTTGAAATGCAATTGGCAAAGTAATCAAAGTTAGCTGCCTGCATGTGCTCCTCAGAGCTTGAGATAAGATAAGATATTCAAGGGAGAAGCCATTTATATTTAGACTTTGACAGCAGGGCTGCTTAACTATTATTTTGGGAAGCACATCCAAAATACTGAAAGCATCCATTAGCGGCTTTTATTCCTCTTTCCACAGTGGGTTTTTGCAACTGGGAATTTTATTCGAGTTTGAAAAGATATTTCCCCACATTACTTTTAATAGTGGGGGTTTATAAATGCCAAAATAAAATCAACAACATATTCGAAATAACAATGTTTCCTTGATAAAAATAGCATGTCTGTACACGCTAGTTCCTGGAAGTGTTTCTACATAAAGCAGTTATTTAGCAGTTATTAGTAGTAGTAGTTAGTAGTAGTTATTTCTCTTCAATAAGTCAGTGCTTGTGGATAATTCTGAGCAAAACATATGATAATCATCCTCCACTGTTTACCTGAAATGTCTGTAAGTACAACTACTTATGAAGAAGATTATCTTCAGGTTATTTTGTACATGAAAATGCAATTACCATGTGTATGAATACTGTATAAGTTATTGGGGTGTTGCAAATTATATTGGAGCTGTGTTGTTAGATAATTGTGAATTCAGGTAGCTGATTCAGAAGATGAATTTCTGAAGTCTCCTTGAATCTGCATTTGGTTCTTCCACCCATTATGGAAGAAGCACTTTGTGAAGATGTAAAAAGTAAAAGTGCTAATTGCATTATGTTCTTATTTGCATGTAAAGTTGCTTGGGGCAGTAAAAAGGATGTGCATAATTTATTGTTTCAATGCATACAGATAATTTATTATACAAGAAAACTATTCATTTAGTTCACTATGTTTTGTCAGTCGACAGCCACACATTGCTTCCACAATATTGAAGATCGTGAAAAATAATTTTTAGGCCCTTACATTATGTAATATATATATCGTTAAGCCTCTATCCGGATTGACAGGTTACTGAGAAGTCCTGCCCTAAAGCATGCCCTGCTCTATCATCATTCATTTACAAAATTAACATCTTGCTGTAATAAAGAAAAAACTAGAGCTAGTGATTGAGACCATAAACTCATTAGGTAAATGTTTACTGAGGTAATAAATCAAGTGAGTAGTAGGGTCATTTTCCCATTGACTTCTGTACAATCTGACTTCTTTTTTGAGCCAATGGAGTCGTTTGGAGCCCGGAAGCTACGTCTTTCATTTTTTTAATCAAATTAAAAATAAAAAATCAGGGTTGCTTGACCAAATTCTTAATGTTTAGACTGACTTTCTCATTAAGGAAATGGATTATAAACTGCTTCTCATTCATCAATGCTGTTTTTTGGCCATGCTTTATGGATGTAGTGCTCTGGTGCATCGGTGTCTTGGTTAATAAAATGGTTAAATTGAGCTTTGACTGTGGGTCAAGTTAACCTGCCCTAATATTGCTTTGGAAAAAATTGTGGTCTGTGAAAATAAAGTCTGCTTTGTCCTTCATGTAGCTGCAGTTTTGCTGTGGGATTTTTTTTTTTGCAATACCTTGTCGAAAAACTTTGCCCTAAACTGCTTCACTGAGCTGTTTTAATTGGTGCAAATTGGCAGACACCATGGTGTTGCAGTTTCACAGTCAGTCAATCAACCAATCAATCAATCAATCAATCAATCAATCAATCAATTGAAGCATCAATCAAACTTTTTGTCAGGGTTCTGCCTTGTTTTTCATGTCATGAAAAAAAACATGTGTTTTTAATTAAATATTGTTAATTAATAAAATGAATACTGATTATTTACTGTATATCAAGAAAAAGCAGTTTAGTACCTAATATGATATATTACTGCATAGACATATATTTTGTTTATCTTACATGTCTCAGACATATTGTTAACGCCTATATTTGGAAAAAAAACACACCTTATATATGTTGCAACCTCGATGTTTTTTTGTAGACCAGTTGAAATATTTAAACCCAGTTGCTTAAAATTACTAACTCAAGTTTTATTTGAAGCCCAATGAATTTTGTCACTTAAAGTAATCTTGCCCATAAAGTACTTCAATTCACATGAAACAATCATGCAAACCACAAGTCGTATGTAGGAATAATTTAAAACCATGTGTAAAAATGGTTAATCGAGCATGCTGAGCATCGAGAAGTGAGCAAATGAAACGTCCCTTACCTCCCAGAGTGGCTGAGATGAGAATGTGGGTTCCATATTTCTTAATGATGGTGTCAATGAACTGTTGCGTAGTGGGTCTGCGGCCCAGCAAGCGCACGCTGCGCTGGAACTCAGGCATGAGTGGCACCGGGTTCCGGATCAGGTCCCTCCTCTCGATCGCTGTGTTCCTCACCTTCCAACGTGCAAATTCCCTGACAATCACAGGAAAAACAAATGCTCACACCGAATACTATTGGTATACTTTGTTTATAGTATAAACACCCACACTGTCAACAATAACAGTAATACTGCATTAATTACAATGCATTTGTGGGAAAACAAATCTAGTTTTGATGAATGTGGGCTAATTTGTCAAATAACTCAGAAAAAAATACTGAACTTTTTAATAATTTATGCAGCATTTCTGAGCTTTCAGAACTGAAAAGGAATATTGCATTTTTAATAAATCTTGAGATGCAAAAGCTTTGTGTTCATTCATTCATTTAACCTTTATTTACATTCGGGAATACATTGCAGGCTGGACCCTCACTTTCAATGATGCCAAGATTTCATTAGGCAACAGAAAGACAAAATGTGAACCATAACACTTGAGTTCATTTATCCACTCTGATGTAAATATTGAATAGCACTTTGACCAGTGTCCTAGGATGTTTATCTGTTTTAATTTCTGTTTAACTTGAACTTTAAAAAGAAAAACTAACAGTACAACTTGCTGAATCATTCTGCAGCTCCCTTGTTGTTTTTGACTATCTAGCTAAATATTTGTGTGGATGTTCATGATGTTTGCTTCTGCTCCTGCTGAGACACACAGTACATCAAGAAAGAAATTCCACAGACAGACATTGCTGTAACTCTGATGGTTATAGAAAAAACAAATATTCTTGCCCTGAGGATAACAACACCAGGTTTACTTCAGCTGCATGAATTTCAGAGGAAGGCACTGTCTTGGGTCAGTGACTAATGCCTCCCATGGGCGGATTATGAGACAATGGGGCCCTGGGCACAGACATGTAAAATGCCCCCCATCCTGTCGGCATAAGACAACCTAAACTCAGTCTCACTCTGCCTCACTTTTGCGTCCCTTTGTAGTCCCATTTTAGGCATAAATGTGGTCATTGTGCGTCTCTTTGTAACCATTTTGCATCTATTTCTAGACATTTTGTTTTTGTTTTGAATCTCTTTGTCATAATGTACGTTTCTAAGTGGTCAAGTTGGTTCTGTCCTTGTTTTATTCCTATTTTCAGTTATTTGCACCTCCTAGTAGCCATTTTGTGTTCATTTTGCATCTCAGATCGTTGCATCTATGTTTTGTCATTTTACATTTTTATGTGGTCATTTTGTTTCTCTGTTTGGTGATTTTTAGATCTGTTTTTAATCTTTGGCAAATCCTTGTGGTCATTTAGCATTTAGCATCTTTGTTATAATTTTGAGAAGTTTGTAGTCATTTGTAGTTAGTCTGTGTATGTTTCTGTTCATTTAGCATCTCTGTGTGAGAGTTTTGTTTGTTTTTTTCAGCAAGAATTTGTGAGCCAGGAACCCTGACCCTGTGGGCCCCTGGGCCTGTGCCCAGTAGGCCTGTTCAGTAATCCATCCACGATGCCTTGCATATCCAGGTACTGAAACTCAGTGATTAGGCATTCATGAGTAGGTTTCTTTGTGCGGTAAAATTGTCAGTACAGAGAGTTGCATAAAAATTGTGTTATTGTTATAAAACAAGCATTTCATTTGTGTAATTCAGCATATTTGTTTTTTCGGGCAAAGACACAGCAGGAGAGGACTTCTGATGTATGACTCACTCAAGGAGTCATCATTTAATGCAAATTGAATTGGAAAACTGATTTCCATCCCCATCTGTTCTTTCTGTCAATCACAGAAAAGTTCCCATTTCCATATGTATTATGCACATATTCAGACACCACTATCAAATGCATACTGATCTTTCTCAGGGATTGCAAGTGTGATACATATGCTCACACTTTGACCTGAAAGGTGTGATGACATAAGTACAGTATAGGCAGGTATACACTCTCTACACTGCTGAGATGAGCACAAACTAATTATTTTTGGTCTATAGACAGAAGGAAATTAAATTTACTGATTACTGACTGATAGTTTTAAAAGCATTTCCTCATAATTAGATTTCTACTGAATTTAGATATGTTCAGTGATGCAGACATTACTGTATGAAGGATGAGGCAATCACATTAAGTGTGTAACTAAAGATCAAGCACAAACAAAAGGCTTTATCGTCTCAATAATTTCACCCTAAAAGCCTGCTCTAATTGAAATCTATGTAAAAAACAACCAACAAATTAGTTAAACAAAACATACACACCACAATATAAACCAACCATGTTTCGATTTTAGATATTCTTTTGGCTTTTACAAAATTGCATTTTAATCGTATTAAAAAATGTATTTAAATCTGAAAGAAATAAACTTTACTTTACTTCAAAACTTTGAAAAATGAAACTAAGGAAAGAATCAGTAAAAATATCTGCATACCATGTAGAAAGAATACACACAAATATTAAAAGCAATTATAAGCCCTCATGTTTGATGAGATTAACTTTTTGAATCAGTTGGTTGAATGAGTTCTGTTATTTCTCAACAAGTTTTTTTTATACACAATCATACATTGTGTCAGGTGTGTCAGGTGAAGAAACGCCTTCCCACTGTCTTGATTGCAATCAAAACAAACTCATAAGAGGTTCAAGTAAAAAATTAAATGTTGAAGTTAGTTCAGCCACATATAGAAACAAGCTTTTGTGTGCTATACTGCATCTAAGTGAAACTGCACTTCAAAACACCAAAACATTATAAAGGCTAACCACATTAAGTTGAGACCCAACAGCTCTAATATCACCGCAATGTGGATAAAAGATACACCACAGCGCTTTAAAACAGCGTCTTCCTGTAAGTCTTTTACTTGGCAGCCTTCAGGGGCTCCTAATGAATGATTTAGCCATGAATAGAGGCCCCCCTCAAACTGATCGTCAGTTACTTAGTTTGAATTCCCTGACACAGAGTCAGCGATGTGTCAGTCTGCCTGGGAAGGCTTGACGGTAGCACTTTTTAATGCTCTATTCAGCACTCTCTATTAGCATTTAAAGTTGAATTCCTTTCTGGCAGTTGACTGTTGCGTAATCACATAACTTAATAATAGAGCCAACATTTCAAAGGTAATATCTTCAAAGACAACTCTCTCAAAGAAGAGGTCATGTTACACATTTAGTACTATCAAAGAGGGGACTATATAGTGTCAGAATGAGTATATGAATGCTTATTTAATAAGCTTTCACAACTGACAGGAGAATGAGCACTTCCTCTCAACTCTGTCGGATCACATGCTTTGTGGCAGTCTTCTTTTTGAGAACTTTGCAATTCTTCCACCTCAGAAAGACACAAGTTCTAATCCCATGGAACAGGGCTCACCACTCACACTGGTACATGCTGATTCAGCTTCCACTCCTGTTCCATGACTTAGCTTTGCGAGAGGTACACGTTTGCTGTTATTTCTAAAATCTGGAGCAAACACTCAAGTCAGAAGGACTTTGAGAGGCTTTTAGATTTGCAGCAAATACGCCGAAATTTCACCCCTTTCATTCTTTGCCCAGCTCTCTCGTTGCATCGCTTTCTGCTGCCATCTCCCTCTCTCAAATATCCATTCATTTTCAGTGAATCCTTCTCATGGCTTGTGTCACTGCCAATTATTATATAAAACTTTATATGGCAGCCATATGTACTTGAGCACTTCTGCCCCAGATCAGGCATTCTAGCAGATGGAACTTGCGACATGATTCAGTGCTTTACCTCACAGCTCCAAGACTGGTTTAATGACCTATCAAAGGAAGTTAAGAGGAGATAAATTGCATTGCAGCTGCATAGGAGGAAAAGGGGAGCCTAGGTGATTATTGTTTTATGGTGTTCAAGTAACTCTTATGGGAGGGCGGGGTACATTACATTTGCCTATTTGGAAGTGTCTGGGACCAATAGAAAGACAGAGTACATGATATGGATGTGGAGGACTATAAATAAATAAATATGTAATTCCTTTATAAATACTTACTGTGAATGGCACTGTCAATCTTTTATATTTGCTGAAGAATTTAATTGTGGACGAGTCCCACAAGGCATACACGCCTTATGCATCACCGATCCCACATACATACTCATGTAATCTATCAAGGAGCATTTTTGGCATTTTGAAGTTTTGAGCTTGCCTGATGATAGGGAGCTTTTTTTTCTCCTTTGAACAAGTTATTGTATCCCCCAATACCCTCAATGAGACCACCATTTTATCTGATTACTTTCCAACATTTATCGCAGCACAGTTTGGTCTAATAAACATGGACAGGGGTTGCTAGGAAATACATTATTGTAATCAAACATCCAACCTCCTCATCTGAAATAGATTAGAATGGGAATGTTTTTCAAAAGAGTTAATATGCTGTAATGAATGTTCTGATGGCTAGAACATGCCTGCTTCCATTTAAGACTGTAATCAAGGAAAGAAACTAGAGGAAAGTTTTTTAATGAAATGTTAGATTTTTCACATTGAGCTATCACTGTACATACATCTTACTTGTTACAAGGGGAATGCGAGATTGATATTATAATGAGAAAAGAGAGAATACATCTAGACAAGCAGGAATGTCTGTAAAAGTCAACCCATGAACAATAAAGCCGGTATACATGAATTTGAAATATTGGTTTGATCAACTAATTACAACTGCGTCCTTGTCAGAGCCAAATCACAGGGAACACTTATAAACATACTTGAACGTCATCTTTTGAGGAACAACTGGATGCAAGATATAAAATGCAATGCATTAGTGGCATTAGAAAACAAATTATAGAACACATCAACATGTTTCTTTCACTGTCCCAGTTTTATTATTTTGCACTTACTCATGTTTGCAAGGGGGTCAACAATTCATTCACTGCATCAGTCCATCAACTGTAAATTATTCCAACTGCATCCCTCTGCTAAAATAAATAAACAGAGTAAACTCTGATGATTGTAAACAACTTCAAATGCTTTGACCAAACTATTTGGCATCTCTAATAGTTGATCATGCTGGTGACCAGGAGATTAAAATTTTGCTACTAAACAATAAAGTTGTAATCCATGAGATTTTCACTATTTGGTTGGAATTTCTTTCTGAAATAGCTATTCAGTGTATTTAAATTCAGTAATTAACTATCTGTATAGTAGTTTCCATGGTTAATGGAAAAGTCAACCATTCCCACACTGGATTTAGATTGTCTGTCCAGCATTACTGTTCATTCTCCTAATGGAGAAAACACACAAGGCAGTGGCAAAGTAGTAGTAGTGTAGGTAGATTTTTCAAGCGGGACCAATTTCTTCGTAAACGTAGGTTAACATGTGACAGGTTTCTCTGGGGCAGGTTGTTGCATATCGCAGCTGCTGGGTGTGTTTTTGGCATAGCGCAGTAACACCGCTGTATCATGTAACTGCTAATGCAAACCAAACATTTCAACCTGACAGCGCTTCACATTAAAAGTGACACACACTGCATGAGTTATAAGGGGTCATGAATATCACGGTGCTCTCCATAACCATAATGGCTGGAAAGTGTTGCTTTGGCATGTCATCACGCCTTCCAGGCAGCTTGTTGTCTGCTTTAATTAGAGTTAGGCTATATTGACATCCAGTGAATATTCCCTAAAGCTCTGACAGAGGCAGGAAAGGACCATCATACAGTGTGTCACCACAGGCACTTTGGTGATCCTGGCACTAGAGCCCAGATTTAAAAAGAAAAACCTGAAGAGAGCATGACAGACATTCGAAGGGGAAGTGTTGCGGCACTGAGGACAGATAGGCACAGTTTTGCTGAAAGAAAATCTTGAATTAATTGAGTGGGGGAACTGGCTTGACAGGACCCAGAGACAATGTGTTATTGGACGCCTCATAAATGACTTCAGAAAACAATAAAAGCAGGAGTGTCAGTAAATAACATAACTTGTCATACTCGGCTTCTTGTTCACTTCAGTCAGTCCTCCTCTCATACTGAATCAAAGTCATTACAGTTAAATGCAATAAATATTCAGAAGGAAATGTTGTTCAGTTGACCTTTGTCAGCCTGTGATAAGAATTATGAATATCTGACAAAAATCCTGTGCCATTTGCTCTCCACTTCAGGTACACAAACAACCATTTATGATGAAACAAACCAAAGAAAAATGTTACACCTCGCTATAAACATGTTAGTGTTATCAGAACACACTGACTTTATTTGAAGCAGACAATATGCTGTCATAAAGGGCAACAGTGTGGCACACAGCATTTTACGAGGAAGATTTAAAGGATGCACCTGCTGTAGAAAAAAATATTGCGAGTAAAAGATCCGCCCAAAATAAATCTTACTTTTTTTTTATATTTAGATTTGGAATGAAGTCATGTGTGCTCATCTCTTTGTTTGACTGCAGATGCTTAGCAGTGCAGTCTTTAATAATACATCTAGACTATGTTAATAAAGCAATCTTTGGTGAACATTTGAATCATTAAATGTATAGAAATTACATATATTCTATTCCGGTGAATGTTGCTATGCAGTAATTTATTTAAATTGTGTATCCCTTGTGTTTCAAAATGTAAAGGCGAAATGATGGAACTTATCTTATTGCATGGATGGACTTTTAGGCTTATAGCTACTGAAATTGTATAAGAGGAAATAATCATGCAATTCATTTGACTATCAGACTACTGATTCAAGTGCACGAAGTTAAAGAGACAGGTGCAAATACGGAGCATTTCAGACAGAGGGTGAATATAGCTATATTCAGACAGACAGCATGAAAAAATAACATGTTTTTTAAGCATTGAAGTATGTAAATATATTCTAGTAGAAACCCAAAAAAGTATTAACCTGATAATTACTATAATATGTCCCCTTTGACAATGAAATATTCAGGCTGCTTTGATGTCGTAATCAAAACATTGATAATGGATTCATACAGAGTTCATTCATTCATCTTCAACCGCTTATCCCGGGGTCGGGGTCGCGGGGGGTGCTGGAGCCGATCCCAGCTGACATCGGGCGTGAGGCGGGGTACACCCTGGACAGGACGCCAGTCTATCGCAGGGCACATAGAGACGAACAGAGACACACAACCATTCACACCTACGGGCAATTTAGAGTCTTCAATCAAGCTAACACATGCATGTCTTTGGATTGTGGGAGGAAACCGGAGTACCCGGAGTACCCGGAGAAAACCCACGCACACACGGGGAGAACATGCAAACTCCACACAGAAAGGCCCAGACCGGGATGCGAACCTGGAACCTTCTTGCTGTGAGGCGTCAGTGCTAACCACTACACCACCGTGCAGCCTCATTCATACAGAGTTGCCAAATCTAAATAACTTATTTGGGCGACAGAGTCACACCCATCTGTTTACTGACATTTTCAAAAAGTGAGGAAGGATTTAAGCATCTGTTTGGCATTGTTCCAACAATGTAAATCCTAGATTGTTTAACATTTTATTAAAGGACCTCTAATCCAGAAAATACCACATATTCATTGTGAAATTAAAAGGTGCAAGATCAATTATAGACACATGAAAGATGATTGAGATAAAGTAATAATATAGAATACAATATATAAAAACTTTGTAGTGCAAAAACTACCCTAGAAGAACCTTCCTTCCTTTTTAGCGTAGAAATTGTCATTTATAGATAAAGATACAATATTCATCATGCTAGAAGTCTCACTATTTCAGGATACAATATTTATTCTGCAGAAGTCTGATCAAATGTTTAATTTAGAGTTACATTTTTTTAGGGTTTACATTATTATTATTTAAACCCTGTTATTGCAATGCGTCTGTTATAGTGTCCACTGAAAGCCTCTGCAGCCATGGAGCTTACCATGCTAGGTAGATATTTCAACTTCCTTCACATTCACACTGCAGTCTTACTGGTGCTTGTCATCTTTCACACAGCAGATTTTTCATATCTAGTGAGTGAGTCAGTACAATATTCTTGCCCATATTCCCATGATACATATTACAATAAAATGACTAAATGAGAAAAACACTCCTAGTTACACTCTGGATGCTGGTTAATGAAATCTGAAGTGCAATCCTGGACAGGATGCTCTCTATTACATGTTAATTTTTGTAAGTGATACATAAAAACAGTTTTGTTTTTTGGAGTGGAGCAGAAAAGACAGAGGCTTTATCTAGAAAAAAAAGACATATATTCACATTTTTCAAATTGAACTGAAGAAACTGCGTTCTTCCCCCAATAATTCAGTTTTTTCATGTTGCCTGTGAAATGCAAAACTTCATGGAATAAGCTGTGTGTTTGTTTCCACTGATGTGAGAAGACAGCATTGATTTTAAGGCTTTGTTGACGAATGAACCTTTCATTTTAGTAATTTGTTCCACTATTTGTTTGTTAGGGATGGCTTGACTAATACTTCAATTGCTGGTTGAAAAGGATACAATACAATAACATCATTTTGAACTATCTACTTTAGTCAAATTTATTGTCGGAAAACAAAATTCTCTGGAGGTTAACAGTCAATTTCCAAAAAACAATCAAAGGTTTACACATGAAGTGATGTCTCCCAAATCCATGCCCTTAAAGTCTAAATCCGCTCCAGCTCAGCTAATGTTCGTACACTTGGCAGCTTCATGCTAACATGACCGCAATTTTACATGCAGAATTTTTTTTGTTTTTCCAAGGACTGTGACAGATGCTTACAGTTCTGCAAGGTCACATTTTCTGTATATATCTGTATGTTTACAATGGTTCAGATGCATCTCATCCCCTCCTGCATTTTATTTACTTTCTCACTACCCTTTTTTACATTTGTCATCACTGGCTTTTTTATGATGAAAGTGTAAAAGAGAGGAAAGGGAGTCAGAAATCTGCCTGCTGGGAATGTGAGGATATTTTTTTGTGTGTGTGGACAGATTGAAAAATTAGATGCTTCAAGTCTAAACTAATGATTGGTGCAACTATTTAGAAATGATAATGGTTGGGTAATAAAGTATGAGCCAAATGACTGGGGGTGGGGGATTGAGGGATCATCCTCACCATGATGATCATATTTATCTATGGCCATAATACTTATTAAAATGAATTAGAAAATTATCACACATGGAGATTTTGCAGTATAGCATCCTACATTCTTTACAAAAGACCATTAAACAATCCTGAGACATCAAAGATTGAATCTTTGCCTCACTGTTCTTTGTGGAGCCATGCTCAGCTGACTGATAGTGGTGCGCCATGAGTGCCTCAACAGAGCTGTAAAGACTGGGAGATACTTTGATCCAATAATGGTAATTCCCCCATGAATGACTTTGTGAAGCGATTTTGTCTTCCCACACAGTATTGACTTATTCCCTTTCATTTGGTACATGGTGTTCCCACACAGAAATGGTGCAGCAGGATCTCAACTACTTGGATAGTATATAATTTCAGGGATGTAAGTAAATGTTATTACATTTAGATCACCATGTGGCTCATGAATGTCTACACGTGTCACATTTTGTAGGCTGCCTCCTTTGTAGAAGTTGTCAAGGCTGCTGATAAGGAGCTTCCATTATTTACATGTTGCAATAGCTTTTTCATTAGTCCAGTTCGTATGAATTACCAGTGATAGATATGCCCGCGAGTGGAAACACCTGGTAAACAAAACTTCATTAAGGCTGTCCTAACAAGGACAGACCGCACAATTAACAAATGGCATACTATTGATCCAGGCATACTACTGTAAGGGCTGCAAAGAATTCACTGCTTGTATCTTTAACAATCGGGCAAGAAATTAGTATTTATCAACTGCATTTCATGTCTTTGGAGAAACAAAAGCTTCTTTGAACCATTTGTCAACTAATTAATCTTAAAAGGCAGATTTTGCAGGAGGTAGTCCCTCAAATGGGAAACAGCCTCTAGTGGATTCACTGATTGTTTAATTAAATGTAACATTAAATGTATGTCTTATCTTGCTGTGTGTACTATGTTAATGACATTAATGTTTACTTACAAAATATATATGATGACTTATACACAATTTGCTAAAAAGATGTGAATGGTACACAAGGTATACCACCTTTCGGTAGAGTCAGAAAACATGAATTTAAGCAGCATTTTCCTGGCCTGATCATAGGGAAGAACAACAATTTTGTTTCACTTTATTAATTCATCCTGACATTGTTTTCATGTTAGTCAAATTCTTAATGTGAGGGGGTGGTGTATGCTATTTTGTTTTGCTCTGACCAATCAGTAGCAAGGGATGTATGCACCCTGCTGACATCCTTTTTTTGCAGACACGGATAATGCAGTAGAGGTTGCGAAGAGCAGTTCAAATATCAATATAACGATTCAGAGTTGTAGAACCAAGCTAACATTTTCTAACACAGCATATGTTTAAGGTCACAGGGCTTTAATCTGTGAGGGTATTGTTCTGAGCGAATGTGAACAACATGGCTGGAAAGATTGACTTTTTAACAATCAAAATGCCTAACAGGGTGAATCTCCATAATCTGGCTGAACTAGGGGGCCATAGAAGCCTTGTTCCTGTGCTGCCATATAATACTGTAGTATAATGCAGCAGTTTGATGGAATGAAAGCAAAAGAAAAAGTCCAGGCCTTTCATGGTAATAAGGAGGAAAGGACCAGTAATAAATCAAACAGACAGAGATACAATTGAAATCTTGTATGAATTTCAACCACCAAGAACCATTCAAAATATTATAGAAGTAATCTTAATCCTATGCTCCAGTGCACAGTGACGGACTACACAGAAAGAGGTGGCAGTTTGGTTTTTTTTGGATGCCTGAGCTGTTTGCATTTGCTTGTTTTATTTATTCTCACTTCAATACCGGCATGAGCCCGATTTCTAAACAGAGCAGTGTAAATACTGCAGAAAATCTGAGTGGCTTTTTTAAAAATTCTGTTATAGTGCTTCTAAAAAAAAGTAGATACCATCAGCAGAGAGGCCATGTATGAATATCCAAGTGACTGATCCAAGCTAATGGGTTTGGATAAAATTAGGTGCGTGTTAACAGTAAATCGCTTTAGACTCATTGTCAATGTTCCCACATGTCTGTCACCGCTGATAATACTGTACAGTGTCTAACAGAGATAGCTGCATATCTTTCATCAAGTATGGAAGCGCTCAGTGAGGCAACTGACATTCTTGACAAGTGTCCTTATATGCACTTTAAAAAATATAATCTAGTACAGAATGACATCTCATAATGAGATCTTTTATACGAGGTGTCTTATAAGTGACAGTCTTAAGGTTATATGGCATTGAACGTCAAAGCTATTTGATGTACTGGACTGTTGGCTATAATAATGTTGCTAATCCTGCCAAAATGATCAATTCTTCTGACAGGCATACTAGTGGAAACCAAACTTTCAAGGAATATAGCAAAAAACGTTTTTTTTTTTCTCTTAATCTTTGTTAAATTAGCAAATTGCAAACATCTTTCCAAGCCCTGACATCATGCAACATGATGCCTGCAGAGTCCATCTGTGTCAAATGCTGGCATTAGGCCGGTGCTGTTTTCGGTCCAGAGGAATGAAAGGAAAGATGGACAAAGAAAGGATCAGTTGCGTAAAAAAGATTATGTCAAGGTAACTGTGCTGTACAAGATCAACAGACAGAAATGGAAAGGGTGCCATCAATCTTACAGTGTGGGGGCTGAGTTTGGGTAGATTTTTGATTTATTCTGCCAACTTTTGTATGAGCTGGCAAGTCAATTTAAGATTGCCCTTTAAAAAGTTCTATTGGTTTATTCAGTGAAGCTAGATGTGAGGTCTAAATAGAAATAGAGAAATGTGAAGAAAATAGAGAAGCTTGGCAAAATTCCGAAATTAATCTCTTAATGAATTTTCTTTTGATTAGCTGCACTGCTGTTTGTCTAAAGCTTTTCTGAAAGTCTTTTGGCTGGGTCATTATTTAATTGAATTCTGTGTCTGCAGAAAATTGACTGACCCCAGAAGAAATGCTCAATTGGCTCAAGTGAAGGCAAAGGGGTATTAATGTCGGAAATATATATTAAAACAGTAAGTGTTTACCAAATGAACTTCTGTACTACATCCTTAAATATCCAAGAGATTTATCCACCCAAATATGATTCTATTTCCTCCATATTCACATGTAAGTATCTTTGTTATTAACCATTAATTGGAGCATATCAGCAAATGGAATGTGATTGCCTAAATAGATATTATTGCTGGCATAATAGCTTTGCACTCTGTAATTGGGATGTGGCAATGAAACAAAAATGGATTTAATCAAAAACAATCTCTTAATTCACTTTGATCTCAAGAATTTGATGGGACATGGTGCCGGAAGCGAATGCACGGGTGAGTGACATGAGCATGTGTTTGAATCTAATTAACTGTGTAATCTGAGAAGTTCTGCTGATGAACTAGTCTGACGTGGGCAAGGACTGAATGGAAATGAGCTCACACAACAAATAATGGGATGAGAGACACTGACTAGCATTCGTGTGAAACCCAAAATCATGGAATCTCAACATCAAAGATCACCTCGGAAACATTGTTTACGTTACATTCACAAAATCCAGCTCAGTTCAGGAGATAATATCATCTCCTTTTTTCATATAGTTTCATTACAATCTTCCTTTACACAGCTGATGAAACACATCATCACCTTCTGCGTCCTGTAATAAAATCACCAACAATGCTCTTCCAATCTACATATAACACAAAACTTACCAAGGTCAAGGCATTCATGCAGTAAAAAGAAACAACTGCTGTTGTCAGTACCCTACATGCAGTTTATTGTTTCCCATCCATTTGCAGCTGAACTCAATTTGCCCCATAATAACAGTCAGTCAGACCCCAAATAAAACAGAATTATGTTGATTATTCCTATGTGCTGAATTTGCTGTTGGTGTAATGGATAAAAATTGCCAGCTCTTTCAATTCAATAATCCCTTTATCTTTTTTAAAAAAAGCTACTCACAAATATTTTTTCTCTCTTTAACCTTTGGATGCAAGTAAAATTCAAGAAAGCCAATATAAGTGTTATTCAGGGGAACGTTCTTTGCAAATTGTAATGAAGAACACTAAAAAAAAATGTCACTTTTCTGTTTGAGATATGCCATTTGCTTAACATCACACATTCAATATTGGGCAATGTGAGTTTTTTTCCTCAGTTATCTTGGGACCTCACCTTTAATCACGACTCATCATCAAATGTTCACAGAAAGCCATAAAAGACCTGTGTAGTTCTGGTAATTCTTTTTCTATTTTTATTTCATTGTGATCACAAAGTAATTATTCAAGACACCGTCTAATGTGACAACGGTCAAAAGCTCCAAATCAAGTGATTAAGTGAACTTTGAGTTGAGATTGTTTTGTCAGCTGCTGTATCCAAGGTTAAGAATGAATTGTCACGCTCCACAAATAATACTAGCTTAAGCTGACAAAGTTTATTTTGTGATCAGGAGATCACAGGAATGGTTTTGATAGCATGTATTTCCAAAATAACAAAATTAAAAAACATTTTTTTCTTGTGAATTAATTCAATTTGTAGTCAAGAAAACCAGTTTGTCATAGTGATAATGTGGAATTAAGAGACATTTAGATTATTTTAAAAGAGACAATGCAAATTAATAAGCACACATGATAATTGATAAATACACATGGTATGAAAATGCCAGAATTAGCCAAGAGGAAGGTCTGACCTTCATGAATGCTTTTGACTCTTAATTGGTAAGTCCATGTTAAAAGTTATTCTGGACACAAGCATGAACAGGTCGAGTGGTAATCTAAAATATTACTGCTGCTTCACTGCTTCAAGTCCAAAAAAGAGAAACGTGTCATTACTTGTTGAACCCATTCATCAGGCTTCTGCAGTGTGAACCCCAAGAGATCAGAGCAAACTTCTTGAGAATATCAGGCTGGCTTTCACTGTGCCTTCTTTCTGAAACTCCCTTTATCCATACTGTAGACTTTTTACTAAAAGAAACATGATGCAATCAATCTATTTTGCAACCTAAATCTCCATAGAATTGGCTTAATCTCTATGGAGAGCATTAAAAAACTATGCGTTTGAATCAAACACATGCTACAGCCCTCCTACACAATGTTGTCTTTAAACTGACGGTAAAGGGCCAACATGTTGAGGAATATATCACATCAAAGCCCTATTGAAATTAATTTTGGAAAAGTAACCTTTCTGGATTCCTACAGTACAGGGGATCATGCCAAACACTATATTTCTAACACAGAGAGGATAACATGCCCAACATTGTCAGTGCTTTTTCTTGAAGTAAAGTGACTCAGATATACTGCGGGAGGCCGAGAATAAACCTTTTTGTGTTTGTATAGGTCACACAATCCACGAAAGCTGTGCACTGACTGCAGGACAGAGAAGTAAGAGTGTAAAGACAACTCTGCTGAGGTATTAAGCAGACTTGCTGTGCACTGACTCTGGGACTGAACATATTCCGAGCTAATATAGTTTTAGACATTCAAAGAATATTATGCAATTTGTAAATATCTTCAACCCAAGTTCTCCCTCACTAAACTGCTCCTCTGCACCGTGTACTGGTGGCCACTTGAATCTGATTTAAGTCACTGGCTTTTGACTACCATGCTGCAAATGGCTCAGGCCCATGCTTTATTCACTATGCTAAAATGTACCACTCAAAACAGTTTTTCTCATCTGATGTATTTAATGTACTCACACGATTCTTGCAATTTCTGGGTGGTAGCATCATGGTTGAATGCACTCTTTGTATGTAGGTTTGGATAAAAGCGTCAGTTAAATGAATGTAATGCTGACTTAACTAAGATTTATGTACGTGTTTATTAAGGGGAATTAGCTCTCCCTGTAGAATCCTTAGAGCTCCCTCCAACAGCAGAGCCTTTTCTGCCAAATCTAACTGTATAACCATTTGCTATAATGGTCTCAGACTGAAACAAATTTCTTCATAATGACCAATATATTATTATAATTATAATTAATTTCCACTTACATGCCGTTATTGCCCACATATTTTGGATATAGAATACTGCTATCTCTACCTGAATTTCTGTCTTAATGCCTCTGCACAGTGTAACCAGTTTGCTTGATAAAACCTTTCCCTAGGACTGCTTTTACACTTTATGCTTACCTGACATCTCCCTGACACTGTAATGTAAAGTGTCTGGGGACCTCAGCTCCGCCGAACCTTAACCTGAAACATGGTCCGATCATCTAAAATGAAAGTACCTGTGTGCATGTAAAATCTATAGAACATAAAATATGCACTAAAGAACAGGGTGAGTCCTTGGGCTCTATGTACTTTAGTGGATTAAAAGTCAGCAAAGGCAAAGTGTAGTCACTGAATGGGAAATATGTCTTAATTAATTTCATGGGCAGCAGAGAGCTTTATGTGATAGATTTTTATTATAATTATATAACCTATCTGATATTTTCTTTTTAAAATGCAGGCCATACTTCAGTTGAATATTATGTATGATTTAGCAGCATGGATCGCCACATCACAAAAATGGTAATATGAGCCATTGCTGCTCCATCTGCATCTTCTCGTCAGAGCTTGTTGCACTTGGTGATGTTGTATTGCCAGTCTCAAGGGAGAGTGGCACATGCATCCCACGCAGTGAATTAGTCAGTGCTTAACCCTGACAGTTTCTCCTAGCCTCCTGTTTCTCCTCTAATTACCATCCTTCTTTGCCAGTAATTAAGTCGCCCCACAGCGGGGGCTTTTTATCACTAGGTAGGAGAAGGGAAGTGGCATGGAGTCCCTCCCCTGATCAGCCCCTGTTGATTCTCCCAAAACTTCCAGAGCTGAGAAACGCAGATCAGCACTGCTCCAGTGATTGTAATTGCAGTGTTGCCCCATGATAACATTGTGTTTGTGTATATGAGTCTGTTTCCATGTGTGTAAAAAAGAAAAGTGTAAATTTAATTTCTAGTCTATGTGATGTAAATTTATAATTGTTTTTGATTTAATCCTCTTAACATCATGTATGAGACAATTTCGGTGTCCCGCGACAAACAATACTCCCATTTTTATTTTATTTTTTAAATGAAAAAAAAAAATAATCGAGTTGGTGCAGTGACAGTGTGTTGGAAGTGGTTACTGCTTCAGTCAGCAAATGAGTACTCACGTCTGCTGCCAGAGTGTAAGGTGAAAGCCAACATTCTCTTTGGTGACAGCATCTTCATGAGTCATCTAAGCTAAATTTAAACAATCACCTCCTAACAGTGTTTGTCTGAGAAACTCCACAAAATATATAGCTATATTTCACAGCAAATAACGGTGTGTGGTGTTCATGTATGGGCAGAAAGACCTAACATCTTGGAGGTCTACTGCTGAAAAGCAATCTGTACATGGCTTACAGTGTGTGAAACTAAACGGTTTCTCACTTTTTGGTAGAAATTACTTACATATTCACTTAAATCACTATAATTTTTATTTTCCGTAAATATATAGATTTGTTTTTTGTATTTTGAAGGCAATGTTTTTTTTTCCTTTATTTAGATAAACTAGGTGGATATTTTATCTTGTGTAAGATAATGTCAACATCTTTCAGCAATAGTGAGTTTATATTGTAGATTGGTAGAAGAAAAAATAGTACAAAGCCAGTTTGTTGCTTTTGCAAGTGGCATTACTAGTTGCATCATTTTCCTGACCTCTATTATAAGTCCATATTTTTCCTGACGTTCATCCTTAAGAGACTGTCTCTGTCACACGCTCACTGCTGAAAAAATAATGAATAAAGAAGTAAGTAATAAATAAATAAAATGATGCTGTGTCACCAACGGAGCATTGGTAGATAAGTGCATGGATGAAAACTGGAATGGTATGAAATTTTATAGTAGTGCCAAGCATCATAGTCCTGGATTTTAATAAAAACATTTAGACAAAAAAACACATGATTTTCTAAGCAGCTATGATGAGATGCAGAGAAGGCTTTAATAAAACATGAACTGTATGTTCTTTTGTTTTTGAGAGAGAGCTGCACTCGAGTATTGTAGTTCATGTGAGCCACTCCAAAGCCTCTGAGATGCCTCATCTTCACCTTGACTATGACCTCCCTGCCAACTTACCTGTCTGCTCCTCCATTTCTTGTTTTGATACTGAACTCACCAGACCCCCTTTTACGTCTCTAGCACTTATATACAATTTTGTTATCACACAGTTTTAGCACCTTCCTGTCTCACTGCCTAATGGCATCTCAGACCCCACAATGTCTCTGTCCTCTTTCTACAGTCTGTTTTATCCCTCCGACTTCCTGACTGCCTCCCTCCCCCTCTTCCTTTGGCTGCAGCCTGCTGAATTAAACATTGTTGCAGCCTCTCTCAGCAAATCTGCCTACGACATCAAATCCGCCTTCCTTCGCTTTATTCAATTACAGATGGCTCATCCAAACTAATTCAAGATCTGAGTCGGACAAATGTTACACCTTGTTTCTGTTTAAAACAAACGGGGGCACAGATTAGCACTGACAGACACATCCATACTGAACACACGAGGAAACTCAATGTGTTTTTATCATTGCTTGTTTTTCATCAAAAAATGTTAACAAATTGCATCAAGCCGACAGAGGATGCAATACTAATGACAAAGTAACAGAAAAATTGGGATAAAAATTTGGGGATAAAAGGCAAAGACGGTCTCAAGATGCAGGACTATCTGTTTGATGAAGACTTTAAATTAGACTGAAGAAAAGTTGTTTGTACATGCAAATTGGAGCTGCAGATTATTAATTCAAGGTTTAGTGCTGATCAAGTGGTTGTCTGTGGACTGATTATAGTTGGGAATAATTAATATCATGAAGGAAATGTTCAGTTAGAGATATGCATAATATGCCTGCAATGAATAACCATGCCGTGCCTATCAAAACTGGTATTAAAGCTGAGTGTTAAAGACTGAATGCCTATTTTTAACCTCAAACGACACATCTATGTACATGAATGGAATATGTCCTTATAGTTGAGACCAGCTGGAATTAAAGAAATTGTAAATTGTAAATCAGCCACCTTTGTTGTTCCAAGTAGTGCTTATTTTTGCTTATTTTTGTCCAGGCAAATGTTAGCCTCATTTGTTGACGAACAAACAGGGTATAACATGTTATTTAGTGATCTTATTGCTAGTAGCTGCTTCCCCTCGTTTCCAATGATCATGCTTTACTATTTTTTTATATTTCATGCATGGGAGGTGTCTTAAAATGTGTTCATTACATTTCTACCCAGCACCAAAGCTTGGAATCAATTATCAACAACAAACACTGACCACAAACTATGATGATGTGAAAAAAATATAATAAAAAAAAAATATATCTTTACTTCACGTTGATTTCTTGATTTTCACTTTAAAATTACCATCAATTAGCTTTCATTGTAAAAGTCAGAATATTGATTAATTATAAATAAAAATAATTAGGTCACTACACATTTATGCTTTATGATACTTAAATAGATACTTATTTCAACCTATATCAACACAGGTATGTGTCATGGCAATGGGTTTACTATCTCTATGAATTGACTGAAATAATACCACTTCACACTTTTTTGGCCATGTCGTGTAGTCATTTTTTCAGCTTACTATTGTAGGTGCCAAGAGGCTGTTTGACTTGATTGTATAGCTAGCTAGACAGAAACTGTGTAATGTTTATTTTTGTGTCGGATACTAAAAAAACAGCTTTTAGTGCTGTTTCATTGTCATGACCCAAAAATGGAATAAAGCAGACAGAGATACAGGCCAGCAGAGATAAACTAGATTACAGAAGCTCAGATATAATTCCCAGTTTTTGTGTAGCAGAAAGGATGATCTGTGTCAGGCAGGTGATTAAAGAGAAATATGAACCTGAATATCATGGTTAGTTTTTATGCTCTGAGCAGAGATATAACCATTTTGAAAATGCTGTATGTATGCAAGCAATTTTCAAAGGTTTTAATGAGTCACTAATTTAGTATAGTGATAATATATAAGATATTATACTAGTTGAAGCATGAAGTCAATCCAAACCAAGATTATTATAGTTGTGAATTTTCAGTTACCTATAATTTAATTTTGTTTTTACTTTATAACTTCATTTTTGTTTTATATTAGTTATATATAGTAGCTATATTAGTTAAATCAGCAAAATATCTGTTAAATTAAGAATATTTTTCACTGCTTATTTTCAGGTTTAGTTTACTATAATAACCTTAATCTAAACATGAAAAAAGTGTTTATCCTTCTTGAATAAAGTCCAAAAATGGGTCTGCTTTTGTTATTACCGTGGACAACATGCTAGTTTTCTTTTCATCTCCAAGTATTTTTTCCCCCAGGTTATTACAGGGCTTTGTTGAAAACCTTGATAGATTTTGATGTCTTCATGAGCCTTGGTCCAGTGACTATCAACCCTCTCTACTCATTCACTTCAGCCTGTTTGCTCAAAGTGTGATTAATCAGAACTATTCATTTTCATAAATATTTCTTATTCTAAATAGCAAGCCCCCATCTCGCTTCTTTGATTACAGTGCAATGCTGATTTGAGGCCTTTAAAATGCATTAATGGCTACAAGATTTGCATTTATATTGGTTTTTCACTCAGGCACACAAGAACCTGAGATAGAGCTCTGCGAACAAAGACCAAAGAGAGAACACGTATTATCTGAAACACATTCGACCCCATAATAGAGTACAAGCAACAGAATGAGAGATGCTAGCGTGAGCAAAACAGGCCATCGAGTTTTACCACTAACTGAAGCACACATTGATACACATTATTCAGCTGCAGCTCTGATATAGGAGCAGTGTACAGCCAGCAGTGAAAGTGGCTTTCTTGTGACTGATGAATACCATATAGGAAATGTACACTTATGCATACAATAACAGGGAAGGAAAAAAGGAAGGAATTCAGATTGAAGATTGCAATTCAAAGTGACACAGTGGTGACGATAAGTTATAAAGTGCAGTCCAATCATTTCTTTAAGAGACATAATAGAGGGAGAGGATAATTGGTGCCTTGTGGTGTATCTTTCCCCTTCAAGCGGCTGTGACCTTTTCAGAGTCCTAGACAAGAGGCTTCCTAAAACTGTGTTTATCCTTCAAATTAGGCGCAATGCCCATGTTATTAAAGATGGGGCAGATTTGTTTGTTGCTGATCAGGTTGGCATTGTCCATGTAGCGTGCCTCCAGGGTAATCTCTTGATAAGAGAACCCGAAAGGAATGGATGCTTTGTCTCTCTGCAAATCTGATTCAACCACTTTCCACCACTAAATCGTCGAGGCAGAGAAAGTCCCCTGGGAAATTTACAAAGCGATTCAGTTCTCATTGCTGGTTAGAGTAGAGCACGGTTGGGCAATCATGTGCCGAGGAGGACCGAGGGCATGTATGATTTCATTCCAACCAAACACTACACCAGCTGATGTCACTGATTTCCTCTCCCCCCTCTCGTTGAATATGTACTAATCATTGAAATTAACTGGTGGTCCAGGTTGGAATGAAGACCCTGGACCTCTGAGGGAACATTTCACACCCTTGCCTCAAATACTGGTATGATTATTTACTAAATGTGTTGCCCACACTGACCAGCATCTTTCATTTAGTCCACTAATACAGACAGTAGGTTGTATCAGTGGCGGCTGCTAGTCTTTCAAGGAAGGGAAGCTAATTTTTACGGCCTACATCATAAATGTGTTTGTTTATTTATATGTAAATTCTACCCTTTGTTCCTTTTCAAAAAAATGATCTGTGACCTTGACGTACCAACTAGGCGTCTTTTCTAAGCTGAGCTTCCCTTGCAGTGTTGGAGCAAATGCCACTGGGTTGTATATATAATATACATACCTGTATTATGTTAGGCTACTCTGCCTGACTCATTGATCCTTTATCTGCCTGAGGTTTGTCCAATTTAAAATATATGGCCCTGACCATGGCTCTGAATTATCAGTAGCCTAGCTGTGTATTGATAAATCCATGGCACTGTCCTTGGTGCTGAATTAGCAGACTGATTTGTAATTGCAATTTTATCACTGAGTCCCACCCTTCTGTCAGTCAGGCGGGTCAAAAGTTCACAAATGGCCTAATGGATACAGTAGTACAGTACACTGCACTGTATTGCACAGTGCATATATTCAGGTTGCATTAATGCATGTTACTAACACAGCATCTTTCCCTGAGTCCTTGTTTTAGACTCACAGGTTTCCTTGGATCTTGGTTGCACCTGCTGAGGTGGTACTGCTTGACGACTCCTGCTACTACTATTATTGTTTCTATTTCTATTATTATTATTACTGCCGATATTGGTGTCATTCTGGTATATCCACTGTTATCATTATTATAAGTCATATTTCTGTTATTATCAAAGTTGTTAAGTTGTGGTTGTTGTGCATGTCTAGGTCCCTCTTTTTCTTTCTTTCTCTCTTTCTCTCAAAGGTGAGGGGAATCACTCAGAGAATAGCTATAAAAGTAAAATGAAACTATCAAACTTCATCTGTCTGACAGTTCTGCAGATGTCTGACAGATGTGAATGTGGATTGTTGTCATCTATTTTTTAATGAGAAATACCTCAAGTTCTTCACACTCTTAATGTGAGATTTAATTGTCTTGTCATGAGGAAAGGGACATCTAGCACTGATGGCTGAATGTGATGCCACTAATGGTTTGTTAAGAGGGAGAAACAACAGTAGCCACCTGGGCCCGGCAATGTTCCCAGCAGTCCCTAACATGCAAACACACACTGTTTTAATAAATCACTGCTGCATCACAGGCAGCACTCGACGGCTGTGGAAAACGGCTTCAGAAGTTTTGCCTCTGAGATTCATATCTCTGTGTCAAGTTACACATTATGCAAATGCATTGTTTACTGTTCATGTGACAATATCAAGGCACGAAAGCCAGTGGGGACCAGGGGCTTAGGCAAGTTACCAAGAGAGAGGGAGCAGAGAGACAGAGAATAAACTCTGTGAATGTAGCAAATTACTCTCTTGCTCTTTCTCAGTATACTTCTGAGTTGGAAAAGGGATTAAGAATGCAAGGAAATTCACAACATTCTGTTAAAGAAGGTTTCCATCCATCTAGTTCCTCTACCTCTTCCTCTGTATGCGACAAATGAGATGTGCAATGCAAAGCTAAACTTAAGGTTGAAAATATGTTGCAATTATTAATTGTCAAACTGTATCATTTGGTTTAAAAAAAAAGGTAGAAGAAAATGAGCAGTGAAAGAAATCATTGATTCAAAGACAAAGGTATTTCTATTGATCCTAATACAGTATAGGGCTAGGGTTAAAACATATAAAAAGATATTGATACCTAATAGTATATTCATTTATGTATTTTGATGTGTGAAGTTCACAAGTCGGGAAATGGATGAATCCGAGTAGTCATTAAATATGATTAATTCTTTGTAGCTTAATGTTACTTAACACATTGTTGGCCCTGAACCCTTTTTATTCATAAAAAAGTGCCAAAAGGATTTTGTTAAATGTAATTTCATAATGTAGAACTCATTGTAAAACTCATAATAGACGCTAGTGTTAAACATTAAAATCAGTTTACCTGTAAAACCAGTTGTTTAGTTTCTTTCTTAAGGCTGAAAGGCTTGGAGACTACAATTGTATAACAATAACCTGTGTGATAAACTGAAACATGCTATCTGAATGTGAGTACATGTGAGAAACACATTTAAATTGGATTATGCAAATTGCAAGATCCAGTATTTTTAGATGTTGTTCCATCACTAAGAGTGGAGCCTAGCAGAGTACCTTATTAATATGAGAAAAATAAGTTGACAGTGTTGAGATGGATTGCAAGTCAGTATAAAAGATGTACACTTGATAGGTTAAAATGCAGCTTTTTGCAAGTAAAATAGAAAAAAAGAAAAAGCAGGGTTGCTAAAAAGCCTGCCTGGTATCAGTACACAGGATGAAAGTGAACTCACCTATAAATTTTATATCTGGTCGTAAATCCTTGGCGGAATCTTTCCACAAAGGACAGATAACTCCGAGAGTGGTGGAAAGGTCCACGGTCAGAGATGAGCCAGTCATATTGCTTGGTGACATGTTGTTCAGTGGCCAACGGGTCCTGGCGGGAAGACTGAACTGTTATATGGTCCCATATAAACAGGAAGCAGATGACCTCAATAAACCTCCAGTTCATGCTTTTTTTTAAGCCGCTCTCTGTTCATTCTCGCTCCATTATGTGGAGACCTGATGGAAGAGAAAACAAGAGGGAAGAAGGGAGGGAGAGACAGAAATAGAGAGCTGTTACATGACAAAGTCTATTTCAGCAGTACAGAAGATGTCGTAGAGTTAGGTTAATTGTGTTGTACTGAACAAATAAGATAGTGCCCTTGTCATTGTCACTTTACTGTGACATGATGTGTATTTATTTTCTGCCCTTTCTCAGATTGTTCACCCTTCATGACTCCTTGGGAGTTTTTTTCAGAATGCCACACAGATTGTGCCTCTCCATACAAGGACTGTGACCCTTTTGCAGATGAGCATGAAGAACACCCTCAGCTATGTGGCTATCTCTCTCTCTCTCTCTCTCTCTCTCTCTCTCTCTCTCTCTCTCTCTCTCTCTCTCTCTCTCTCTCTCTCTCTCTCTCTCTCTCTCTCTCTCTCTCTCTCTCTCTCTCTCTCTCTCTCTTTTAAACATCTAATTGGTGTCATGATAAGTTCTGACAAGGTTAGAAGACTGCTCCACGATATGTTATGACACTCAGCCACTAATGTGAAAGAAAACCATCTCCCTTTACCCAGTGGTGTCAATTACTGCTGGAGGAAACTTTCAACTATTGACTTGCGACTTCATGAATTGTTAAAACTAATGTGACACAAAATATTGCCTTTTTCATCAAATACAAAATGAGAACGTGATTTGGTTCCATTACAATCTGCTAGGGATGGTTAATACAATTGTATTATTGCCCTTAGCTTTACAAAATGGGGCTATAATACCTAATGTGCCCCTGTGCTCTTTAAATATTTTAGAGACAATGCATTACTTTTTAAAACTGGACCAATAGATCAGCAAAGTAGAAGGAACAGTTTGTCTAAAAACTGATTTAAACAAGGCCAGATTCATGGTGTTTCTTTATCAGACAATATAGCCTATACCCAGTGTTGCATGGATCGAGCTATTTACAGTAAATGTAATGCTAAAAATACAGTACAATAAAGTTCAATACAGTACAAATTGATATTCTGATCTATTATACAGTACATCACAGCAGAATATCCCATTTATTTAGTTGCAATAATCTTAAATTAAAAGAGACAGCTTCATTACATTTAACACATCCTGTTTTATGGAGAAAAAAATTCTTGAAAACATTTTAAACAGAAGATCAAAATGATAAATTTCCTCATTTTGCATTGACTATGAACATTATTATCCACTTGGAAGTGAAATTATGTCTCTTAGTTACTGATAAGGAAATGATTTTCATCAGTAATTGCATTTAAGAACTTTGGCCTCTGGCCGTGGAGCACCCAACAGTGGGCTATCAAGTGCTACTGTATGCAAAAAACCCTCCTCCTTTCATGGTGTATTAGACAATAACAAATCATAAAAGGGCAGAGAAAATTTAATGGGCCTAATCTTTTCCTGTTAAATACTGTAGATGATGAACCGCTTGAACTCGCAAAAGTTAAAGATATCAGTGGCATACTTAAAATGAGATTTTTGTGTGTGTCATATCTTGGATGAAATTTGTGCGTCAGATTCTTCTGACAGCTGAAATTAATTCACTATTTTATTATTTAAACATTGTTTCACCTACTTGCTACAGGACAAGGAACAATCCTGCAGAATTAGAATATCTCTGCTTGCATGACAAATTCTATTTTTTTACTGCCATATTTGAAGTATAAACAGTTTTTTTAAGAACTTGATTGTAATGAATCTCAACTATCAACGTAGGATACTGTATTTCAGCTATAATTGCACATTTGACAGAAGGAAAACAAGCCAATAACCAAAAATGACAATGTACTGAACAGGCCCGTTTTAGGCTAATTACTTCAAACTAATTTGTCAAAATGAAGCAATTCATAGTCTGATAGAGAAGGACAATATTGAACAGGGGATTGATAATCATATGCCTTTGTATAAATATGGGGTGTGACTGTGGCTTTCATAGGAAAACAAAACATGCATGAGAAAATATACCAGTGAATACATACGTACTTCATGTACTGACAAGAGTATTCACTTTTCACAATTGTTGAACGGGGAATTATTTGTCCTAATTTACTGTTTATGAATAGAAAATAAATCTATGAGAGTGCAATTTATTTAATGTGGTATATTTTCATCAAACATTATCACATTTTCTTATTTAAATAAAGTATATATAATAACGACCCTTGAGCATACAGTTTATACAATTGCATTTAAAAAGCTATGATAAGTTCTATATCTTCAGACATTATGTTGATTTTAAGGTTGAACCACCAACCAAACTTTAAAAATTTCTAATTTAGTTGTGCTAGTACACCTTATTTTGCTAGTTAATGTTAGGCTCCACCAACACCACAAGTATTTTAATCCAAACCATGATATTCTCCTAATCAAGTAGTTTTGTTGCCAAAACCTCACCAAGTAACATTAGTTTTGTTGATTTCGCAATGGGACTCCCGAAGCATTAAAAAGGGATGCCAAGAGTTCCTGACCAACCTAACATTTACTATGTGAGTAGATGGAAATTCAATTCAGTTCAATTTCAATTCAATTTTTTTTATATTACCAAATCATAAATGGAAATTGCCTTCTAAACCTACTGGTGCGTGTAGCCCCTTCCAATCCATATCTATGAGGATATGAGGCTTTCAAGAGAGTGATAACATTTGAAAGGGGTGTGTTTTGGAGGAAATGTATAATATATATTTTGTTGTTGTCTGGTGTTTGAATAGAACCTGTCAATTGGGCCAGAAAAGCAGATTGATGGATGACTGAATCCTTTCATATTCAGCTGGGGCTTTGTGCTATAGTGTACGGTCTACTTACTACAGACATTGATCTTGGACATCTCTGATTTATTACATTCAATGCTGAACCCCTAATTCTGACTCTTTCACTTTCACAATTGCATACTGAACAGTTATGGAAATGGAGAATCAGTTCCAGTTGAGAACCAGTAACATATTGGATTCAGAAGTGGATTCCTATGCTTCTGAGCTTATCAATTCCTTTAACAATGCTGGCATGTTTTTTCGAGAGTTGCAGATTGCTTAACAACAATTTCAAACTCATGTATCTACACTGCTGGAAACTCTTGTAACAAGGAGTCATGGTGTAGAGCAGGGCTGCCCAATCCTGCTCCTGGAGGGCCACTGTCCTGCATGTTTAAGGTTTCTCCCTGCTCTAACACACTTAAGCCTAAAGATTTTCAAATCTGTGACAAGCTTCAGCTGCTTGATAACGAGCACACCATTAGATTCAAGTGTGTTGGAGCAGAGAGAAACCTAAAACATGCAGGACATTGGCCCTCTAGGAGCAGGGCTGGGCAGCCCTGGTGTAGAGGAAGAAAAGGTCCAAAGCGTGCCGTTATGAAAACATAAGCGCCATGTCGGCAGGAAAAATCTGAAAGCCTAAATTAAAAAAGAAAGCTGGACAAGTATTGTTACATTCCATCTACAGTGTTCGAACGCAGATAATAAAACAGTTGTGTTGATTCTGAAAACCTGTGGAGGCCTACCTTTTTTACTCGCAAAACAGAAATGAAAAAAAAGATCAGGAATCAATAAGGGAATCGATAAAGAATCGTACCGATGAGCAGAATCGTTGTTATTGGTATCACTAAAATCTTATCAATTCCCATCCCTAACACTGAACCTTAACAATTAGGTTAGTTTGTGTGTGCTGATGATTTTTCCACTACCATGAAAATCCATTGTGCATTTGACCCAGAGGCTTAGTCATTTTCCATACCTGAGGCACCATTGCTGTCTGAATCCCCCAAACCTCCTGCAGTGAGTACATCCACCTTCATAGGGCCACATGATGAGAAAATTATCAGTGCTTCTTCCTAAGGGCTGGTTTCTATCCGTATCCAAAGGTGTTTTTTTTCTTCTGCTGCCATGAAATGGTATTTATCTCATGCCAGATTGTCTGCTTGTTTTCTTTGTGGGTTTGCATTTGCACATTATCACACCTTAAACCAAATTTTATTGCTAGATAACAGAGAGTCTGGTTCAACAGACAGCACCAAGTGAGACAGAGGATTAGGGGACAAATATGAGTCATCGTGGCTATTAAGCTCTCACTATGACATGGATGTGAAATATTTTCTCAGTATTAAAGGATTCCATTTGTCTTGATAATGATGATGAAAATGTGTAATAAAGACACAAAGATAATAGTGAAAAATGTGAGGTAAGTTTTTTTGTTAGAATAAGAAAAATATCAGAATTAATGTACTGCATGCCCACATCACAATCTGAAGGCCCACGTAACCAGACCAATACACACTGGTAAAAAAAACAAACAAACCTGTCCACACCGGTTGAGATGATTGACTTTTGGTATTTTGGGGGTCGGAGCCATGTGGTGCAGCTGCACAGCTGGAAATGGGCAGGGATTAGAAATCATAACACTTCCCTTTTAAATATACAGACTTCATGCCAAGTGCTCTTTCAGTTTAAATGTGGAAGCCAGAGAGAACAGTCCAGAGCATTTATTACACAAAAAAATATTCTCTCAGGAATAAACTTGTATGAAGTGCTGACTCACCAAGAGCAAATATGCAGCAGTGTAAATAAGTCACTGAGGGCGGATGATGTTAAATTAACTTGGGAGGAGATAACACATTTGGTTAATAATTGCTGCCTAGGTCCTGTGAGAACTGTTCTCGGATGTAGGAGAAACATTTCAATGCCATCACAAGGAGAGCCAAATAATTTGGTGGAGAACCACAGGGACAGTTTAACAACTGGATGGGGGCCATCCACTATAGCCAATCCCACTCTGGCACTAAGTGCTAAATGCATCTGCAAACACAGCCCAAATGTTTTAGGTGGAAATCTGGGGACTTGTGAGGGATATTAACAAAATCAGTAATTGCATCTTTCATGTGAGAAACTGCAAACCCCCAAACATTTCAAAGGTTAGGTTAAAGTGATAAAGCATCCTGGATTTTTTGAGACTGTATTACATTTTATTGATATTAGATGAATAAACATTAAAAAGGTGTCTTCTGTTCATTTTGCAAACCTCCAAAAGATGATAATACTTTACATGTCAAAAAGTCAAACTTCATAAAGAACTATTTTTTCAACAATACATCCAATTCCTATGTTACACATGAAGAGCCAGTAGCCAGTGTCCCATCTACATTGAGGTCAGAGTAGGTTAGAGAAAGACAAGGAGCGCAGCATTGAAAGAACGATGGCGCTCAGCTCTCCCCTGATCTCCACCGAAGTGGATTTAATGTGTTCAAAAAGGAAATG
Source organism: Echiichthys vipera (assembly GCF_963691815.1). Taxonomy (NCBI): domain Eukaryota; kingdom Metazoa; phylum Chordata; class Actinopteri; order Perciformes; family Trachinidae; genus Echiichthys; species Echiichthys vipera. The sequence goes on from NC_139841.1 coordinate 19,575,883, forward strand.
GCTTCCTTCAGAGGGATGCTTAAAGTGTTTGTCTGCTACAGTACAGCATACTGTGTTCTCCTTTGAGCGAAAAACAGAAACCAAAGAGGAGAAATTTATATTTTATATTTTCTTGTTTCATGATGCTGCATCCTAGTTTTGCATGAATTCAAAAGAGTACAGTAGGGAATCCATCTACGTAGGTAGGAGCTTGTTTCCATGCAGCCAATCCAATTTTGCATTGCATGATGGCAGGGTTCTATAATGTACAGAGCAGATGGACAGCAGTCTGCTTCACAACACAAAAGGCACAAACTCTGAACCACAACCACATTAGCTTTCCTCCTAACATCTTCTCCGTGTCTGATTCACAAACATGAACAGGCATCTTGTCTTGCACCTTAACTTTTTGAACAAGCAACCAAACAAACATTCACCCCGGTAAAGTGCACTGCTGCTTAGTCAGTTTGAAGCCAAGATAGCTAATTTGCTGCTCAGCTGCAGTACATTAAACAGCATGTGAATATAACAGCAAACATCACTTTGGTCCGATTAGATGTTGATGTTATTCTTACTCTTCAATAACAACTACATATTAGTCCTACATTGACATACATACGGCTGCCAATAAAATGTGGGTTAGAGAGAAAGTTTGTTTACTTTGTTTCTCCTTTGCTATGTTGTAACTGGCTCTCTGGCAGTCTGTCAGCTGCTGTCAATCAAACACAGACATCGGCTCAAAAGGAGGATATCTGATAGTTACCCGAAGATAACGAAAAACTATTAACAAAAACATGCTGACCCTTTCTTTCAGCCATACCCCACCATCTGATTTCATGCAAATTTCATATTATTTTATTTTATAAAAAATGCACTTTTCATCATAAAACACTATGCCCCTTACCAAAACTAAATGCACATATGAAATGATAAAGCCACCTTCATCTTAAGGACCAACATTTGCAGGGTTGGTCCAATCAATCCATTTAAATGTGCTAGTACTAACAAATTGTACATTTTCTACTTTTCAAGAGTGCTTGGTTGATTACTCAACAAAAAATAATGCACCAAATAAGTGCACTGCACTCCACTCAACTCCACTCCATCAAGCTCATGGCAAAATATAATTTTCCAAACCCTCTCCATCCTGAGGTATTTGTATCCTGTTGCTGCATGAGATCATAACTCATGCAGATCCCAAATCTCACATGCATTCAACACATTTGTTTGTTGGTATGTCAGAAATATTCTTTATCTTCTGTTATTTGCAGATTACTGTTATTTGCAGAGTGGATTAGTAAAACAGAGAGAGGAAGAGACAGAGTGGATCACGTTTACCCTTGAATAAGCAGGGTAAAAAGGGGAGGATGTCTGCTTCAGGAAATCACAAGACAGGACAAGGGAGGCTTGTTTTCTCCATCCTCTTTTTAAACAGCCTTATTCATGCTGCAACTCCTCCTCCATTCTGGTTCATTCAAGGGGATTCAATCTCCATTCTGGTCCCGTCACTAGCTTTGCCGATCAATTCCTCTCTCCCCTGTGTGGGGCCCTAAGTGTCCCTCTTTATTCTATAAAGTTCATAAGAATGGGGAGGCTTGTTCTCCCTATTTGTATTCTAAATCCCAGGGAGGCAAGAGATCGGGGAAGAATGAAGCCTTTTGCAGGAAGACAGGTAGCCTAAAGGGAATTAGAGCAGATATAATGTATTTCTGCACCATCCATGTATCCATTACTTGTGAATGACACCTGGTCACCAATATGTAATATTTATTTTCTACAACATTTGTAGATGGAACAGTATGAATCCAAGAAGATGGAGTTCTCACTGAACTGTTATCAGCATGACTGCCTCGGAGCAAATTAATTCCCAGTGATACAGGTATAATGCGTGTAGTGAAGCAAAGCATTTGACGAAAGGATATGGATGGCTGGCAGCCCAAAAAGGATTTTTTATACTCCTCTGGGTTATTTTAACTTAGTCATATTAATATGACCTCAATGGGACTAAAGGGTTGTGTGAGAATAGTGCAACAGAATGACAGAATGATGAGTGAGCCAGCCGAGTTGTATCTATATATGCCAAACTAGTGTCATTTCAATTCTGAGAAATATTATTGCACAGCTCAAAGCCGTGTCTGGGAAGGCATAGTTATGGTCTGTCACTTGCAATTGCTGGGAAGTTACAGAGGACTGGGAAGGCCAGCCATGGCTAACTTCATTTGTATGGGATTCTTTTTCCCCCTGAATCTCTCGCCTTGCTTCTGTCGTTTCTTTTTAAAAAAGGACTGCAGTGGCACCCTGACCTTCAGGAAACATGGCTGAGCAAGCAACACTCTGTTTGATAATTAAATTCTCTGGTTGGTCAGCAACCAATCAGCCCAGCTCAGGGATCAATGGCTGATTTTAAAGAGCAAACTAATTCACTAATAGTCAGAGTTATTCCAATTTACCTGGCTGCTGAATTATTGTGTTCAAATCTATTCAGGGAGGATCAATGCATGCCGGAGAGAGGAACGGCAGAGCGGAGCCGGTTGCAGATCCGTCATGTGAAGCAGCGCAAGGAGTGTGCTGCAAGTTTTATTTGATAGCTGCCCAGTTGAACAACAGCGGCACAGGGGTGGTTTATGACATGGTTTGAAATAAGGACTGCCTATGTCATAAAACAAACTAATTAATAAGGTATCATAGTTAGTTCGAGAGCACACACCATGGATGGAAAAGGTTTTGGGGAGTGTGTTTTGGGTAAATTAAGCACATTGGCTAACCGAAAGGCAATTCAATTTAGCATGAAATAAAAAATGAAATGAATTTGCTTCATGAGGGATTCTGTTGCAAGGGAAATAAAAACATTGTGACACTTGGATTATTTTCTATTTCCAGGCTGATTTTCCCGTCGCATAGAGCTCACCTTTTCATCAACATTATGAATGGAGCAGCTGAACTGATTATGAGTAGCATATGTCTCTTAAACACATTGAGCAAGGCTATGTTCATCTCTGGTTTGCACTGATAGGAAAAACAGAAGGATTCTACTTCTTTAGGCCAGCATCTGAGTCTCTCAGCAAAGAGAATGAAATGCTAGGTAGAACAGTCAAGCCATTTGTTACCATAACCACCACTGCTGTTGTATGCTACTGTGGCTGCGTTACAGATGAAGATTGATCATTTGTCAACTCGCAAATTGGCTTTCAAGTGCTTTCTCTAATTACTCTGTGGTTTTATTGATGAGAAACCACTGACTGCTTTCTTTCGATTTACCTCGCTGGGCACAGTCTTTGTTTTGAATGTTGTCTCTCACCTTCCTCTCCTAAAAAAATTAAGAGTGGCAAATAAAATGGGGCAAAATGCTCCAACCTTAACAGATTTTGCATGCTACCTCTTGTTCTAACATTCCATTGAAACAATGTGAGATTAAAGAGAAAAAAATGCCAGGTCGAATTCCATTCCCTTAGCTGGTCATACTCAAAATGCACCCAAAGGAGGCCCTGACATGAATAAGAGCTTGAATGGGAGTCGCTGGGAGGATGTAAATGACACTGTTCGCACTGCAGTTCTTCCTTGCTCCCGCATGTAAATGTCAAGTAATGTTATCCCCTGTATGGTTTCCACTGAATGGTCTCAAAAGGAAAAAGAAAGGAATGTCTCAGAGGGAGTCTAAACGTGTTATCTCTAAGAGGGTGCATGAAACATAAGTATAATATAAATACACCCAAGGTGCTTCTTTTCTTTAAAGTGTCTGCATCCGTGCACATATTTGTTTTCCTTTGTCACATTTGCAACTGTACAATCTGTGGATTCAGTTAAAAAAAAACTAAAATCATAACCATAATAGACATTTAATGAAGCTGCGGTGAAGCTCACCTCAGGTCCCATTAATATACATATATATATATATATTTTTTTTTTTTCCCCTGTAATTACCAGCAGAATTAAACAGCAGATCCTCCTTCCTCTTCTCTCCCTTCTGTGACTGATCTGTCATAATTGCTTGTGTCTGTAACATTTTTATTCACATCTCACTATCAATGCCACAGGGCAGGGCATGATGAAGTGCTGTTGCGAGGCAACTGTGTGACTGCAATTGTATTGCAGAGCTGCATTATATTTTACAGACATACGTGAGGGAAGTATCACCTTATCAGGGTGAGGACATGATTTGCTCATCCCATTTCAGTATCTGAGGTACAGGACTCCGGTAGGGAAAATAAATGTTTCTCGTTTTCTCATCCTGGACTTTATCGCCGTCGGCACAAGATGGAGCTTGAACAGAACAATGTGTTTCACTCAAACTCGTCCCTCCCCACTTGCACTCCTAACGACCGTCATACTTGAGCAATTTCTACTGGCAGATGTTTATATATTACAGCAAAAAGTATGTGACAAAAAAAGGAAAGATAAAGGAAAATGTTTTGCCAGCATTTCAGAGTGTTAATCCTGCTTCACCTAACCTTTTCATGACAACCTTCTACTTTTGCACTTTTTTTTAAGTCTGGGTGGTGCTCTGACAGAAAAACATAACATCTGCTGCCCTCTCGAGAGACTAGACCACTGGCATTATGTGAAGAGAGATTTTGTCCAGCTGCAGTGGGTTATTTTTGTTCATCTTTGCTATCCCCGTTTGCTCCGCACACTCTGATGCAAAACCTCCCCTGGATTTACTGACCTCATTTTCTTCTCGATTTGATGTTTACTTTCCATTTCACCCTTTGACGAATTGCTAATCACAAGACTTTGGCAAGAGTTTCCTGTCTGACCAACCGCCTTGCTCGGAATGGGGCGTTAAGGCGATGGTCACTGCTCCTATTGTTCCTAATTCAAAGCCATAAATTTCTAAAATGGTAGGATAGCAGAGGAGCAAGCACGGACTCAGTGGGTTCCATAAATCAGCAAAATCTGCAGAGACACAGAGCAGATGGTGAAAATAAAAAAGGGCTCCCATCTCAATTCCTTGCAGATTAAGCATTGCAAAGCCAAACTGCTTTGTATTACGTATGCCTCGTGTCAGTGCTGTGCATGAATATCAATATTCTAAGGGTGTTTTTGTTCAGTGCCAGGCTCAATCTCCCTCACAGTTAGAATGAACTTACTGTTTCAACCACAATTTAGTGTCATCTATTACTCTACAGTGTGCCATTTGCAATGTATTGTTACCATGTACATTATAGCTTCTGACACATAGAATGCCTATATGTCTTTTTTTATACTTTAAACTGCACTACATCTGTAATATGAAGGAGTCATGTATAAGAAGAAGTCTTTAAGGCATGAGCTGTTTTATTTGCTTGTGGTCTCCAGATAAATTGGATGCATCTGCCGTTTAGCCCTGGAAGCATTTTAAGTTATTATTCTGCACTGCCAAGGACAATGACAATTAAGCCACAAAGTGGTTGAAAATGGTTCATTTGTATGTATCACTGTCTAACGGAAGATAAAAAAAAAACATGATTAGCCAATACATATGGAATATACATTTTGTAAAAAAAGAAAATGGAGGTCAGAGCTTTTTTCATTATGTTTTTAGTGTAATGTTGTCATGTCATGACTTTCAGTGATTATTACTGAGTGCTTCAAATAAGAAGTACTTCACTGTATCTCGTAAAAGAGACATAGTGAAAAATGTACTATGCTCATTCATATACACAAACACGCTCACATAGACATGTAGGATATAGATCCACATGTGCAAAGGCATCCTGAGCAGACATTTTCAGGTCTGATATGACTAAAAGGATTGAGTTTTTGCTGAGAAAAGCTTTTTTCTTTTCTGAACCATATTTCGTCTCCTCTTCTCGGGAGGTTATCGTTTGCAAAAACGTGCCCTTGATATGGGTTATTGCAGCCAACTTGTACCCATTCCCCATGTTAAGATTGAAAATAGAGTGCTCTTGACCTCATGCCTTTGAAATTGCTGTATTCCTCCCCTAAGCTGTCCTCTTTTCATCCCAGCTCAGAGGTTTTTTGCCACAAGTCTAGCATTTTCATTTCCCATGCTCCAGCGTTCCTTTGGCTTCCTTCCTTTCCAAGACGGAAGTAAACTGAGTCATAAGCCTTGTAAAATGTATGTCCTTATAGAGAGATTTAAGTGAGCTGAGGTTATAAGCACTAAGTAAAACCTCAATGATAGCCAATAACAACATGCCCACAGCTACTTAATAATTCACAGACCAATTTTTCCAAATGTGCGCTGTGAGCCACTGAAGAACAGGGGTGATTTCCTAGGTCTTTTTCAAACATTAATGTTGCCATAACGAGAGAAAACTCCTCTTTACAATTTAAATTTGAATTGAGTTAATTTAGTTATAGCCACTATATGAAGAATTTGAAAATGCCTGACTTTGGTACCCCCCACTGTTTGTGTCAAAAAAGATGGGCTTGCACAAAATGTAGAGTAATGATTCAGTCCATATTACAGTTTAATGAACGCTTTCACTAAATATTTATAATAATAAAGGAAACTATATTATTAGATCCTACATTAGATAGATTAGGTGATGGATCGATTAATGTGGATGCACAAAAAAAGTGGACGATTACATACATGGGCTCAATGTTAGAGTTTTCTGATGCTCCCACTGAGAAGAGTTCTAATGGCATAGCAGGGCAACAAGATGCCTTTTGAGGGTTTTTTAACTGGGTCAAAACAAAACATCAGTAAACAGGGCAATGACATCATGAGAATAACAGAAATAATCTTCTGCCGATACGCAGAATTGTATCTCCATGGAGTCGGCATATCTCCCGTCTCATTTTCTAATTTTTCAGCCTTTTTGTATGCCTATTTCATCGGTTTGCAACATAATTGTCACTATGAAGACTATATTTCCACCATATGCAGATGAGTCAACCTTTATTTTCTATTCAAATGATGGTTGTTGTTGTTGCAACAGTAATCTGCTCTAATTACTGTGTATTAGGTGTTATATTTTTTTAAGGTGGCAAGCTAGTGTGTGGATTCCAGGGTGAATTTCTGGTGTACTGCCTAATTTTCTGTCCATATTAAGCATCAATTTGTGTCTGGTTGTTTTCTCTTGAGTAAACTCAGGGTGGTCATCATTGATCAAAGAAAGCCCGATGGCTTGGCTTTTTAGGAGAGCAAATGTTGAGACAACTTGTTAACAGTAATGTTATGCTGTTTAGAGAAATCATGCTTAAGTGATGCTCCCACTGGGAGTACCATCTTTGTCTGTTCTGGAAATAAGCTTTGGTAATCCATTTCCTCTTTTGTGACAAGCCTTCGAATTGGTTCAATTTTTGTTTTCAAATGTGTATGAGTTTGTGTGTGCTGTGCATCTGGTACAACTTTTTTTTTGGGGGGGGGGGGGGGGGGGGGGGGGCTGAAGGCACTGGGAGGCAGTGAGCCTTTAGCAGCAGCTGAACTGGTTAATAAAGAGTGCACTGATGAGTAATTATCTTCAATGTGGGAAGAGAGAAGGAGTGACTTTTAGGTTTACTTGGTTGGATGATGAACTAAGAGGAGGTTGCCTTGTGAATTTTAAACTGATATAATAATGGAGGGAGGTGGGAATGAAAGGAATGCAGCCAAGAGGTGTCGCTTCAAAGGATTAATGAATGAAAGAGTAGCCTAGAGGTGATACAATTTAAAAAATTAAGTAGTGTTCCTTATTGAACTTTCACTTAGGTCAATTACTATGACAAAAGACATGTCTGATGAACCATTCGAACAAAAGATCATTGGAACAGAGCATCAAGGTACAAGCACAGCGTAACAGTATGTTGGCAGCATATGATTTGATGTCACTTTTCGTGTCTCTTTTGAATGGGATCTCTTTTCAGCACTTCTGTTCTGTCAGTGTACACATACTGTTATACAGCCAAAGGCTACCACCATTGCAATTTTTTTTTGCTCACCACTGTGACTTAAATCTGCCGCGTTGCCTCTTCTCTGCCCTACATTGGTGTCATGTTGGTATGCCGAGTCTGCAAAAACACCAGAGAGGATACTGCTTGGGCTAGCTTCACCTAGGCTGGCCTCTCCATCATTAAAACTAACAACACCAGCTCCATCAGCAAGGTAGCGCAGAGGTCTTTGAGGATGATAGATGTGTGTTTGCATGTGTGTTTGTGTACATGTGTGTGCATTATGTAAATATGTACTGGTCCTTGTCCCCAAAGATTCAATCAATGTTTTTCTGTTTGCAATGCTGCATGCTGCAGGCTGTGTATGTATTTATGTAGTTGAGTGAGCAGCAATACAGGATCAATAAGACATACATTGGTAATGTGTCATATTTTACAGAAGACTAAACTTATAACCACCTAAGCCAACCATGATTAAGTAACACTAGGACATTTTTTGTTAAGTTAATACACATTTTTTACTATGGGAATTCCATTGGAATAAGTATCCTTTATTCCTTTAGTTGTACCATTTGTTTTTTAACACTCAGCTACGAACCCTAGTTATGAAACAATTTCCTGTTTATGGGCATTGTCAAGTGATTTCAAAATTACCAATTCAGAATCTGGGGAAACATGAGCATTTTAAGGCAAAAATGCAGCAAACATATTTTTACCACACAGTAAATGTCTGGCAAGCATCATATCAAACAATGATGTAGCTTTAACATTGCAGTATGCAGAATACCCACATCATTGTAGAATTACATTCATAATTCATTTGTTTGGAATTAAATACAGCCAAACACGTTCACAGTAAATCACAGTGTACAGTGGTTTATTAAATCATGTATGAGATCCCTCTGTATTTACAGTGCACACAGTGCATCTTCTCACAGTAAGCACACTGTCAGCAGTTTGATTCAAACACAAATCTGACTGAAACACAAATCATTCCCGTCTGGCTAAGGCATGCTTGTCAGATTTTGCAGATTTTTCATGCTAAAACGGCATTTCAGCATAACAAATTGGCCCACAGTGGACTGATTTGTGATTCTTTATTCATGGTTCAAACACTTAGAATGTGTCTGTGTCTGTCTGCTCTGTGTGAAGAACAACATTTAAGAGAGATCATAATAATCCTGCCACTGGGTGATTTCATGTTACTCTAAAATTAGAAGAGGACTGTTAATGGAGTGAGGTGCCAGGTTGGCACAGTGCTGGCAGCACTCCACTTGGTTGAGAAAACAAATTATTCATGTTGAGAGACTCAATCAATGTGTATTTCCAATGCATCTGCCTTGACTGAAGGCAACAAGTGTGTCACCCACTGAAGTGTTTCAGAATTAATCAAATTGGGAATATCTTTATGTATTATTTCCTGCATATTGATTTATAGGGTTTATCCAGTTGTACCCAATTAAGATAGAATTAACATGGACAGAATATGGTGCATCTATTTGACTTCTTGTGTCTGGATTGTGCAAGCCCAGGAAAAGACTGCAGTAAAACAAATCAATGAGACTAAGAAATTATACTTTTTTACTGAGGTGTTCAGTCGACTCTTGCCGCCAGATATAATCTTGAACTCAATCAACAAAAAATGAATTAAAACACAACATTTGGCCTCACTTGCATCTCTGTCAGCTAACGTATGTTGTCTCATACACAATCATCCCAAAGCATAATATAATTACCCCAAGATTTTCTTGATTGCATTTGACTCAGTGCAAAACAAGCCCAGAGGGAGAAGCATAAAGACCTGCTCTGCTTTACAACTGAATTTCACATTATTACAGTTGTTTAAGTTCATCAGAGAACCAAATTAGTTCATGTGTCCTTTGGCATGTCTTCCTTTTTTTTATAGAAAAAAACCCTGCTGAAGTTTTCCTAGATGTTCCCCTTAACCCCAAAGCCTTACAAAACCCCTTGAGTTTTGAAAAACAGTTCCAAATTGCCCTTGTTACTTCAACCACTATCTCTTGTTGACCACTTTCTACCTCTCCGCTCGCTCATGAATCCCCACGCATGCCATTTCTGTCAACCTGGCTCCCCTAAAAGAGGATCAGGAGAGAGGCCCCCTCCAATGTCTCACCACCACTAACAGCCACTTCCTTGTGTTACATGATCACCGGGTGTCAAGATTAAAGAATGGCTACTGCTTCCCAGGGTAGACATAGATAGGAGACAGAGGAAATAGCACTCCATAATTACTGATAAATTGAGCGCACTGCCTTCTCTCCTTCCTTCCACTTCCTCCCTATCCACCTGGCCCTGATGTCAATGTGAGGGGCTGAGCAAGTTAAGCTGGGAAAAAAAGTTGACCACGCCAGCTTTTTTTTTTTTTTTTCTCGCACTGCTGATATTGCAGTTAAGTTCGGGCAATTCAGGGCCAATTGACTGACTTGGAGCTTTTATTCACCCTCCAATCGTCTCCTCTTTGAAGTGGGACGCACAGTACAAGACTCACTATAGGGAGTAGCTGCGGGAGCACAATGGCACCAGCTTTTACTCACAAAACTATACCATACTACACAGGTAAGCTGCTATTACAGTTCAAGTCTTGCCTGCAGTCTCTGACAGGGTTATAACCTACAGAGGATGATGGATGCGCAACAGGGTAAGCATTCCTCGCCACTGAACACTACACATGTGCAGTGTAAGGCACAGCGGCACCAGTTTTAAGGAATGGCCAGCTGGTTGGGTCTCCTGCCTCCATCAGGCAATCAAAATAGGTTGCCAGGTTGCAATCCACTGCCATTGGTTATTAGTAATCTCACCAGGCTTTATGGAAACCAAAGTCGAGACAAATGTAGTCCAGCAGTGCATGAAAGCCTCAGCTGCAGTGAGACTGTTTTGTTCCATCCTGTCATATTGGAGAATTTAAATGTTTTGTTGAGTCGGCAGGCAACCAGGTGGTAATGAGGAAAAGTCTACCTGTGAAATAAAGGGATGAATATAGTATGTAACACATGTGCCATGGTTATGTACTGTGTTAGCTTGATAATGAGAATGAATTTGTTGAAGAAATCGGAGACGTGGGCGGTGGCGGCACCTGTGGCGTTAAGCAGTAATTACAGGTGTGTTATTGGATCTCTCTTTCACTTGTTTTTTAAGTTTCATCGTCAGGCTTCTTTTCTATGTTTGTTCAGACATAGTTACACTGGAGAACAGAAAAGAAAGGAACTGATTGCCACGAATGTGTCACTTTAGACACCAGGTTTCTAATATTACAAATGTAAGGGCTTACATCATTGGGCCATGAGCTCATTCCGTTTTACCTCATCTAGCAATAGAAAGTGACTTAAATTACATTTATTTAAATTAGTTTGATTTAGTTTAATTAATCTTGGAGATAATTACATGAATTATCCCTAATTGTTTTGCAACATAAAATGTAATTCATTAACTGTAAATAGATGTTGTCAATTTAACTGTAATATGAAGACGCCTATATGACATAGAAGAGAGCATCTGGTAGCCATCTCTAACCTAATTCAATTTCTAAGCATGATAAGCTGGGTGATTAATAACTCAGATATTATTTAAAACTGCAAAAATCATTTTACATTCTGGCATTAAATCTCCGTCCTAGAAATGTGTCCTTCCCTTCCTACTTTTAAATAAGCACCACTTGACCTCTTTCCAGAAACCATGCTGACAGTTGACCTAACCCTCTTTCCCGCAAACTATGAGCACTTTTGCAGATTGACCTTTTTACCATCTAGGATTTTTTGAAGATAAACTTTTAATAACAGCTGGTATTCTTCATGGGGAAAGTAACATATTTGCTGTTGAGGACTCTAAAATGAGACTGGAAATTTGTTCTCGTTTTCCAATGTTTACCTATTTTACAGTATAGTCATTAGCATTGTAGACAGTAGCTTCTCAGTAGATTTTTCCATTTGCATTGGTCTACGATTCAAAGTTCCTTATGCTTCAGTGTCTTTCAGTCAACATCTGCTTTCTTGTTTCATCTTCAGTGGACATTATATGTGGGATGTTTTGGTGGACAAAACAGGCAACAACACCTTTATTACCTATTAATTTGAATAATAATTCAATATTTTGTTTTCCTCTTTTCAAAGCATATACAGTTTTTAAACTTCAAGGCATGTTTGAACAGGCAGGGGCCCTCAAACGGGTCCACTTTTTACACATTCCAAAATTTCATATAATTTTGATGCCATCATCACATGCTATGTATACACTCAGCAAGTTTTAGTTAATTATAATTAACTATCACATAACTATAATTATAAACACAGAATTTCCTACATTTACCAAGACATAAAGTCCATCTAGAGGCCAAGCGATAACATCAACATGCGCAATCCTGGAGGTGATATAATATTTTATTTATTCTGTGGCAAATCCAATTTATATTCAACAATGTACAGAACAATATTACAACTTGTGTGAATTTGCCCTTAAAACACAAGTCATTGTGATTTTTTTCCATCATCATTCATTTATTGAATACATTTAAAATAATGATTGCATGAATGAAGTAGAAATCAAGCTGACCAAACACATGGACACCAGTTGAAGATGTGATACAAGTGTATTAGAGTTACCATAGCAACAGCCCTGAAGGGAACACCAAATGATCACAAATATGCATGGATCTCTCGTCAGTGTCACTGAGGTTAAGTGTGACAAGACGTGGTGCTTAGGGCAATAAAACTCACATAGTAGGGATGCAAATATTCTAATGGTGCACCCACTGAGACATGTAGGATTGACATTAGCGAACATGAAGGATGTATGTTTAGATTCAAATTAATCTACATGTCTGCTACTGTGGCAGATGTTCAGCCTCAGCCACTTGAAAGATGCTCAAAGTACAAGAGGCACGCGCGCACAAACACGCGCGGCCGCACGCATGGACACACGCATGCACGGACACACGCACACATGCGTACGTGCGCACACACACACACACACACACACAAGGTCAGGTACATAGAAAAAATCTATAGGTTGGTACTTCTGTGAAAGTGCTGTGTCAGGCCATTTGTGTGCTACTTCTGGAGTCGGAGGCACAATGCCTTTTACAGCACTAGGTTGTTGCAGACAAAGAATGCAGCACTAATCAACTGTGTCTCCTACAAATTGTGTCTATGTTGCTTTAGCACCAACACTGTCAGACCAAATTAGACAAGGTGAGTAAGTGCAAAAAATATGGTCCATGCAAGTAAGCGAATGCAAATGACAACACCTGGCCAAACTGGCACAAACTTCCGTCCCCAGTGAACATACTGAACATGCACTATTACGCACGAGTGGATGTAATATACACTGGCCCTCAAGGGGGCGATGTAGAACTAATTAGATAATTTCCATGACCACAGTAGTAAAAAATCATGGCAGCAGTGGAGGAACATGTAATTATGTGCTTTCTGTACAGAAGGAAGAAGAAAAAATATATATAAAATTGGGATTTGTGTCAGAATGAAGAGGTGACAAAGTGTCATGAATGAGCCAACACACAGAGATAAGAAGGGTGGGGTTCTCTTGTAGTTTCATGCTGTAGCGAGCCTTAGAGCAACGCTCAGACTGCAGCTAGCACTTGCGTTACAATTTGCAGGTGACACATTCCAGAATGCAACAACACAAGTTCAATCTTGCAAAGCTCAGAGCGCCTGCATTCACGTATTAGAGTGGATTATATCTCTACCCTTAGTCTGAAACTTCATTTTCAATTTTTTTTAATCAATTACCTCTGGACGCTATTGGATAGACCAATAACAGATCAGAGCAACAAAAGATGTATTCCTGAGCGACGGACAAATGTTAACAGACTAAAGCATGCAGAGATTTGCTGTGATGGTGTAACATCAATATGTCTGTGAACACATCTTGCTGTTTTTGCCATCACAATTTAAAAACAGCACTTAAGCAGAAAGTTCCGAAACAACAATGCAGCCATATTGGTGTTTTCGAAAAGGCCTCAACGGCGTTCCTTTTTTTATGAAGCTAGGTTTATGCTCACCATTGTGACCCATGAGGGTATGCGGTCCAAATATGACATCATCATGTGTTTTGCATAAAGTGTGGAGGAAGAGGGCATAGGTTCATGTGTGAAGTGACTTTATACAGTATTCACAATAGTCACAAAACATATTTGTGGTAAAGGAAAGCACATTTACATAAGTGAATATCAGGGTGCCTACTCATTTTACAATTAGAATTACAAGTGGGGTCAGAAAAGTGCCTCTAATGGACAGGACAAAATCAGTATACACATGTTGAATAAATATTAATTGATCTGCAAAAAGATAACAAAGCTAAAATTCTTGAGTAAATGCATCTGTTCATAGCAGCTTAGCCAGATAAGACAGCTGTTAGAATAGCTCAGCAATATTCAAATCTGATCAGTCATTTGCAGCACTGTAGGCTGCTGCTGCCCTGAGCTGCCATATAGGGCACTGTTGCTGAGAGCCACTGGCATGAGCCAACAGTGTATTGACTCACCAGCATCACATCAGTCATGGGTCAGTCTATGAATCTACTCTCACCCAATGAATAAATTAAAAATAAATGGGACTGTATTGTATGTACTGCAAATAAAAGCTTCTCATCTCCCGCCAGGCTTCATATAATAAATCCCATGCTATTTGAAATGTTTTAGCAAATGTTTCTCTGTTCTTAAGGAATAATTGGAGGTACCTAAAATGTTCCAGCAGGGAGTATTTCTTGCTTGCTTGTCAGCACTCGGAAGATTGGAAAAGATTAAAACCTTCTCTGTGAGGGGCCTAATTAGAATTATTCAGAAAGATTATCATCCCACAATTCTTCACATTTTAAATCAAGACTTTTTACACTGTCAGGCACTTAGCTAACTCACTGAAATAAGTAATATTTTAAATTTGTTCATAAACTTTAACAGTAAGTGTGGATGTAAAGTTGCATATCTGATTTACTAAAATCGTTGATAAATAATAAATGCAAATACATAATTATAACATGTGTTTTTTTTATAGAGTTTGTCTTTGTATTTTTCAAGATGCATTAAGATTATGAAAACAATCTTAAAAGCTGAAAAAAAATCATATTTTTGGTTTGTGTGTTTCAGTCATGAAGATAGTCTTCTTTACAGAGTTTAAACTTTTATGTTCATTAGTCATGGAACAAAGAATAAGTGCTGGGGCAGGTTTGTGGCTGTAGTGAACATGACTGTCAAATTGACCAATTTTCTGGTAATTTATTGCCAATCAGATCTGATCCCTAATCCCTCTAATAGCTTGCTCTCTGCCACAAGACACTGTCAGTTATCCAGAGAACTCCAAACCAACTGCTCTATAAGAGGGGCTCAATTTTCTTAAGATGTGATATATCCATCACAGTCTTGTCTGAAAATTGTGACCAATTATGAGCGAAAAAGACTCACAGTACAGTTAAAGCACTGCAATTGTCTTGTTGCTGGTCTGTAGCTTGTTTTCCACTTTATGCTCCAACGGCTGCACTCAGTAGGTGAGCTGCTATATGTCCATCCATACAATAATGGACCAATTGCAAACAATCGGAAGTAAGACTGAGTAGAACGGACAACTTTGTACTTTGTAATTATGCTTTTCATTTTGTGATAATAACTTAAAAGTTGAATATGTAAAATCTTTATTAAAAGCTATATTTAAAATAATAATAATACATCCATAGGGCATTTTGAGGGCTACAAAGTGTACGTATTGCTTTTCCATAAAATAAATATATATATGTATATATATATATATATTTAGTCTGAATTGATATTTTAAAAGATTTTCTGGGGGTTTGACAATGACTTTCTGTCATGTTCTGTTTACATTGTACCAGCCAATAGCGGCCGGCATTGCGGGTTGCCAGGGGTGTCTGTTGTTAGGCTACAGAAACAAGGAATCATTTGGTTTGAGAGCTAGCTGGCTAATCGATTAAACAATATTTTAAAAAAGACTTCCAGCTGAAGACTGGCTAACGTTAAATACTGATGTAAAATGAATTGATAAGTCAAAATTAGTCGTTATCCTGTATGATTCCTCACTTGACATGGCACAGGCTGATCGCCTCACACACTCGGCAACGAACCTGGCAAACCGACTACTGGAATAATTTTTTGTTGTTGCGACTACGATCTTGAGACACTAGATGACACTGTTCTGCTCATTCTCCATATGTAACCTTTAAGTACGTTATTTCACTTTTCAGTTGTTTGTTTGGACTAAATCACTCAAACAATATCAATCACTTTTCACAATGTCCTGTCACTATTAACCTTTGCTAAAGCAATTGCTCTCTTTCACATATTATTTTAAGACAGAGGGAGAGAGAGATGCACTGCTGATGCCCCTACGGAAACTTTTTGAAGAGAATACTGAATTAATTTCCCGAAAATCTTCCATGGATCTGAGCATTTGTTTTCAATGTGTGTAAATCACTTTTGGCGCAGGGGCAACTGCACTGTAGGCCTCTAGGAGCTTTGAATACCATATAAACACTGTGCTATGACTGGCTGCTTGGATGTGTGCCACACAAATGAAAATACGTTTATGGGCAGACTTTTTTAAAGAATGAGGCTAGAATGAAATCATTGGCACAGGGTGTCCAGAGAGGATTGGGGATGTATTACTGTGTTGGAAGGGTTTGTTTTCAGCAATTGGCTCAAACTATGGTAAGAGAGGTAAAGTTAAAGATAAAAGAAACTGGGACACAGTTTTCTTTAATCTCTGTGCAACATGATGGGCACATGACCAATGACATTTATATGCAATCAATTTACAATGTTCATTGGCCAACTCAAGACATAGTGAGACACATATACAGTTGAAAAGTGTAGAGGTCTGGGTTTTAGATGGGAGTACAATATCACTGGGTTTATACGTATGTTAACATTTGTCAAATCCAATCATACAATAGCTACAATATCTACTACTCTAAACCAAGACATTTTACTGGCCAAACCTTAAACCTATATTAATGGATTTTAACATATTATCACCTTATAAAGTAATGTTAGTTGGCTTATGTGCACATTGAGCAGCCGAATCTAGCTCTACAGCTGCTAAGTGGTTTATTAAGTTTACCAAGTGCTGGGCAGGTAGCATGCATCCTATTGTGGGATTATCTTTTTTTCTGAAAACAGCCTACTTACATTCCCATACAATTAGAGTACACACTGAGAGCAATCTTGGAACCCATCAGCTATCTGTCGTAAAACAATTTAGCCTCTGGCGATAAAAAGCTAATATATTGGGTTTTCCAGTATACACAGTGGATATCCGGGTCATAAAGTGGGCCTGTCGCTGGTACAAGGACGTGTTGGAACAAATGAAATGTGCTTCCCTCGAAACGTAATGGAGAAGGCAGTTTGCTTGTATGGGAACATGAACATTTTTTCAGGAGACAGGTTGGAGCAGCAAAACTGAATAGACCACTTCTTTCAAATCATACATAGTAATTTGATCCATTATTGGAAGATAAATATTGATTGTAGCAGCTTAAAAAAATTGCTTCCTCGCGTCCTTTTTGCCAAGTGGTCATTGTAGAATATAACACTAAAAAATATTTACAGTAAACAGTATACAAACATATGTTAGCTCTGAAAGTTTCCCAAGTAAGTTCAATTTACAGTTCATAACGTATCAACATGCTATACTGACATGAACCATAATACACAATACGTATATTTCTACCAAATTGAATTTTTATCATGACCACCTTGTGCCATGCCACAGATGCAGGAAAAAATAGAAAATCTCCACAACAGATTTGTCATTTGCCAAATCATGGTCTCAGCTGCATTTCATCTCCATAGAAATTGAGGCCCTGAGATATTTTATGACTGAGAAGACTGTATTTCATATAAGATACCTCATACACAACTTCTAGACTGGAAAATATCAAATTACATGACTAGAGGTAACATGGGAGGCAACAGTGAAGCAAATAAAGTTAAAAGATTCTATGTGTAATAGCCAGTCAGTGCAGACGTTCATTGCTCAGTGATGTGAAAGCCCACAGCGTATCAAAACATCTCTCTCCCTCTTCTACTCACAGTAACACAGGGCAGAAAATTCTAATGGATGCATGACCACAGCTATAACCAAGCCAGCAAAGACCAAGGTGGTGTCAAGGATGATAAATTACTGTAGCTATTACTGTGTTGTCAGAGTTATCATATTTTTATGGAGTAACAACTTAGCACCCTGGTAGTGTTACAGACACTGGGGTCAGGTTTGTAAAACCTCAATTTTGCATCACTTGTCTGTAAGGTGTCTCCTACCTGGCAACCACTTAATGTTTGGCCAATATGAATAGTTTGCAGTGGACTATGCATGTTAAAATGCAATGTCTGATCTTGCAAATTTAAAAAAGTCAGAGTTTTTTTAACTTGGTTTCACTCAAAAACATTTAGCATCTATTACTGATAAATATTAGTCAAATTACGTACTAATAACTTCAATATGATTAGCTGATTTTCTTTTCCATGACCAGTGCTAAATTCAGAACACAAGAAAATGTTGCAAAACTCTGTAACCTCAATTCCTGCAAAAGGCAAGCCACAATAGGCTTTGCTTTCAGGAACTGCAAGTGCTTATGTTCACTCAGAAACATTCAGACTATGGTCGCCTTCTGCAAAGGAAGAGGAAGATGTAGATACAGAGACCGGACAGGGGCTGCATTCACATGATGAATTGTGGGGATTGAATAGCTAAATAGTTCATAACAACAAAATTGTTACTGTGATGCTGTTTTGAGCCTGTTTCGGTGTTGTATGGAGTTTATGTGCAGCACATGAGGGTGAGAGAGTGTCAGTACGAACAAATGTTCAGATTAAGGGAACTTTTAAAGGCCATTGTATAAGAAAACTGAAACAAAATTTCCTTCTGGAATTGTTAATCAAGGCTTAACATGGTTTAAATTTCATGGTGTGCAAGAATGCAATTAACCACTTGTGATCAGCTACCAACTCTTTTATTATGAGCCTAAGGGCTGAGAATTTTTTTGAACATTATACTATACAAGAATGGTTAGGTCCCAAGTGGTTTAACAGGACTGATAGCAGCAGCACATAGGTCAGACAGCCCCTAGTGGCGGTCAAATGATTCAGCTGCCTCTCCAAAATATTGTAACTACACCAGCATTTCTGTGAGATTTTGTCACATGTCATTATGACCCCGTTGTTTGTTTGGGATAAAAACAGATTTTCTTTTTCAAACCGCTTGGGAGGCAGCCTTCTGGCTACTACAGCTGCAGCCAGCCCCCACATAAAAACAAGGCCGTGCCAATACAAGAATACAAAGACAGTGACAGAGAGATAGAGAGACGAACAGAGAGAAAGAGAGAGAGAGAGAGAGAGAGAGAGACAGAGAGAGAGAGAGAGAGAGAGAGACAGAGAGAAAGAGAGACAGAGAGAAAGAGAGAGAGAGAGAGAGAGAGAGAGAGAGAGAGAGAGAGAGAGAGAGAGAGAGAGAGAGAGTAGAATAGAAGATAGGGTTCTGCAAATAAAAGACTATACTGTTCTCTATCTACCACAAATGATATTCTTATCTATGGACAATATACTATGCGTCAGCCGCCATCTTAGGACAGGGTTGGGACACATTCTGACCATATACTGTACATTGAGACTGCAAGTAAAAGCCAGACTTTTGTGCTGCTTTAACATTTCACTGATCAGTGTTTTCCAAAATGCTACTGTTAAGAATGTGTTAAATTTGATATAACACAAGAGGTAAATCCTAATCCTTCTTCAAATCTAACATTAAATACATAATCCATAAGATTTTCATCTAGTTAATGTCTATTAAGTTCCTATCTATCAAAGAGTGAGTTAAAACAATGGTGAGCGATCATATGACCCACTAATTAAAGCGCTTCTACATACATGACAAGTATTCCACTTTGCGTGTCGGTAGCACATTCCATCGCTATATGCAAATAAGCCGCCATGTTATTGATGCTGTTGACAGCGTATGGTCTGCAAGAGGAGCTCATCACTGCTGGTTATGCTGTATTCACTTGTAATCGGAAATCTGGAACTTCCATGTAATAGGACCATGTGTATGTGTGTGTGTGTGTGTGTGTGTGTGTGTGTGTGTGTGTGTGTGTGTGTGTGTGTGTGTGTGTGTGTGTGTGTGTGTGTGTGTGTGTGAATGTGTGTGTGTGTGTGTGTGTGTGTGTGTGTGTGTGTGTGTGTGTGTGTGTGTGTGTGTGTGTGGTTTTAAGAGGGTATCATAGTTTACAAAAAAAAGTCAACACGCATAGTGTTCCTGGTTCCTGGTTGATCCAATACGGAAGTGCCAAAACTGCTGTTCTCAGAGTGGCCACTAGGTTAGTTTACACTATAGAGCAATTTCGCATTGACCACAATGTTAAACAGGCCATTTTCACAGCATAATTAATTCATTTGTACCAGGCTAGTCTTTATTTTATTGGAGGTTAAAGTTCATGAATAATTAGGGGCACAGCCTCTTGAAAGACGCTGTCCCTCACTTCTCCTCAGAGGTATATGTCAACCAGATGGACATATGTCCCTCCCCCCAACGTCACATCAATGCCCTTTTTTGGTAAAAAGAAAATGAGGCGGAGTCAAAGTCTGACAAGATGGCGACTCCGCAGCAGGCGAGTACGATTTGGAGTTGAGAGAACAGACCTCAATGGGTATGCTATGTCCATTTTATATACAGTAAATGCTCTGCATATGACTAGATGGACAGCTCTGAAAGAACAGGCTCGCCTGTAATTACCTATTACTGCCAAAGAGGCCGCTAGAAACTATCTCAAATCGTACAGATTATGACTTTAAATTGACTTTGAGTTAACATTAGTTACTGGTTAAGTGACTGTCCTGATACTAAATTAAGATAACAACAGCTTATGTCGGGTATTATAAATTAGTAAAAAATTAGTATGATGATCATAATAAAGTTTGTAATTAATATATTTTAGGACAGTTAATAATGCAATTACGCTAGCCTCAGTTCTTTGAAAAGAAGAACATTTGAACTGAGAAGAAGTACAGATGTAATGATAACGATGACCTGGACAAATAAGAACATTCATAGGCTCAAGTACAGATGTAATTTTCTTTATAATAGTAATAATAATAATAATAATAATAATAATAATAATAATAATAATTGTGCCCTGTGATAGACTGGCAACCTGTCCAGTGTGTACCCCCCGCGCGGGCGCGACCCCGACAGGGACAAGCGGTTGAAGATGGATGGATGGATAATAATAATAATATGTTTATCACTGGGTTTCTTGATTGGAAGGAAGTTATTAGGGTTTTGTCATACTATTGAAAAATCCATCTTCTTCTATACAGCCTTCAGTCAGCAGTTGAGTGGACAATGGCTGCTAACCTGTCTTCACCAGGCTGACTGACAACAGAAATTTACGGAACAAAAACTATTTTCCTGTCAGCTCCATGGGAAGAAATCAACAGTGTTTATGAAGGCTATGGATTTTAGTTCCCTGCCCAATGCAGCAAATTGAAGTTGGATCAGCCTGTAGTAACACAGACAGACAAATCACAGACAGACTGGGAGCTGATCAATCAATGTAGATACAGTTAAAACATATATGCAGTGGGATATCTGTGTGATTTGAACAGCTGCCTATGCAGACTATGCTTCACTTATCCCAACTAAAATAGACTTGAAGTGTGAATACGAAAACTCAGGGGATGCCGGGGTCGGGGTTGGGGAGCACAGACGCGCACACATGCATCCGTTTAAATCATATTAATACTTAAAGTGTGACTGTTACTTTCTAAGTAAGGTGACAAATCTTGTTGGCAATCTGGTGCCAAGATGGCTGTTGTGTGGAGGTATGGCTCCAATGAACAGCAGAAGACAATACTGTCTTTATGCTATACATAGAGAAGTTCTGTGTGCAAACGGTTAATGGATGAATTCTATCAACGATTCCATCTTATTATGTTCATGGAGGTTCCTTTCCTCGCCTTTGAAGAATCACAGCCACATGGTTTACAGACAATTTTTCACTAAGTTGCAC
The DNA here is from genome assembly GCF_963691815.1 of Echiichthys vipera. Taxonomy (NCBI): domain Eukaryota; kingdom Metazoa; phylum Chordata; class Actinopteri; order Perciformes; family Trachinidae; genus Echiichthys; species Echiichthys vipera. The sequence goes on from NC_139841.1 coordinate 19,597,723, forward strand.
TGCCAAGGTCTGTAAAAGGACCTCTGATGCTGAAAGTTCTCCTTTCAGTCCTTGAAAGCATCAGCATTGGGTCATCTAAAGCCATGAGACAAAAATAGCTTTAAGCTACTGGCAATGCTGGCATTTTCATTTTGGCAATGTGATGTGGAATGCCTTTCCTCTGAAAATGATTACACGTTGCCAGCGTTGTGCCATTGAAAAGGCCAGCAGATTGAATCAGGCATACTAAATATGCAGCTTTTCTTCTGCAATTTCCACTGCCAGTGCAATTTTCTGCACTGCATATGTGGAGACAAAGGCAGAACAATAATGCAGGATTTATTGACATGCTGTCAATATAATGTCAAATTCAAACATTGAAGCTGAACTTAAAGTTCACATTGAGACTGTAGGATTATTCACAGTCGGGTGCAGCACAGACCATTTTTCAACTTGCTCTTTAGAGGCTAAGCTCCAGTGTTCCAGTTAGATGGAGGACTAGTATTGTTCATTGTGGCCAATTATTGTGCTCTAAACTTGCAATCATGATAGCATCAAGTGGATTTTTCCTGTATATATTTTTAAAGACTACATGAATGTAGCTAATTAGGACCGCTTTCCGGAAAAAGAAACAACGACAAACAAAACAGAAACTGCAGTGGCAGTCATGGAAGTGCAGATAAATGCTTCCGGACCAATTTCTAACAGAAGCTGCTTCTCTAATTTCATAGAGTTGGTATCAGTATCACACACAGCTATCTCGCCTTGAGCCACATAATGACACCTAGTGTAAAAGAGCATGAGCTCCCCTCGCAGTTAGTCAGCGGAACAGCAATCAAAGCAACTTGAGGGAAAACGGAACGGCAACTTTGCCTCACTGGTGACACACACACACACACACACACACACACACACACACACACACACACACACACACACACACACACACACATTCTTGCACGCCCGCTTAGAGCCACGTACAACACAGAGCAGCACGTACACATAAACACGGATCCAGCTGACTATCTGCTTTCACAGAATTCATTAAGGCAGTGGGCTAATTCATCCAGATCATGAATCTCCAAAACACACACACACAAAAAAACAAAAAACAAAAACAAAGAAAAAACAGGGAGCATGCCCGCAACTCATTCCATATCCAATATATCCAAGCTGGCATGACACTTACTTTTAGTTAATGGATCATGCTGTTTTCTGGGTGAATTGATCAACATGGATGTAAAAAGCCACGGCTGGACTGCAAACGGAATTAGCTTGAATAAAAATATTGATACCGACTGCACAGTGATCTGTAGGCCTGCTAATGCACCTTCACCCTGAGTGTTGCCCCTGTAATGCCATTCATTGAAGCCGCGGCAGCTCTGCGTGATATGCGAACCCCAAAATTCTGAGACCATTGTTTTTTCCCGGTGTTTTACGCTCCTCCGTATCCGCACTTTTGCAGCATCACCGCGGGAAGATGCTGCTTCACAGCGTGCAGACAGAACGCAGTCGAGTGCACGTAATAGAGAAAATAACTCATTGGCATAATGTTTGGAGATGATGGGTTTATAAGATTATGGGGGTCATTACATTATTTTTTAATTGCCTCAGAACGCCCCGTCGACATTCAGTCCGAGAGGAGAAAGGACTTAAACACCGATTATTTTAAAAGGTAGCTTCACACTGAGAAGATACAAATTGCATGCAACCCGAAAAAGGACACCACCGGCCACCTCAGTAACATGCTGACCACGCAACAACGCCATAATTGTGCCACAATATAGCCCTGCCTTCCCATCCACTACCTCGTGGTCAGTGATGGACAGAAAAAAAATTATATATATATATATATATATATATATATATATAAGATAGCCTACCCTCATTACGTTAGAGGTCCAAGCCGGGTTAACAGTACTTACCTAAAACTGACTCTCCCCTCTTAGCTGTATTTGTGGTCCAAGATGTGTTAGTTCTCTAGCCAACAACTTCTGCTGGAGCATATGTATCCAGTGCTCATGCTGGTGGCTCAGTCGGTGATGTTGGATTGCGGATGATTTGGCAATCCTTTTCATGCTCAAGGGAAAAAAATCCTTCGTTTCGGCGTGGTCACGGGCATTGGCGCGCAGAGGAATAAAGTAATGAAGTCCGTCAGGAAGGGGGAAGGAGGAAGGGGAGCTCTGGATGTGAGATTTGTGCCGACGTGTTTGAAACTGTTCTGCTCTCTTTTTTTCTCACCGTAGGAGCCGTTTGCGGGTGGAGAGGTGTGGGATGGATATCGAGGAAGGGAGGCTGGGATGCACAGATTGAGAAAGGGGAGGTACAAAGAATACAGTCTCATATTGTAGAGGACGGTCATGGCAGACAGTAAGGGGTGGGTCTGGACTGTATGAGGCGGAAGGCGAGGGAACTGGGGGTGGATGAGGATAAGAAGCCGTGTCGTGACTTTTATCTGCTGATTTACACCCAGGCTGTAGGTTGACCACAAAAGATAGCTTGACCGTGACTAATTGAGGGGGCAAAATTGGAGAAAAAACTAAGCATGGGGACAGATAGATAAGATATTTTGAGAAAACTGAAACTGCAACAAAGTGAGTAGGCGGCCAGTGGCACATAAGGTGCTATGCTATGCCACGTGTAGGCTGTGTACTTTGCATAACATACAACGTGACTGTATGACTGTGTTAATGTAAACTTGTGAAACTTTCTTCTTAAAATCCCCCATAGCCCAGACTCAGTGAAGTCTGTTTAATGCTGCATAAAAGTGGATGGAGCACTGGGTTGCTATCCATGGTGCTGAAAACAACTCAAAAGAGAAATTCTGGTGAATGCTGTCCGTGATTCTAAAACACAATTCAAGAGGCCTATTGATGGGGATGTTGTGTCAATTCCATAATTCACACAGTTCACTAGTGACCATGGCAGGGCCATAGTTTTTGTGTTATTTCTTGATATTTGGGCGTTTTAATGACTTGATTAGAAGACATTCTACAGTCTTTGAGGCTTATTTCAATATTCCATAGTCCATAGTTTTACATTTGACCGTTTTATGCCAAAGACATAATTGGAAAAGGGGATTATGTATTTCTTCACCATAATTACATTTTTGGCATTGCACTCTTAAATCGTGGTTACGACGCTGGTGACTGGGTCATCTTGTATCTGTTTTCTATGATGATTTACTTTCTCTCCCAATATTATTAAAGTCATCTATCTATATATCTCTTGAAATCAATATTGGTACTATGAGGCTTATTGAGACATGGTACAAGCATCATTTTGGGGAACCATCTTAAAACACGTTGCTGGGGGAAATTTTGCCTTAGACCTTAAGCCCAGCATACAGTTTTGCATTCTATGTCTACTGTGTTAGACATTAATTCACAAATATATCAATTTGCATCTCAGATGATCAGGATACATCAGCATTGCACACAGGCTGCTGTTGTGTCTTTGATCCTATACAAGACATACATATACGATTCATTATTAATACTTGGCATGTAGTTGCATATGCAAGTTATATGATTACCTGGCATAATTTACTCAATTAATAAATCATATCTTCATCATTTATCAGTGCTGAATAGTATGGTAGTAGAGGTAGGAATAGTACTTAGTAGGTAATTCATTACATACCATTACCTCAATTAAAGTTTAGAATATTTCCTTATAGATCAAAACTAAACAAGAGGCATTAGTAAAGTAAAGAGGAGTAAATTACTTTGTTTATTCTAACTCATAGCTTAGGCCCTCATACCATGTTCGACACTGATTATTAAGTTAGGTTTCCACACTTAAACTTTTATCAAAGAAGAATTGTGAGGTAATCAGGTAATTATATATCTGTCTAAACTTAGTGGCACCTGTTCCCTCCTTTGATACTAGATGCTCGAGATGCTACATGTCACAGCTGAATTATACATATAACCTCAATTAAACATATAAAGTTGTTGTTTTTTTGTATATCATTCTTCGAAACAGTTACTACCTGCTTCACAGAAAAAATAAGTCAAGATAACAACAAAACATATAAATGCCAAAATAAATACAAATAAAACATAGAACATACGACCATTAGTGTATATTTAAAATAAATACAGTAAAAGTGATTTTAAAGGGAATCAACTTGACAAACAACAAATAACAATCAAACAAGAAGTATGTTTTAAGTTGTGATATGAAAGAATGTACTGCATTTTCTGGAAAATGTCAAATTTAATATCATGCTGGTGGCATAGTAGCTAAAACCTTGCATCAAACCATTTTTAGTGAGGTAATCTAAGGTTGGTTCTTGTAAGGTTCCTAGGTAGTTTTTTCCTATGAAGTTTTAAAGTTGTTCTAATTAGGAGGCCTCACTTTGATTAAGTGACACAACACAGTATAACCTTGTGAATGATGGGTGGGTGGGAGTGGGACTCGGTCTGTTTAGTTTTGTTAAACCCACCAAAGCTGTAGAATTCAGGTTTTCCCTTACTCCAGAAATTCAAAGATTCAAGAAGAAATGCAATGCAGACACATATTGCAGCATTGAGATGATACAACATGACATAATGAAACATACATGTTGTATGATACAGTTTTATGAATTCCAATCTATCACATCGTTTAATATGACAATAAAAGTTTAAAAAAGGATCCTGAATGGAATCCCTTATACATTTCATATAATTTCCCATCTAATAATCCAACATTTGATGAGTATTACGTCACAGCAACCAATATGTTCATTTAGAATTTTCATTATGGTTAATAGCCCAAGCATGTAGAATAGATAACTTTTGAATTGATTTTGACTACACTACATCCATTGCGGTCACAGACCGCTTTGCAACTCCACTAGCTCCTCTATGTTCCACTTGCAGTCAAGTGTTTGAAGCATTGTCCAACGGGCAAAGAACCTGGCGGGACCAGCATTGCATAGAACTCAATGAGGCTAAATGGATAAATGGGACCATTACAGAGTCATTAGCCTGGAAGTGGTGGTGACACGTGACAAGTTGCCTTTGCAATAGCAGACATAAAATACTCCAGGGATCATTGAAGTCGTTACATTCTGTAATTCTATTGGTCATAGCTTTTAATTAGAAACTTCCCTACATATTATGAGACTTCTCTGACGATTCACACCTTTTCTGGTGGCTTAAATGATCCTTAAAACACAGTCATTGTAAGCCTAATACATAAGCTACTATGTAAGGATAGACAGGAATTTCAGCTCTTTTGAAAGTGTGTATTTGCATATGTACGTCAGTCAAGGCTTCATCAAACACATCAAAGCAAGTAAAGTACTTCATGTGGATTTTTAGGTATATGTTTTCCGTGTGTTACTGTGGATGGTGTAGAAGTACTGGGGATAAAAAAAATGAAGTGCATTATGAGCAAGTTGGTCACAGTATCTACTATCAACTATCAATGCCACTGTTGCGCTTGATACAGCTGTCTGATAAAATGTGCAGCACTGTGTGTGTGTGTGCTTTGTGTGGGTGTGGGGGCGAGAGAGTGAGCGATGACGAGCAGTGTGTTTGTAGGATGCATATTTTAAATGTCCTGATCTCCAGAGGGGAAGTGCTGGTGAGGTACTGTTGGCACACTAAAAGCAAAAAGAAGGATTAACAGAAGACACAAACAGACTCGAAAGAACTGGCAAGAAAGGAAGATCTCTAAATTATTTGAAAATGTGATCTGAAGTCCATTGTGTACCTCACAATCACATTTCAACCAAAATATCCTGCGTATCAAGACCACAAAACACCTTCTGAAGAGGTTACTACAGATTAAGAGCACACAATCTACCATGTTGTTGTCTGTGCTCGGCATTTGGCAAAGTACATGTTAGAGATAAAATGTGGTGCTCTTTTTTTTCTGATTCTACATCACTTTTCAGACAAACACATTCAGGAAAAGTGTTCCCCATGCACATGCAGGCGGGAGAGCAGTTTTACAGATGTCTTAAGGTTTTATTGATGAATTAGGATGACTGCTATTTTCTGCAACGGCATACATACTTGCTCTGTATATTACATGTCCGCTAGCAGTGGGGTCTAAAGATGCGAATACTCCAAAGACACAAGAGGCTTTCTCATTCTTCCCTAGTCAGCTGTAGCAGCATACTGAACAGTATTCCCATCAAATTTTAACATTGCCGGTCATAGAAATACTACTGCTTTTTTTTCTTCTTCATTTCAGTCATAAAAATATTACAGTAAATTAAATAAAGTAAATACATTTTTTTTTTACTTTAGTGATTTCATTTGGATTTTGACAACCAGGATTGTTTGTGGAATCCATAAAAGATGCAAATATACACAAGTTAGCAAGTATTTGAACACTTGGGGGAAAACTGAAACAAATATGCCAAATTTTTATATATGTGAAAAGAAAATTGAAGGCCTATTTAGAAGAAACAGAGTGATTATCCCACAGTGGTAGAATACTTTGGAAATATCTATGAAAGAATACTGAGATTTCTTATCTGGGCTTTAAGTTATTCTTGCTTAACACCTCTTTGCAAACTTTAAGTTACATGTACTAAATTATTTCTTGAAAACTTTACCTAGCTACAGTCAAGTAGGATTATTTCTGATAGTAATACCTTATTAGCCATAAAGTCTACTGTGCAAAGCATACTAAGAACCTAATTTATGTGCATCAGCTTCCTTAATGACTTCTTGTAAGGCGAATTAAGGAGCAATATGCCAACATGCATGCCATTCAGCATCTCATTATTGGTGAGCATGTGCTCCTTAATGTCAAATACTTCCAAAGTTTGAAACTCACAGCCTTCCGGGAATACCACTGTCAAGTAGAAAAATACATTTACACTGTGCAGATTCCACTCCATTATCCACAAAACTACAATAATTGTGCCATATTCAGCACCAGCCCAGGCACAATACCCTTACAGGAGATAAATTTATCTGGACTATAATGATGTCACATCTACCTCCTTGTTGGAAGCCATGGGCTGAATCTCCTTCCTAACTGCCCAGAACACTGTTAGTGCTTGCTAGAGTGACAACCTACTAATGGCTGATCTCTGAGGCTTAGGCCATAGAGATGTTTCTACCCGGTGTTAGTACACGCTGTTGCGGAAGCCTGTCACACTGTACCCAGGCCTCTCCCTGCCAGGGCTATGAAGGAGAAGACAGATGTCCAAATAGCCAGCAGGTCCATCCGTCATAAGGATTTTTTTCTTGTGTAGGGTGTGGGAGGGAGGTTCAAGTGGGAGACACACAGATGAATGGAGATGACACCATTCTAGCCTCTCTGCTACTCTAATGAAAAACAGACTCATTTTCAGGAACTTTCTGTGTAATAAGACTGCCATCCAGCCGGCCTGTTCCAAACATAGAAACAACAACTTTTAAAAGTATCACCTTACTATTGAGGCCACCATGTGACTCGTGTATTTCTACCCAAAAGACAGCTCTCGGTGTTACAAAAACAAATATGTAATTGTGAAAACACTTCAACATGCAATGGTGACATGTTTCCACGTATTTGTTGACCAATGCTTTTAAACACAGGGAAATTAAATACATGCGATTAGTGTAAAAAAGGAATAGACCAAGAAAATGGATGAACTCCTACAAACTAAAGTGCAAAGTATGTCATTTGTCCATGCACATATGAGCATTTTCTTATCTGAAGCCATATCAGCAGGACAACATCATTTTTCTGTGCTGATTCAAATCACTATTAAAAAAGCACTTGGTTTATGACATGGCATCACTTTAGTTTAGGTTTGGCTGGGTTTAAGCACAAAGACGACTTGGTTAGGTTTGGGAAAGATACTTGTTTGTGTAAAATGGGTACATTGTTATGGCTAAGGAAGCATTGTGATTTGAGTTTAATAAACAGATATTAAGCGTTGGGAACGAAGAAAAATAAAATAACTATTCTATCGGGTGGACCAGGATCAAGCAGCTGTCTCACATGTTAGAGTCTGACATTTTGTTGACCCATCTGTCAACCCGACCTCTTCTCTACACAGACTTTGTCAATCTCTAATAAGGTCACTGACTTCCTCTTTTGCCCCCATCATAATTACAGCGCCTGTGAGAGGACATTGTCCCTCAAACATAAACATATGTCATTTTGGGGCATTTGCTAAAACAAAGGACGCTGTTCTTCTGAAAAAATGAAGAGAGGGCATAGCAGTGATGCTTTTCTCACAGAGATGGAGAAATGCCACTCTAAATGACAAGTAATGTTAAAGATTCTTGTAAATTGGGTTTAACCCAATATGTGTATCAATATCAAAAGGGAATAGCTGGAGTCATAATGACTTTTTAGGAGAATCCTTTTAAGACACAACAATGCTGCGACTAAACTGCTTACAAAATCACAGATGTCAGCTGTTTTTGGCTGTTGTGTGCAATGCAGAGAAAGTTTTAATCTTAGTGACAAGGACCTTGAATGAGGTATATAATATGAGTGGTATTACAGGTAATCTCACCACATGTGGTAATGTTGCAGCCAGTGTGTGGCTGGCTGCTCAGCATGCACTAACCATAGTTCTAATTGCCCATCTGGCACAAAAGCGAAGGTCTGTGCACACAGAGGGTGCGAACCGAATCACAAAGTTTAGCAGAGCATTAACAAAAACAAAAAACAAGTTTGAGGCCTTCAGAACTGGGTGAGATTCAACAGTCTGCTCTGTGATTTTAAATGACTTTGCTGCATTTTTATCTGAGCAAAGTACTTGACCATGTACTTGAAGTGAGTGTTGCCACTTACAGGCTTCACTAGCACTTCACCATAAAAACATTGTTTGGCTGTATCATCACATCCCCTTTTCTTTGGTAACCTCGGATTAAAAGTTTGTTTGTGAGGTAAGTCACACTTTGAACACAGAAGGATAAATCAAGTCCAGGTGAGCACGTGGAGACATTGAAAATTGAATATTAAAACACCGCCCAGCAGTTTATTAGAGACCGCAGTCTAGAAACTGTAGAAAGTCACATTATCATGATGTATGTATATATATATATATATATATATATATATATATATACACACACACATACAAACACATTATTATTTTTCTTTTACACTGTTGTGGGAATTTTGGATATTTGTAATTGATAATCATAGTTTTGTCAGGTCAGACACAGTTCAGTGTCTCCTCTGTCTCACCTTTTTAATGGATAATGCAAATAGCTAACTCATGATGGTATAATGGCATATTTGTGCATCTGTACCCTGTGTTAGAGACCTTGTGATGAGAGAGGTTCAGAATGTTCAGAATTGTAATGTCTAAGGCATGTTTTGTTTGGTCTAAAGACGTCACCCAACCAAGGCTATTGGCGTCCTGTCCCTCTCCCTAAAAGACTGTTGCGAGATTTGGCAAATCGTCATTCCCTACTAGACTCTAACTTGTGAGGATGTAGGGATGAACGTATTTTTGTCTGCAGAAGAAAATGCTTTGGCAAAATAAACCACGGAGAAAAAGCTGATCCTGTTTGTTGATCTTTATTGAAGAATCTATTTCCACAACAACAGGAAATGTGCTTTATCGTGATATATATCGTTATCCAGGATATGAAATGACCTATATCATGATATGAGATTTTGGTCATATTGCCCAGCCCTAGCTTTTTTTGTAATTTCTCTAAAAACGTAGCGATACCTATTAAGTAGTTAAATATTTATGACTATAAATAATAAAATCACCCCTATGAAGCCATGGTTAATATAGTGTATAAATCTTTGAAAGATAATTTATCATTGCAAATATTGTTGTTTTTACCATTATTCCAAAGCCATTAAAAATAAACATGGCACTTATGTAAAGCCAGTTACAAAGGGAAAAAAGCAGTCACTGTAACACTGGTGCATTGCAAGAATACTGAGATATAACCAAGCTATTTTGGGCAGCACAAATGCATTATTATGAGCAGTGTAGTGCAGAGTATTTAAGAATAATTCAACTATGAATCACAGAGGACAGAGAACAGCTGCTGCATTGCTCTCTGTAGGTTGAAACTTACAAGCATGCAAGACCTCTGGTCCTAATCAGCTAAATTACAGCAAGTATTTTCAATTAACTAAGTGATGTATTATAGAACATGCACGCTATATAACGTGTTGTTGAAAATCAACAATTGTAAACCATTTATTCACGTACACAAAGTGAGATACTAACCCTTATCATGTGGAATCTCCAATAGAAATGTGGGCCAAATTAAGGAAGAATCTAACTCTTGTGACTGCTGACCACAGGGAGTTATTTTACTTTCTACTCTTATAGCTCTTAGCAAGTATTGCAATTTGTGTGCTTTGTTTGTTTCTCGCTCTAGACAGAAGAAGACAATAAACAGATGCAATAGGATTAGAAAGAAAAAAGAAAACAAAGGAGCATTGAGAGCAGTTGTTCAGTCTAAATAATTAAGAAGTGATTAGGACGTGACCAAAGACTTCTGTGGACAGGGCTGAAGCTCTCCATTTGTAAAATATGCGTTATTGTACCCAGCAGTGAAGAAATCTCATGGCTCCCACTTTTCCATTTTCCACTTGACAGCAACCGTCCTTAGTATTCTCTTCCTCCCTTCTAACTCTACATCTAAATGTCTTTCTTCATTCTTTTTCATATTATATTTTGCTCCTCTGCCTTTTTCATGTGTGTACCCACTCATCATTGTATAGAAGACTGTACATTTCTCATCTCTTGGCACTTTTTAAAACATTTCTGACACTTTTTTTTCACGTTCATTTAATCATGTCGACATTTCATTTTATGCCATGCTCTTTCATTTGATAAAACCCCATATATTTTTGTTTTCAGAGAGTCCTGTCTGCTCCATTGTGAAATAACTGTTTTTTGCTAATGAAGTGCTAATTTAAATTGTGATGATATTTTAATCACTCTAAGCAAAAGGAGAGCTTGTAGATGCCTGAGCCCGGCAGGAGTTTAGCACATTATTGAAGCGTTGGCTCCAGATATATTAAGCTTTTAGATGATCTGTAAGTAAATGCATTATTCTATGTCTCTGTGTACCTGTGTATATTCATGGATTTAGAAAACATCACGTACACAGCAAGTGCAGACAGTGAAGAAGAACTGCAACATTACTGAATGTGAGCCCACTGTAAATGAAATAGAAACAAGAAAAGCAATGTTGTTTGGAGGAATGGGTTCTGAGATCTCTGATGAAATACATTGCAGAGTGACAAAGGGTCAGTGAGACTGTGGATTCTGAGGTTCAAAGTTGTGTGCTTTTAACAAGATAAAGATAACACTGTCTGATTACAAAACCAGAGACTGCAAAACACATCCGCATGCACAAAGCGAGTCTTAGAGCAAGTTGGGAAGGTGAGGGAACTTTTTCCAATTGACCAAAGCATTGTCAGTGGCATTGTGCCTGAAAAACGATGGCGTTGGGCAAGTGATTCTCTGCGAGATTGATTACATGCACAAATCAAATAAATGGCAAAACAACATTTCATAGCATAGTTTTACCGGGTAAGATATATTAAACTGCCTGACACTTTTTTACATTTCTGATTTAATTTATGACTGGTGGTGGACGGGATATGATTGAAGAAGGTACTGGAAAGATAGTCTACGCCCAAAGACTGTATAAAATATACATGTATACATGGCCCTATTTAGATGATCTATAGCACATTGTCTAAAGCGGTGGTTCTAAACCAGAGGTCTGGGGACCAGCAGTGGTCCTTGAGGGAGTTATAGTGAGTTCAGTGTAAGTGAGAGCCAGAAGAGTGACTATTCTAATCATAGGTTTCACTTCCTAGACGGTTCTCTCCTCAACTGCAGTTGCCGACTATAGAATTCTGGCCTTAATCATATCTAAAAACCAAAATCAATTTAAATGGAAATCCATGAAGTGACATCTTATTAAATGGGGGTCCATGACCTAATGTGTATCAATTTATGGGTCCTTGACATGAAAAAGGTTGAGAACCACTTGTCCAAAGTGCATGGCAATTGCATTTAGGGCGGGTCCAACTCCACTTTGCTAGCTAGACGGCGCATAATCTGGATGCAAGGTAAGACACAATAGGCCAGATGCCTCTGTGCCAATGTAAAATAGAGCCCCTTGTCTCTGTGACATCACCCGTAGGTTCCTGAAGACCCAAAATTAAGGACAAATTCACCCCTTGTGTATTTGTCATGAATGAAAAAATAAGCTGTTGAGACCTAAAGTGTTTTTGTTGTTGTGCATTTTAACATGGGGGCTTTTGAATGGGACTGGAAGATGGAATTGACCCCTGACACTAATAAACCTGTAATAAACCTGCAGCTGTAAAGTTTTATAGGAGCAGCGAGTCATCGTACACACCTTTAAGTCTCTCCCTCATTAAAAAAAAAAAAAAAAAAAAAAATCTATCCATAATGTTATGACCTCTGGCTCATGATAACAGCCGCTTGTAAATGGAAGGTCATTGGTTCAATCCCACCAGAGAAAAACTAGGAGGGGAAACAGAAGTGTTTGCCCCCACGATAAATTTAGATGGAATTATATTTACCATGTCGGTATGTTCAGGGCTTTAATCTCCAACTGCACAGTGGCAAACATATCAGACTGTGGTTGTACTGGGAAGCTTCCAGTTGCACATGTGTGTACAGTAAAAGTGTGAGTTTGAACAGGGTCTTCCTGAAAAAGAGAGCTTTACTCTCAGGGCACCTTTCCCGGATAAATATAAAGTAAAAAAATCCTTTACCTGAACAAAAAACCTGTGAAATGAAAATAAATTGATTGTCAGTAGTCATTAGTTTAATTTTACTGGCTTTCTTGTTTCTATTCACAATGTTCAAGTGTGTGAATGTGCAAATATTTGAAGCAGATGTCTGAAGGAGAAAGAGTTCACACATACCAGATAGAAAACATTGTGTCATAAATATTGACATCTCATTGTGACAGCTGCAAACTCCTAAGTTCCTGTCTGTACCTCCTCAGCAAACACAGACAAAAACACAGAAACACACACACACACACACACACACACACACACACACACACACACACACACACACACACACACACACACACACACACACACACACACACACACACACACACACACACACACAAACACCCTTTTGTGTCAACAGAAGATTCTGAGCTGTGTTGAAAGCATGTACAGTAGTCGGAGCGACACTCTGTCTTCTGGGGGAAATACTGACTGCCACAAAGAGATGCTGGATTTGCTTTCTGGGACCGGTTTGAACTGCCTGTTACTCCTGGAGCTCACTGTGCTGAGCATCTGGAGCAAAATAAAGTGCAGAATATAAGCAGAATGGTATTTGATCATAAGAATATTGTACGGCCATATAAATAGCAAGGGATAAAAGTCCTATTTGCAGTATGTAATGGCAAAAACTAGTTTGCTACGTTGCTATGTTTGCTTTATGAAAATGTGTTAAGACAATACGTTTATATTTAATTCACGGACATGTGAGCTCTCAGTGACATTCTTGTTAGCTCCATTTTTACCTGATCTTCGTCTTATTTGATTGACCCACTCAATAACATCCAACTTACTCCTGCTGATCCATTGCAACACTTGTGTGGTATAGGTCTGTATCATATAGAGACTAAAGCAGCATCTTAGGTGAGTGATGTCTGGTTGACAGCTCAATCTCATAAACAACCGGGATGGGCTTGAAGTTATTGAGCATGGTGGGTAGGTCTGCGAGTGGCCAAATCACTTCATCACATTTGCCAATCTTCCTCCAGCTCTAATGTAATTAGTGTGGATCTCCTTTGCCTGATCTGGCCTTTTGTTGTTTGATAAATGCAATTAGATAAAATGGGTATCAGTAAGCTAAGGCCTAGGCAGTCTGAAAAATGTGACAAGAAAGTCATTGTCATTAACAAAGTGGCTGAAAAGGTGCTTACCTCACTTCACGTTGAAGTGAGATTAAAATTGCATGCACCCACACACAAACACAAACACACACCTAAGTATCTCCATATGGTTAACAGAAAATGTAAATATGTGATAAAACTAAATATCTGTACACAATCTCTCACAAAGTCGCTACAATGTGAATCTCTATAAACATATATCTACAATTGAATGCAGTATATGAAGGCAGCAGGAAAAAATATTGGTATCAGAAGGGTTCTGGTTTTAGTCTGTAGCCCCAGTAGTATTGACCAATCAAGTTTGAATGGGCTTTTTTTTGCATAAAGGTAAACGCTCTATCTCTAGAAGAGATTGAATGCACTGCCAAATCAGATCTGAGAGATAAGCTAGAGTGTTGTCTTGACCTAAAACACAAAATATTGACTCACACTGTAAACAATAACTGGCCCATGGAAGACCACCAGAACCACAGAAATATTGGCCATTGCCCCTGTAGACTAAATTGTGGTCAAACCAATAGCCAAGATTGTGTAAACATTGACGTATGGCTTTAAACTTCAACATTTCTGACCCACACAAATATTACTGGACATTTAATTGAATTCTTTAATCACTTAATAACATTCATGAAGCCAGAATTAACAGGTATTTGACCACTTGAAGGCTGCAGAATCCAGCAGTCACATCATTGACATTGACAACCTTGTGCATAAATTGATATAGCGAACATGTTAGCAAATAGTTGCTTGTTTATACATCCAACAAATTCAAGGTAACATTAGCATTTGTTTGGTGTTGTGTTTCTCTCCAACTGCTGAACGAAAGTCCAAAATTCCCAAAAATTCTACAAAAGGGGTGAGAGTGAAAACAATACAGTTGTAACGCATAAAGTCAAAACAATGAGCTAAGGATGCTAAAATACTCCATGGAGCTGAAGAGAATGGGTTGGGTGATAATTTTCTGTGGTTTCATCACTATGAGTGACCCCTTTCACATTACACATAGTCGTTTGACCCATTTGTTAACATTAAGAAGCACTGAAAAGCCTTCAGAATGTAAAGTTGTACATAATATTTTCATCTAGTTAATCGTCTTCTAGATTCCTATTTATCAAAGAGTGAGTTAAAACACTGATGATTGACCATATGACCCACTAATGAAAGCACTTCCACTTGCCTAGAGTATTCCATTCTGACGGTCTGTGGCGATATACCCTCACCAGATGTATATAGGCCGCCATGTTAGAGATGCTGCTGACAATAGTTGGTCTGGTCCTCACGGTTACGCTGTGTTCACTTGTAATCGGAAATCGGGAACTTCCAACTTGCCTGTTTGTAAAGGCAGAAGTGTAATAGGAACATGGATGTGTGTATGTATTGAAGAGGGTAACATCTAGGGGACCTACGAAAAGTAGAGAGGTGAATGTGTTTACAAAAGAGCAAAAAAAAAGTCAACCCAATGACCGTGATAAGATAAAGGGCTCTGAAGAACAGGCTCACCTGCAGTTACATCTTACCGCCAAAGCGGCCGCTAGAAACAAGATATCTCAAATCCTACGGAGTACAACTTTAAGATAGAGATAGATAAATTGAATCTCTTACAAAAATCTGTTTATGCCTCATCACTCCCCAAACAAATACAACAGCCCTCGTAAGCCCAATATCTTCTCTACATTTTTGGCTTGCCATGCCGTCTCAAAGACCTTCTGCGATCCTATGCAGGTCTTGTGTAAACCTTCTATTTTTTGAATGTGGTCCAGCTTAGTGTTCTTTATTTCTTATATAAATTATCCTTTTTCCTTAGTCTGTGCTTTTAAAGATTTATTAGCCTCTCCTAATGATTCACAGATTTACCATTTGGATCAGATAGGCGAGGTAAAAAGAACATTTATTGAAACATGCAAGGCTTACTGGATATTTGGGTGTCTACTTTGACGTGGAGTAAGGTCGTGCAATCTGCTCATGGTCAGATTAAATTAATCAAGATGATTGATAGATGTACTGAACTAACAAAAACACGTAGGACTTGAAATGAAGTATGAGTAAACAGAAAACACTCACAAGAGGGTTGGAGTTGGAACAGTCAACTTATAAGATCGGGGGCTATTGGCTGAAAGTAATCAAAAATATAAAACATATAAATGCTGTAGAAGAACATAATTTGACTCAAATGGCTGCATGTGGTGAGGACCAGTACAGTTGAAAAGTGTTCTGTCCAAGCATTTAATTTTGAGTGAGCTAAAAGTATAAAATGAATTAAATTAGCATGTAATACATTCATTCAGGTTTTTAAATTTTGCAACACTTGCATAATGATTTGGGACTGACTCAAGAGCAAGTCAAGTGGTATTAAAGTTATTGAATATGAATCTGGCCATATACAGTATTATGAGGTAGAACAGCACTGTGAAGTTTGTTCTTCACACTCATAAACACCATGTGAAACAATATGGATAGGATTGGCTATTGGGAAAATGAATGGAAAACCATATGGTGAGCTAATGTTTCATTTGTCTCTAAATTACTGCCAACAGGAGTCGGTTATTTCCCTCTGAATGACATTTTTCTTATGTGCATGTGCCAAATCCAGCCGTGATATGGTACATTTCAAAGCTGCTCCTGAGGATTAATTTGACTGGGTGGATAAACCTGACTGTGCAGTTACAAAGATAGCCAGCAGTGATGTTGGAGGGTAAACAGTGTGTGGGATGAACTCAAAATGATCGGCAAGTAAGATAGCATGATTATAGCCTATAAGAAATAATGCTATGCAGGATTAAGCTGGTAAAAAGGTTTATCGTTCAGTCCAACGCAAGCAGCGCTACATGATTAGCATTTGTGTGATCTCTTGTTTTTTCTCCATAGTCTGGATATTTACTTGTCTGTATTCATGCTGTGATTGGCAAAGTGGCAGAAAACATGATCACATGCAATTTGAGCAAACCTGCTGACAAGGACTTTTATCTGCAGCATCTGGACTCTTCAGGAACCTACGCAAGGATCCTTTTTGTGGACTTCAGCTCTGCGTTCAATACCATTATCCCGGCTGTAGGGGGATTACAGATTTGCTATGAAACTGGGGAAACCAACTCGAACTCTTGGATCATCAGCCTCAAGGCTAGGTCCCTTTACCTCTGCTCTTCTACCTGTACAACAACAGAAGCCCTCCAGTCACCAGTCCGTAATGCTCCTGAAGTTTGTGGATGACACTACCCTCGTTGGGGTCAGACAGACAGAAAAACTTAGAATTAAACACTATAAAGACAGTAGATATGGTTGTGGATTTTAAGAAGAATGCAGCCCCACCCAACCCCGTCACCCTGTGTGACCTCCTTCTCAACACTGTGAAGTCCTTCCATTTTCTGGAGACCATCAATGGTCACCTAGGGCCTTAAGTGGGAGCTGAACATCAGCTTCTTAATCAAAAAATCCAAGTGGAGGATGTTCTTCCTGTGGCAGCTGAGGGAGTTTAACGTGACAGACAATGATGCTGCACTTCTACACTGCCTTCATCTAGTCTATCCTCACCTCCTCCTCCATTGCCATATGATCCACTGCAGCCACTGCCAAGGACAAGGGCAGACTGCAGTATATTCACTCTTCTTTGTAGAAAAGTTGATTGGCTGCAATATGCCATCCCTCCAGTTCTTGCAGGAAAGATTGTGGCGGACCGGTCCCACCACAGACACAATTTGAGCCAATCCCCTCTTGCAGGAGGCTGCACTCTATAAGGCCCAAAACCTCAAACTACAAAGACAATTTCTTCCCATCCACAGCTGGCCTCATCAATAAAGTCTTGGACCCCTGTTTTGAAGTGTGACACAGGCATTGTCTTACATAAAAATTGTAAGACAATGAGACCATTGCAGTGAAGGTATTTCATGTTGCCGAAGGAGGTTCACATAAACATATCCATCCTGCCATCTGGCTGTACAAGAGGCCCAACTGCTGCTGCAGAAAACCTCCCCCAAATCATGACATGACATTGCTAAAGTTCAATTTATTTGGGTCTGATGGGAAACGATTTTGTTCGGCATCGGACTGGGGAAAGACTGACTTCTTTAGTCACTTTGTGTAAGTGTCTAAAGAAGTCAGTTAAATTTGGAGGAGGCAGTGTCAGAGTCCAGATGTAAACCTCGTAGAGATTCTCTGGAAAATCCTTGGCAACAAAGTAATGGCTAAAAAACTCTGTGGAAGAGATTGCAAGAAGAATGGACCAGAGCAGTGTGAGAAACTAGTGATGACCTGTGGGCACAGATGTGCTGAAGTCCTTCAAAGCAAGGGCCTCTACACTTCCTATTCATTTTTGGACCCTATAGCCGTAAGAAAACATTGTTTAAATCCTCTCTGCTAACACAGTGGTTAGTGTTCTCAAATTTTGCTCTGTTTTTTTCACAGGCTAAAAGTTTTTGTTGAAGTGCCTTGGTTATTTTGAAAAACATAGCCACAACTGATATTCTATCAAATTCTGAATGATGAAAAATAACAGTATATTAGAATTAATCGAGTATTTATGATTTGTTCTTCGACTACTATCGCCATACACTGCATATTTTTTTGATGCTAATTCTGTGAACCTTTGCACATTTCCTAGAATACATCTTTGCACATTATTGCCTGGATCTGAACAGTTGCACTGTACATATTTTTAAAACATGATTGTTATCTCTTTTCTATTCTATGTTTCTTGTCTTTGCACCACAATGCCAAGGGAATTCCTTGTATGTGAATACCTACATGGCAACAAACCGTATTCAGATTTTTAAAACTCTCAAATTGTAGGTCTGTAAGCTCTTAAGTCTAGCTTTCTATAAGCTAATGTAGCACAAATCTAATTGTGTTTGCTTGGAATCTAAGGTATGTGTATAATTCTTTGTCTGAACCCTAATAAAGCAAGCATGTCTGGTAAAACATTGGAACGTGCATTAAATTATTATGCAGAGAAATCAAAGTGTGTGAATATCTCTTAGTTTTGAGTTATTTAGTCTGTGCATTTTTCTTCAAAGCCAATTTAGATCCTTACTTGAAGTAAACACCTTTTTTTTCCTGTGACGTTTCTCGGGGCACTGCATGCAATTTATACCACTAACAAGCATAAATTACACTGGGGACTAAAAACCATTTGGCTCTCCATGAATTCCCGCTTTAGCAGTTTTGAAAAGAGAAAATTGCAGAAGCCTTTTTTTAGTCATTTTGCATTTTGAAAGGTAACACTCAAGGATGCCAACACTGTCGGCATCAAAAGATTGAGACTGGGAATGTTGAATAGTCACATATGAGACACATCATTTCAATTCTCCACGAATAATGTGCGTGACATGAGTGATGGATGATTCTCCATCTTCTGGAAGTCTTTCATGTGAGGATGCTTACCAGACCTAGCATTTAACCAATCCAGTGGCATGAGGATGAAAGAGGATGAGGCAGCTGGACAAAACGGTAACAACAACAGAGTTAGAAATCTGTGAACCCACAATAAAGGACAAGTTTGTAACCATCCAATATAGTCTCACTTATATATAGAAGAAAGATACTAAATGATTGTATTAATAATTATGGTATCTCTGACTCCATACATTTCTAATATATTTTCTGAAAAAAAAATCCTTACTGAACTAACAGTATGTCTAATTCATATGCCATTCCTCTCTAATCCAATGTTCAGATCACACCGGCATTTCATCTCTATTCCTCGTCTTCCCCACGGTATGTCTAAATCCCTCAAAGCCTTTGTGCTACCTGCCTGGTAGGGAGGCAAACATCCCTTACTTTTCATACTGTTTCATAAACTTTGCAAGTAGAGTCTTTTTCGTCCTACGTGTGCAGAATTGGGACTGTGAGATAAGGCTGGGGACATGAAATACTCCGTTCCAGCCATAGCAAACATTTCCTCCAAGTCTTTCCCAAATTCCCTATGAATCTCTGCATATGAGCAATTTATTTATATGTGTGCAAGACTCTTAACGATCGAGTTTCTCTGAGAACATGACAACAATTTTAGACCCTTAAAACTTTAGTCGAATGTTTGGACTTTGTTCATCATTATGTGAGTAAGTACTGAAATATCATGGTATACCATTTTTGCTATATAAAACTTGACAATATACATCATGCGGCTGAAAAATTGATTGTGATATTAACTGAATCTATGTGAGCTGTATAGTGCTGAGGCAGAGCGTCCAATGGTGCTTGTTTTAAGCATCATTCCAAAATAATGAGCCAGCTCCATGTAGATCCAAAGTGTATTTTCTTCTAGCTTTGACTTCTTGGTTCTTCCATCTGTGTTTTTTGGCCACGAACACTCAGTAGAGTTCTCGACTGATTGACTGAATTTGGCAAGGCTGTTAGAGCCTAACTTGATATTACCACTATGAGTCGCCAGAGTCATCCATCCACCCATCCATCCAGCTTCAACTGACTGTCACTAACGGGGTTGTGGGGGGGCTTAAGCCGATCCCAGCTGACATTGGGCGTGAGGCGGGGTACACCCTGGACAGGACACCAGTCTATCACAGGGCACATAGAGACAGACAGAAACAAACAACCATCACATTTACATCCACGGGCAATTTAGAGTCACCAATTAACACATGCATGTCTTTGGACTGTGGGAGCAAGCCAGGGAACCCGGAGAGAACCCATACAGACACGGGGAGAACATGCAAACTCCACACAGAAGAGCCCCAGCAAACCAGGAACACTCTTGCTGTGAGGCGACAGTGCTAACCACAACACCATGCTGCCCTTGCAAGAGTCAGATATTTTTCATTTCTATACCTAAGCACAATAATGTATGGCATTTTATTTTGATTTTACATCTGTGTCATTATTTTAGAAAACTAGTAAAGGTGAATAAATAGGATTTTTTCAATTGTCACTTCATTATCAGTCAGACTTTGTTTAAAGCATCACCAAACACATCTAACTTTGATCCTTCGATTGTGAAACAAACAAAGCAGAGAGCTGACTATATCTTCACACCCCAACAGCACACATACATAAATACATATTTAACATTCTTAAGTCTTAAATTAAAACCTTTAAGTATAGATTATTTTTTCATCATTTCATTCACTTTAGTCTACTCTAATATATCCTTCTAGTTAACCTTTCAGATTTGGTAGCCATTTTACATCCTTGTCATGGTTAAATCACTCTGTTATAAATTACAAGACGGTTTTGTTACTGTTACTTAGTGAAGACATCTTTCAAATATGATTAAATGAATGAAGGTTGGGTTCACAAATCTTACCAGTCAAGATTTGATGGTGTGGGACTTTGTGTGTTTGTCCCAAAAACATTAAGTTAATTTCCCACTACTACTCTGTCATCATCATCATCGCCCTCCCACACAGCGTGATGTCTCGCCAGGTGGCAGCAATCACTCTTCATTGACAGTTATTGATTTATTTTGGATCCGGTCTTCATCTCTCTGCATTAATAATACATGTCTGAGCAGTAGTAATGTGCTGTGGTAAATCATTTACTTTGGCAATATTATTTTTACACATTTAATGCTCATCTTTTACATATATCTGCAGTTAAACTTGGTAATCCCTAACCTATGAGCAGTGTAGTCTTTAGCTTAAGTTAGCCCTGAAAAAGATACTTTGCCCATTTTAATCCAAGTCTGTGTCATGGCAACAAGGTTGTTGTGTTCAGAAGAACTGTTTGGCCTGTCTCAGTAGCCGAAGTCCCAGCATAAAAGAGCATCGGAGATCTCCTGAAAAAATCTGTATTTTGGCATATCTCCTGAACACAATGCCCACATTGCCATGACACAGACCTGGATTAACATGGGTAAGTGGTCTTTTTAAGTTGCAATTTAGTACAAGTTGCCATTAGACACAGTACACTGTGTCTAATGGCAACCTTTCCTGCTGTCTCAAACACTCAACATGGTACCCCTCAAATCATCTGCAGCCTTCCTCACCTTTGACTTTAGTAGCAGTAAAAATCAATTGATATGATCCATTCTGCTCACATGCCTCGCTGCAGAACCAGTCTCCATCATCCAGAAGTGCTTGTTCCGGGTTCGTGCATGACAGATGAAAACCAGGAACCTCCATTGAAATTGCTGCAGCACTGCACCATAACCACCCCTCGATTTAAAATGAGAAAATTAAAGAGGTGATTTATGACACAACAAAAGTGTTGATGCAATACTAAAATTATATGTGGCATCTTCATTTGTATGATCTAATGAGTAATTGTAAAACCTACCTTGGTGCTCTTGTTTTTGCTGTGGTAGCTGAGATGTCCTCCGTGTTTGGCAGCATATATGCCTCTACATCCTACTTTTCAATGGCCGACAGCCCTGCAATTTGTCAGCTGTCCTCTACAGGAAGATCAGCTGTTTATTCAGCCGTTTGTGCAGTGTAGCATTATATACATGGTACTCAGCATACTGTAAGAACTTGAGAGGGACTAATAATGATAAATTAATCCCAGGTCTGCTGATCATAATGCAAAACTAGATAGAGCATACAGCAACACAGTTTTTCATAGTTAAGCATAGTGTAATTTCGGTGTACCTCAGTGAAGTGTTAAGTGCTAAAGTATTGATTGATTCTATCATCAATGGGAATGTTGAATGCATTTTAGGTAAAATATCCCTTGTGAGGATATGCAATGGCTCTTATCCCCAGTGATTCCTTTATCTTTCTCTAACAATGAGTGTCACCCTTTGTGTGTATGACTGTTTGAAGGTAATAATAATTCGTCTGTTTGCCTGCTGGCAGATAACTTCCTTCTGGAACTCAACTAGAGTCTCCACAAGCCGCTCCAAATGCAGAACAGGAGTTGCACCGTTGCATCTGGCATGAAAACAGTGGACCATGTGCTCCACACTCATGCCATCCCCACAGCAGAGGACAGGCTGCCGAACATTATGGATGACCAGCATGAATCCCTGGCAGACATAGATTATGTCCAGAACTGTAATGGTGGTACTGGGGTGTGACAAAACCACACTGAAGCTGCTCTATTCAGGGAGGAAAGGCCTGTGTGACTGAGGATTCTTAAGAAATTCTTAAGATTCTTAAGAAAACTTCCTTTAGCTCAGCCATCATTTCCTTTGCAAACTAGAATTACCGTATTGCAGTTGTTTGCCTCTGCAAACAGTCAAGTTGCAGTTTACATCCATGTAATATAAGTGAAGACTTTGAAGGAATTTAAAAAAAAATGATGAGTGTACCCACGACCCGACCCCGGATAAGCTGATGAAGATGAGATGAGATGAGATAATGAGCGTAGGAATTCTTGCGTCATGGACAAAAATACATTTTGACCTCCTAATTAATTCCTCTTTGAGTCCTAGTGGGCATTTGTACGACATTTGAAGAAAATTCCTTGAGGTGTTCCTGAGATATCACGTTCACAAGAATGGGACAGATGTGTGGTTACATTGACCATGACCTCCAAAATTGAATCAGTTCATTCTTAAGCCAAATTTGAAGAAACTCCCTCCAGGGGTCCCTATGATATGTGGTTCACAAGATTGGGGTAGACAGACGGACAGACAGATGGATGGATGGATGGATGGATGGATGGATGGATGGACAACCGAAAAACGTAATTCCTCCAGCCACAGTGGTCACTTGCGGGGAGGCATAAAAGTTACATTATAATTCAGTTTACCAGTTCTTTTGACTATGGAAATTAATAAATTGATAACCAACAACAAAGAAAAGGATGATAAGATAGAATGAAGATAATGGTAAATAAAATGTATCTCAAATTTACATGGAACTTCAATGAATGACTGAATCATTGACATTGGGCTTCTTCTGGATCCAGTATTTTCTTGTATTTCTACTGACAACCAGACAATAGCTGCAACTAAAAAAAATAAGTGCATCCATAATAGTTTTTCCAGTGCAGTCCAATCAGTCTTCTGTCCTGATTGCGCAGATTAGTCGAGTTTTGGAGTGTAAAATAAAACCTACTTCCATCTTTGCTCCAGATAACAGTCATATTTGTACAACCACAAAAAGTTCTTGTCAGGAAATGTAAAGAAGTGATGTTTTGAGTGTTTGTGAAAACAACCAGCGGTGTTGTTTTTGTGATGAGGACAGTCTCCCTAAGGAGGACGTACATTTAAAAGCCTTCCTTTGTATTTTTTTAAATGTGTACACATGTTTTAACTGAGCAATCACATTAAACTTAGTACCACTGAGTTTACTGGTTTGGCTAAACCAGTTCAAAAATCACAGCTAAGCTAACCTCAACTAACCTTGTTTTGTTGTGTTAAAAGACAATGAAGCTTATCACCTCAGCATATGAGTACATTTGAAAACACTAAATTACATTGTGTAACTCTGATATTGAGTGACTATTTTGATTGTGTCGCAATACTAGAATTACAAAGTTTACTCAATACCATTTTAGATACCACAGGGAGAAAGTTACAAAAAATGAAGGCCGAATTTTTAAAATAAAGGTTAGAAAAATAAACATTAATAACAACACTTTAAAAAAAGTCTAGTAGAAAGTAAAAAGTAAACAAAACCGTGGGTTGAATATATGACAAAGTCTTTCAATTTCTCTTGTTTGTTTTATTGTGTTGTATAACTCAGTGATTTCTGTAATTAAATGATTCCATGAAGGAGGTTAAACCTTGGATTCAGTTGGTAAATAAGTTGATGTTAGCCAGGTTTCTCCACAGAGTAAACATGGATCTGGTCCATGCTAATGTACTCAGCTACAGTCCTGCTATCTTCTGCTTTTCTGGTGACTTGGCTCCATATTATCGTTGCTGATTAAAAAGAATTGGTATAGCAGGCTGCCAGTGTTTCTGTCTCATTGCTGGTTGACTTTCAGACATGTTATTGTGTCATCCTATTAATGAAAGTCTCTTAACTTTAGACGAGTTGTCTGTTAGCTGCTTAGCTCCACCGCTAACGTTACTGTTTATTATTAGACATTAGGCACTAGATGCTATCTGCTGGCGGTTTGTTTACATCCAAACCTCACTTTTGCATTGTTCATTTTCTACTTAAACCAGTAGAGAAGGTCCTCCAGCAGCCTCGCTAGCTGTATTCATTCAGCTCTGTGATGTTAACGTGATTAACCAGCGATCATTTGCTCAGAGAGACGAGCTGTAGCTGTCTGTCTGCAGTGCAACTCGGTAACGTTACGCCTCCAGGAGGCGGAGGAAGGTGGAGGCTGCACTGCTGAAGTGAGTATCTAATCTAATTTTTTTTTTACACCCTATTAGTTAACTAAATGATTTGCAAGTAGTAGTAGTATGTGCATTTCCCTGCCCACAATATATTTGCAGTATTATTTTGTTTTAACTGCTCAATTAAAATACATCTTCTGTTTTTTGTTGAATTTGGAACCTACACAAACATACACCAGTGTCTGGGTAAAACGGATAAATAAAAGGGGAGAGAAAATGCAAATAGTCTGGGTGCTAGACAGTACAGAGTAAATCCGTCCTGCAGACTTTGCTTCAGGGGTGCTTTGTAACAAGAAACATATATATTTGTGACTACAACTGTGGAGGTTTTATGAGAATATAAATGCTTAGGGGTGTGGGGGTAATCTTTTTTTAAAAAAAAAATTTAATTACATGTGCTCATGACAGAGAGGATGTGTGTGAGCATGTTTGACTCACTGAATATGATGGGCATATGTTAGAATTTGGGTGCTGGGAGCGGGAAAGAATGCATGCATGTTGACAATTGTGAAAGCTTTGGGTATTCTGGTGAGGTATTCCCTTCAACACTCAGGAGAACTTGGATGGTATCAAGCCTGGTGCAGTAATGCATTTTCAAGAGAAGCATCTGTCATAAGCTTTATATCTCACTGCCAATGCGGCCCATTGAACAACATCTCTGCACCAAGGCTTGATCCATGGTCATTCCTCCGCCTTTCTGCTCCCAGTCCATTTCCCCCTCCTCTTCTCTCTTCACCTGCCCCTCCAATCGTGGACAATCTTGGTTGATGGTAACTCCACCAAGGCCAGTGTCGAGGCATTAGTCTTAGGGTCAGAGACAAGGGAGTTTTGGTTGGTCAGACATCCATTTCAAGTAATATAGTGTATCTTACAGCACAACAGCTTTAGGAAGACCTTGCAGTTCATGGAAGATAGAAGATTTTTAAAACTGAAAGGTAGGATAATGTAAGCCGTGGATCCACTGTGACATTTCATTATCCCTCCGAGAAATATCACACTAATGAAAACACTTTGTCCTGATAGAATAACATGGCTAGTGTATTTTAAATACATATACCTTATGCTTGGATTTAAGACCACATTCCTATCCTGCATAATTGTCAGGCATGACCTTTAGATAATACTGAATGACCTTTAGCAAACTGGCAAGCCTTACTCTCTGGGTAATCTAACCCATCAACATTAAAATAATTTACCAGGTGGGGGACTGATAAAGCTTACCTAACTTTGATGATACCACAAGGGCAGCAGCAATTTGCAGATACAAATCAAAAATGATTTTGCATTAGCAATCATCCCTGGGTATTTGCAATTACCCACTGGGATGCAGGGAAAAATATGATTATATGCCATATACTGCACTTCAGTGAGTTTTTAATTGAGGGAAAACTGGCATTTAATTAACAATTGACCAAAAGGAAATGAGTTTTATTGATTTGTTTGCTAAGGGACAACATTCATCTACGTGTGTGCAGCTCACTAGTTCAGCCCTTGGAAGGTATAGACAGAAGCCGCGTTGTTTACCAGCAAATATTGTAGCAAACACTTTGAATTCTATGGTGAACATTGAATCAGGACACGTGCCTTTAGCGCAGTGGTTTGATAATGGGTGAAAATACAAAAAAATATCCGTACTTCCTGACACCTATTAGGACAACCATGTCTTGCAAATTCAATCCTGCTCTTATTGACAATTGATTCAATTGTAACAAATTCAGAGATTACTGAAGGCTATTGCTTTTTGTAATATTTGGTCTTGTTAAATAGCATGTTCATACTGTAGATGACAAAACCTATTATTTAACATGATTATAATCTGACAGAGAAGCATGAACATTTGAACAACATTCCGTTTTCAGTTGCTGGATCGTGCTCTTGCTGCTCATCAGCAGTGGCAGACACAGAAAGCACACAGTCAGCAATAGCTCTGAGGACTCGAGGTCACGCAGGTCCCGGTAAGCTTGCTATATTTTGACAATTTAGACCCGTTCCACGCTAATCGCATCACATCAATGAAACGCTAATGCATTATGATTGGATTTCTTTTTTTTTTGTAAATGTATGCATTTTAACTAGGACTGAGAGGCAACCTAGCAACAGTGAGAGAGAGAAACCGAAATAGTTTAAAGGAATACAATTATGAAAATACCTTTTGTAATAAGACTCTCCTCCATCAGGAACATGAGGTTGTTTATTAATAAAATGATATAATGATATGCAGTGGTATAAGGAATGTTCACATTTCACACGGTTGCAATGGAAAAAGTAAAGTAAAATGTTGTTACTGTTGCCAATAAAGACCTATATACATTTACATACATTTTTACTGTGTCTTGTTTCTCAAGACTAAATACTTTGTACTTCCTGTTCTTAGTGCAATATATTAGCAATACTTATTACTGTTTTTATGAAATACATTTATGAATCCTTACAAATTAAAGAGCTTCACATAGCCTTCAGTGAACCAGCTGCAACAGTGCGAAACCACAGGGCAAAGTTGTGACACAGAAACACCAGATTGCAATTCCAACTGTGCTTTAACTTTTTAGGGTTAAAAGGGTGCGACAGTGAAGGAAACCACTATATTGCTTCCGTGCTGGGCGGACATTTTGGTCACATCGACAAATAGATTTTTCATTGCTGCATTTCAACAGACACACAACTACTTGTTAGAAAGCTGCTTGGTGGGTGGCAGGGACGGTTCATTCCAGATCTCCTCACTAGCAGAACTGTGTGGGTGGAGGAGCATGTATGAGAACAGTGCCAAGGTTGTGGCTCATAACACTGGGTAAACACATGGCAGTGACATACAAGGGCTCACGCACCTACACACAAACTGCCCCTCAACATGAACACACACACACACACACACACACACACACACACACACACACACACACACACACACACACACACACACACACACACACACACACACACACACACACACACACACACACACACACACACACACACACACACATACACACACACACACACACAAACACACACATATATGTGCTGGCAAGATGCCTGACTTCAGCAAATGGACAAGAGCATTTTCACCACCACCATCCAGCTCAAAGTCTGATCATTGCATTTGATATTAACTTATCATCCCCTGGACCCAAACCTCCTGTTTATCCTGTCTTTAATTTCTTTTACTCTCTCTATCTCTGTCCTGTCTAAAGTGGTTTGAGCTACACTGCATTAAGGGTCATGGACTAGAATAGAGTTGAAGTGATAATAAATCTCTTAGTACTTTTCCTCATTTCATGACATTAATATGTTGTCTGTTGTGAAGGATGCGTGAAAACACCCGAAGAAGAGTGAGAATATATACAGCAAATTAAAAGTAAGTAAAAATGACTGATGTCTCGTCTCGTCTCGTCTCTCTCTTGATGGGTCTTGAGCTTGTGCTGACTGCTGATTAGACTGACAGAGCCACTCTGACATCGAACTGGCTTCAAAGCACCCTGTGTGCGCAGGGTGTTTGTGTGTGTCTATGTGTCTGCTGCTGTGTGCGCTCGGGTGCCTGTCTTTTTATGTATGAGCCTGTGTGTTTGCATAAATGAGCGGTCCAGTCATTCATCATGGTTTCGTTTCTCAGCTTCATGAATAATGTCAGTGTGTATGCATCTATTTGATGTCTCCCAGTATAGGACTGCAGTGCAGCTTTGTAGATCTTTATTCATTGTAAATCAAAATTAATCAATTAAACTGAGTCAATTCACTGCACCAAATGCCATGCATATTTAGTTTAACTCTGCATCTCCCTAATGTGGAAAATACCAAGCATGTTTAAAAATTTCATATAACATGGTCTGGGCAGTATGAAACATGGCCAATACCTGGCATGAAAGAACAATTTTCCCAACTGAAATAAATTCCTGAAGACCTCACTACATTTCTCCCGTAAATGTGGTTAAATGACCAAGGAGACTTGTTTTGTTTCCAACTTTCAACCTAGACTTTTCTGCTCCGTTTACTGGGGGATTATAGCCATGCGTAGCGTAGAGCACCAACTTCTGACAAAAACTACTCCTAGTTTAATCGCGCCACATCAGTTGATGGAAACAAACCTAATAGAATTTATTTTTTTGCGACATTTCAAATGTTCGCTTTAGGCCCAAATCACATCTGGTACAATAAAAATATTTCTGTGATTCAGCCTAGATATGGGCCAAGCAAATAAATGCTGCAAATAAATTAATAATGTCCCTTGTTTACTGGCAAGACCTAAAGACCTGTCAGGACGATTAGAGAACAATGCTTATACCACAGTTGAAACAATTAATTGATTAGCTGATCGACAGAAGTGGAAACTATTTTGTGATATATCGGTTAAGTCATTTGTTGAGCAAAGTTGCCAAAAAATGTTCTATTTCCAGCTTTTCAGCTTCAGTGTGAGGATGCACGGCATTTCTTTGTTAACATTTATTTTATATTTAGTCGATAAAAATTCAGTTCACAGCCTATGATGCGATCTTTAAATTGCTGGTATTGTCCAATAAAATTACAATAGTACTCCATGTAAATGATCGGAGACATACTATACAAATACACCAATTTTTTTTTCTTGCATGATAAATAACTTAAGTGATAAATACTTTTTTAAAATTGAGGCTGATCAATTTTCTGTACAACATACTGTACATCTACAGCTTGCTTAAAACGTTCTTTTGCTTGTTTAATACTATTCTAACACACACTTTATTTTATTATTATACAAATATTTACCCTGATAAGCACACATGGGATTACTTTTTTTAGCAACAACTCATGGCAACAGAGGATAAATCTACACGGCACTCATTCAAGACAACAGCTTGTCAAATGTTAACAGTACTGAGGAAGAACTGTCTCCATTTTTTTTTCAAACGCAGGTGTCTGTCACCACGGAGGATGGATAAAGATTGAAAACATTTCAAAAGAGGCTGGGTTTTTATATGCCCTTAGCAAAGAACAAGTCTGAAAACAGCTCCAGCTCAAAGTGAACACCATTCCCTCAAAAGACTTAAAAAAAACAAGACAACCAACGTCGCAGAAATATCAGGATGAAGAAGCAACAGACGGATGACAGACGTCAGCCGTCTTCAAATCCCAGTTTTCTTTCATCCTTGCGTTCATAACCAAAGAAAAGGAACAAAAAGATGGCTGGAGTTCAAGGATGCCTGACAGATGGACAGTTGAGATGGAGAGCCCGCCCCTAGCAGTTGTAATTAAGTTGCGTAATTGCACAGATAATGATTCAGTCTGCCTTCAAGTCAAAACACTCCACGACACAGAGCAGACAAGACTGTCATTTGCCTGCCTTGCTGCAAATGTCATTATGCAAAAAAATGTTTTAGTGGTGCCTGTAACTGATGAATAAAGACTTTACAAAAGTGGTGGCAGGCGTCATTGTCGGGCTGGTAGGTGATACACTCCACACAGTTACCACAAGGCTTTTCACTTGCAAAAATATATTCACAATGCTCTAAAAGTTTATTCTCTGCCTTTAACTCGGGGTTTGTATTAGACTACATAGACCATTACAAAAACAGCCTCCTAAAACTTATGGAGAGCAGTCAAGGAGGGTAAAGGCTGTTTTATAGGGATGGCAAAACAGGCAAGCGCAGGCAGTGGAGGCTATCCACTAAAAGGCCAACCCCCCTAAACACATAAGGAATAAAGGTTTAGCATTTGTGGAGCTGTCAAACAGAAAAAACACAACAAGAAATATGGCTTCGTTCACAGCAGTTGAATTTGTTGACAGTGCATTATACATTGCAATGCATTGAGAAACTGCATGCAGAGATTTGGTGTACTACAGTTTTGGTACTCTCTAACGCCACTGCAGATGCCAAGGCAGGTGTAAGCTGTCAAGGCAAAAGATGCATGCACAATAAATCTGTGTCAGGATTTGTAGTTTATTAAGCAGACAGGATGTCACAGTTGAAAAATCTGAACTCGTGAAAAATATTTCATCTTATCGATGATGTGCAAGAAGAAATGCGTGCAGTGGAGATTAATGTGGTGAGGTCATTAGCGCACTGGTTGCATCAAACTCAGAGGCTGCAGAACGGCTGTGGATCCATCAAAGCCAATCTCTAAAGTAACCTGGCAGTGAACTCTTCAAATCTGAATATGATGTTGTTTTAGAGTAGCATTCTAGTGAAAAGGATGATGGACCTTAAGATGGAAAACTATCTGTAGCCAACAATCTCAGTGTATACCACTGTGCACTTCAGGCCAAAACAAGTGCACTCACAGCTTTCATCCTCCTCTTTGTTGGGTAGGTATCCAGTGAAACATGCAAGAACTCATTCTCAACTCTCAAAAGCATTTGGCTCAGAGCAAGGCATCACATGTTTCTCAAAAACTCAGGGCGCCTCTCATTCAGCTAGCCTTCAAAAAAGGCACTCAAACACAAGTTAAAAGATGAATGGATATTTTGATGAAGATTCAATGCCCAGCAACACAGCCTTCAGCTTTACTGATGCACAGAGCGGGAAGTCCAGAGTAAGCTTACATTCCTTTGTCTGTGTAGGAAAGTTGTATTGCCTGGTGCTTTGTTTATTTCTCTGTTTACTGAGAATCATTAATATTAATCAATTTTTTCTGATGGTCTTTGCATAAGCCGTTTGTTGTTAGTGAGATCATTTATCTTGAAAGAACACCTGTTGTATAGCCAAAAATCTTTTGATTTTTGAAACCAGTCGTCAGTCAAAATGCAAGTAACATTTCTACAGTTCAATCATGTTCATGTTCAAAGTTGTTCCCCGTACTTGCCAGATGTTTTCTGTTGTGAGTCATGTTTCACAATTTTTATTATATAATAAGTTAAGTTAAAAGTTAAACTTTTTTGTTGTAACTTCTTAAGTGTTGTAAGCTAGGGCTGACAAGGTCTGAGCAATATATCATCCAAACAATAATAAAGTGTGTATTGCATATAAAGTATTTTTCTACATAATTTATATCATAATATCAAAAAACAGATGTTAAGGTCATTTGGACGACGCTTTACATTCTGATTCTTGCACGTTAGAAATGTAACAATACACCAAACTCCCAATTCAATATACAATTCACGATACAATATTCCCACAATTTGAAAAAAAATAAAACAAAATTAGACTAAAAACATTATGAGTGAAAACTATCTTTATTTCTCAGAGAAAAAACGACAAAATATATTTTCTCTTTTCTTTTTAAGAATTATTATTTCTGAAGTAAGGTATAAAGTGTAAAACAGTGCATATTTCAATTTGTTTTGAAAACATCAACTGAAAATACATTTTGCTTCTCACATTGTTGTCGTTGCATCGCTCTCATTGCAATATTAATATCCGCAACCGCTGCCACCTTTACACTGCCACCCACTGACAAATGTGGGATGTCAACAAGCGAAGTAAAAAGTATTAATGTAATTCACACTTTTGTTATAAAAATAGTCTTCACCACATGGTTATTTCACACAGATAATGTATTTATTGAATTATGAAAATATGCTATGTTGTGATTATTATCCTTATATGAAATAACCTAGATCGGGATAGAGGATTTTGGCCTTTTCACCCAGCCCTACAGATAATTTCATCTAATAAACAAGTGAAATTACTAGGGCTTGGACTTTAACACATTAATTCCGATTAATTAATTACAGAAAACATAACATGATAAAAAAAAGAATGCAATTATAAGCAATTTATTTTTGCACATTGCACACACTTCATCCTCCAAACATGCTGCAGCTAACGTTAGCACAGGTAATGCTCCAAAGAGGGACTGTCATTAGTCAATGGATCATTTTTGTTTCTGTGTTTTTGAAAACATTGTGGAAAAAGCACTCTATGTTAACTGTTTATTTTTAATACCAAGGATATCATTTTAAATATTTTTGCAATGTTAGTTTTCCACTTTTCTTGATTATACCGTACTAAGCACTGTTTTATTTTTTATAAACCAAAACGAATGTGAAGACGTAAAAGTTTACAAAAACTTAGTGCTCAGTGATAAAACATAAACACATTTTGTTGTTTAAACTAATTTTTGTGTCTATTCATTGATTAAGTCATTTAATTTAAAAAAAAATGTTGCTTCTTGTGTCAAATATTGATATGCGACTAATCCCGATTAATTAATTAGATACATTTTTTTAATCGTATGCCACCACTAAGAAATTACCTTCAATTTAATTTAGATCAACAAGGAAAAACACAACTCACTCTTCAACATATACAGACATACAGTATACTGTAATGTATGAGCATCCTTGGACTTGTGCAGTGATTGAACTATAAATGTATGCAGTGAACTGTTGGTGTTCTTTCATTACTGTGTTCTAACAAGCACTGACTCTGACATCAGTGACAATGGCCATAGATCCTCTCCCTCGGTAAAGACAGAGGTAGAAGTAAGAGACTCCCCGCAGGACACATTTGTTGCCTAGGCTTCAGACTGAGCATGTATCATGGATAAAAAATGACTGGATTTCCTCAGTCACTCATCTTGACACTGCAAGACATTCTGTATGTGTTTGCAATTTACTGGAGGTAGACAGGCACCATGCATGAGCTTTTAGAGGGTCATTATCTCTCTCTGTGCTTGTGGGCTTTGCTTAATCAAGATCTGGATTCTTTTTTTTTATTTGAATTATTTAGGAGCATCGGTCTCGTCAACAACCTCAATCCAACTAAGACAAAATCTGTCTAATCAGTGTTACGATCAGTAAAAGTGATGCAGCCACTAAAGATTTCCTCGGATATGTTCCAGATGAGTCATAAAGTACAACTACAGAGGACATATGATTGGGGATAGACAAAGTAAGTCAACAAAGCAAAAGCAAAAACAAGGCATAATTGGAATCTTAGTCAATTTCAGTTTGTATTACCCTCAGTGTGAAAATCGAATTATTGATACAAACAAAAATAAATAAACAAGGATGCAGTTCTTCTCTCCATTCCTCTTTGATGATGGAATAAAGTGTTTGTTTTTGTTTTTGTCTTTTTGCACACTTGGTACACAAGAAATCTTGATCTTTGGCTTGAATGTCTTTCCATTTTAGCTACAAACTACAGCATGCACAATATTAAACATGATTGTTGTCATTTGATGTATTTGATTTCACCTGAGTGAGATTAGGCTTAATTTAATAGTATGATGAATACAACCTGGTTTTATTAGTGTAGCATATGATCCTTGTTTCTGGTAGATAGTATGTGAATGTATGTATGATGGTTGTGAGCAAAAAATACGAGTATCGGGCTACAACATGAGTGAGTACTGACATGGGGTTATACTAATGATGCAATGCCTGAGGCATACAGACAGGTCTGCTGTGGGGGTGAAGACCAGAACTCCAGGCTGCAGATGCTTACTGCTGACAGATATTGACTTCTTCTGAAGCACGGCCTTGCGTGGTTGTGTTGGTGATTACCATGTAGTGCTTGTTGACATGTCGAGTGTGTCAGGCATATTGAGAGGTGTGAGGCCCCCACACCATGACACTCTGAAGTAGTCGGAGTGCCTAAATATGTCTTGGTTAGAAATGGGTTCCTTCCATCAATTTTATTTTTTCCCCAATTTACGTCCTGCGGCTGCATTACATGTTCTAATTTCTTTCAGAGCTAATGGTGTGCACTCTTACTCATCCTCATCTCCCTCTTAGCTTCACCCCTCGCTCCTTTACTTGCTTTCTTTGATTATCTAATTAGTCAAAAGTCTCTCAACCCGTTTCCTTGTCTTTTGTCCTTTTGGGTTCTAACACATATTTAGACATTATCCTGAAAGGAAGCCAATCATGTCGTCTAAAATCTATGTACATATTCAACTAATTTGTTAAGCCTTTTTTTTTTTTACATGACTGCAAAGCATTCACTGTCAATGCTGCAAAGACATCATGTAGACCTAAATAAACATTTTTTTAAATATTAGAAAGACACTTTTTTATGGCCAAAACAAACATACTCCTGTATCACGTATCAAGTATGCCTGAGCCTGTTCAGACCTTAATGAATTTATCACTGTAGAAGAGTGACAGGATATATGCTTCCAATGCAAGGTGCAAACAATAAATACAACGTTCAAAATCGCTCCAGTACAAATGGTTGATTAGAACATACTTTACTCCAGAATTATTGCATCGCATTTACCCCAATACACCAGATACTTGCGTCAAATGTGGTATACATAAAGGTAGTCTGTTTCACTGCCTCTGGGAATGCACCCTCATCTAAAAAAAAAAATGGAAAGAGCAATTGCAGAGTCATTGCAATTGTTTCCATCTTTATTCAGGAATAACTTCTACTCTGTCCAAAGCTTTGTATTTTTGGATGTTTCCCAACAAGCTGTACTCTTATTAATGGCAGTAAAAAGATGGTCATATTCTGTCGCCTTGAAGCTAAACATAAAGTTGCACGATCGTGTAAGTCTGTTCACAGACCAAGCAAGCAATCCTAGGTTGAGGGGCAACTGCATTTTCTTGCTATAGAACAATTACATATGCTATTAAAGGGAACACATTTGTAGAGATATGGGGCTCATTTATGGAGTTTCTGGAAGGGGACGATTTCATGACAACTTTGTAGTCTACTGTTCTAATTTATTTATTTTTTCACAATGAGAAATAAGGGAACACTTATGTGATGTGCAGCTGTGTATGTACATGCTTGTAAAATGTTTTTATTCTTTCCTTTTCTTTTGAACCATGATGAGTTGCCAAAACAGCAATATACCACCAATTACTACATATTTTAAACTTCTTCAAGCTCCTTTTTATTTTTATATTTATTGATGTGCCTACTTATATGTTTTGTTCTGTATCAAAACATTTGTCAAAAAAAAAAAAATGCCTGAGTCTGGGTCAGGAAACCCTTCAAACCAAGCTGCCCAAGGTTTGACAGTCAAAAGTCAGAGTGCCAGCCCAAGAAACATCTGTGAACGGCAGAGTCAAATCCATACAAGGGATTCATTAACTTCAATCCTAAACCCAGAATTTTGCAAATATTCAATATACTATATACAACAATGACCAAGATATCACATAAATTAGATTCTGATTCACTGCATACAGGAGTTAGTTACACT
The DNA here is from genome assembly GCF_963691815.1 of Echiichthys vipera. NCBI lineage: Eukaryota > Metazoa > Chordata > Actinopteri > Perciformes > Trachinidae > Echiichthys > Echiichthys vipera. The sequence goes on from NC_139841.1 coordinate 19,633,795, forward strand.
ATGAGAAAAATGGGCAGGCTTGGGTAATAAAGGAATATTTTCTATTTAAAGCAGAAAAGGGGAACAACATCCCAGTACAGTGCAATGTTTGCCCATATCAATATTATTTTGCTCAATTAATCTTGAAAATCTTTTGTAGCTATAGAGAGAGAGAGGGAGAGAGAGGGAAAGAGAGAGTGTGTTTCTTAGACCGAAACGATGGTTTCGCTGCTTCAAAATTAACGTTAAACACTAAAAAGAATACACTTTTCTTAGTCTCTTAACACAGTCAAATCAGAGCTTACAAACATCATACACATACCACTGAAATTGACAAGACTTACTCTTTCAAGGGGATGTTTCCAAATCCATGAAAAAATGTAAATTCACTTTGAAATTGTATGACAAGGAACTCCTTAAAACTTTAAAGGTGTTTTAGATGTGCCGATCCAGCCGAATGGTGTCCATGCATCCATGGTTCAAGTGCCACCAGAAATACTAATGCAACGTGACCAAAACACTTACTAGGTTTTAAAAAGAGGGATAGATATGTAGAAGCACACAGTTAACTTACTCTTTGCACTACCAGATATAAAAATCTTCACAAATAGAAGGAAAAAAAATTAAAGTGTTTTTTTTTTCGTTTCTTATAATTTCTTCTCATTTAACACTATCAATACATGTTTTGAAAGTAGTAGGCAGTAGAAAATACCAAAGACAGTTCTTATATCCCCAGAGATCTCTGACATTTGCCTCTCTATTCACATCTGCTGTATGCTGAAAACCTGTATTGTACCATTCACATGCCAGATTGTGGCATTTCTGAGTAGTCAAACTGAAAGAAATAGCAATATATGTCTTAAACATAGTGAACAGGAAGTTATGAGTCATTAACCAAAAACTTACTAGCAGTAAAATTTTTAACTTTATATATATATATATATATATATATATATATATATATATATATATATATATATATATATATATCATTCATCATTCATTCATCTTCAACCGCTTATCCCGAGGTCGGGGTCGCGGGGGTGCTGGAGCCGATCCCAGCTGACATCGGGCGTGAGGCGGGGTACACCCTGGACAGGACGCCAGTCTATCACAGGGCACAGACAACCATTCACACCTACGGGCAATTTTAGACTCATCAATTAACCTAACACATGCATGTCTTTGGACTGTGGGAGGAAACCGGAGTACCCGGAGAAAACCCACGCAGACACGGGGAGAACATGCAAACTCCGCACAGAAAGGCCGAGGTCGGGATGCGAACCTGTGACCTTCTTGCTGTGAGGCGACAGTGCTAAATATTCTTCCACAAACAACATACAGTAGAATATTAAAGTTGGATTAAAGGCAAGTGGGGCCTCCTGCTAGGGGACTGCTCTTTATTTAATTCCAATAGTGAAGTGAGAACTTGTGATAATGGCTTCTTCCCCATATAGAATAGCTTTGGGGCTTCTCAAGATTGATGCTTCCTTGATACTGACACCTTTGTAAAATAAATGCCTCCCAAGGCTTCCAAAGAGAGTGCTTTAATGTCAGTAAAACCTTATTTTCTCTCTTCCTAGCCAAGAGGATTGCCATACTACATGTGGGGCTGCAAGGAAAAAATTCAAATTATCAATGAATATTGTTGCTCATCAAAACAATGAAGTTTTTATTATTTTTTTATTTTATTAATCATCTTTTTAATGAACAATACAGACCTCTGAAACTAAAATTGACAACAATCATTAAAATGATTTGCCCTTTAACTGAGGACATTAAACATATGCATACATTAATATAGGCTATGTACAGTTTGAACATGTAACTTTGGTACAATGCAGCTGTCTTTCCAGACATGACACTGACACGCACACTTGTATACACTAAATGTATTGAATGCGCTTGTAGGATTTAATGCAGATCTCAATTCAATTCAGTTTTATTTATTACGTTAAAACATTACAAAAGTTATCTCAGGAGGGAAGATAGAGAAAGAGAAAGAAAGAGACAAAAACAGCAACCAGAATAATAAAATTGAAATAATAATAGTAGAAATATTTTGCAGTGGGTATACTATAATTATATGCAACAATTTGGCCTGCACAACAATGGCCATATAATATAAATGTGTGAAATGAAATAAATTCTCTTAAACTTATCAAGTGATAACACGCTCGAGAAATTTATGGGGTTTTTTTGCAAAAGGGGGGTGAAAGATATATTTTCTCAGAGTCATACAGGGTATTAGGTTAAGATAAAAGGTGTGATACTGAAGCCAAATATCAAATCCGGCAAAACTCTTTAATGATTCAGTCTGTGATCTGAGTTCCATTCCCAGTTGTGGCTAAATAACACTCAAGAGCCAATACTGGGGTGGTGAACCATGAACGAAAGGTGTCCTCTCTAACAGTGATCAAGAAAACTCTAGGCTTTATAGCACAGGGATGTGTTCAGGTTTTTTTTTTGCCACTGTGGCATACAGCAAGGCTAAGCTTTTTAACATAAAATGTATATATTAAGCCATAATGATGATAATATTAGAGATGTTATAATTGTAGAAATTTCATTAAAGCTCAGTTATAAACATTCAGAAAAAGAAAGTGAAAGGCTCAACTCAGGATACAAAAACATATAGAGTCAGTATTGTTGGTAAAGGTCAGCCAGAGATTCAATTACTCTGCAGGAAAACCTATAAAGTGTACCCAATGTACAGCAATGTATATGGATACACTTCTCACTGTGGAGCTGCATGATCTGACTTGAGTGGAGCAAAAGCTCCAAATATCCACAAAAACACACAAACTCAAGAGTTTTTATTTCCAGACAGTTCCCACTTCTTCAGAGAGAATTTTGTCAAGCTGCTCAGCTCACCTCAGGGATTACAATATGTGTGCAGTTAAAGTAAACAAGTGCAATGTAGCATCTCAGATCCCAGACAGACAGACAAGAAGGGGAAGGACGGTAAGCAGGTAGGTAGGTAGATAGATAAAATAGCATGTATCGCTATAGTCAGTTACGCTGTCATAACATTGATTAATGCTGGGGTTTGCATGTGACAAAGTAAACCACTAAAACAAATGATAAAAGTCCTACATAAATCTGTGTGAAAAAAGGCTGTCTGAGACTTCAGTTTGATATCTGGAACTCAGAAGAGATTTTGAAGGGTAAATACAGAACTGTATGTAGGACACACACACAACAGATAGGAAGAAATGACAGATAATCCTTGCAGAAAAATCGCTTTGACACATTTATCTTGAATTCATAAATAAATAAAAGTAATGGCTGAAATGAAATAAGGGTCTAAAACTTTGTGCACAGCAGTGGCAAAAATTGCATGTTCAGTCCTCTGATTAGTTTTTTGTGTGAGAAATGCAAGTGACGCAAAAAAACTCATCAGTGAAGGCAGTTCCTAGAGAGACATATCCAAGACCTTAGTCATCATATCATTTTTCTGGCTAGAAAACTTGATCTGGAGCATTGTCACGTCTCATCATTATGCCCTGATGTTATCACTCACCACTGCTTGAGGACAATACACAACAGAGCAGATTAGCAGAGTTAAAAAAAAATCCAATTAATCGGGAGTTTAGTGGAAAAGAGTTTCAATTTAATCTCCCATAGGAGGAGGCTTCATGCATGTCAAAGTTCAGGGGTTTAAGGGATTGTGGCACAGGCTTACCGCGTCTGGACAGGGACAGTTATTGAGTGCACTCGTCCTTGGGGTCTGACAAGGGCTTACGCGCTGGTGATGAGAGTGACAATGGCAGTTGTCCCTGATTGTGTCCTGTAGTGTTTGATTTTGCAAAGGAAATGAAAAGAAACTTAAAGGAGGGAAGGAAGAGTATGGAAGAATGCATCCAGCTAATGCTAATACGATTAACATTCATTGAATTCAATTATTGCTTAAAAGGATTAGTTGATTAATCAAGTGGTTAGTCCACAGTGAATGGACAACAATTTTGATGAATTAATGAATCGTTTAAGTCATTTGTCAGGCAATAATACCACACATCTACAGGTTGCATTTCCCCAATTGTTCCTTTTCGCTGCTTCATACTGTTGTTCATTGAATATCTTTGGGTTTTGGTGTGTAGATTGGACAAAAGCCATTTCAAAATGTAACCTCAGCTCGGGGATATTGTGATGGGAATTTTAGTAATCTCACATTTTTCAGACTGTCTGATCAATTTAAGCAGACTTAGTTGATGAGCAGCAAAATTTCTGTTCAAACTCATCGATTGTCTTCAGTCTTCATGTCCACGTAATTCCTAAGAAGGAAAGAAGGTATACTGTATTCATTTTTTCACTCTTTTGTAACACACACACACACACACGCACACATGCACACACGCACACACGCACACATGCTCACAGGCCTAAATACACACATGCATTATGTAGGGAGAGATGTCAGAGTGATCGGGGCGCCTCACAGGATGGCGCCCCGATCAGTTGGGGATTTGGCGCCTTTCTCATGGGAACTTGAACTGGCAACCCTGTGCCACAGTATACTCTGTCAGAAAAAGGTGGCTTGCACAGCTGGGATTAAGTTGTTGCCCCATTTGAGGAAGTTAGTTTCTCAGGGTCTTCCTCACATTGATCGATTGGAGACTTTATTTCTGCTTTGCAGTCAGCAAACAACCGTTGTACTGGATTCCTATTTGTTGATTAAGATTCAAAATTATTGCATATTTTTGTCATTATATATTCACTTTTGCTCTGTGGCTGTGAAGGCCCTTAAAATGTGTTGCTTGTATCAGTCCATCAGGTTAATTCATTTGGAGCTGATGAAAGGACGCTCAAAGTTGCCATAAAAGTGTTATCAGTGATATCTTTTTGTAAAACTATTGCAAATCAAATTACAATGTAGAGACCCTGGTTTATTAAAGTATGTCAAACTGCCTAACAACTTTAGTTGGTTTCGGTAGTTTTGATGAACCACTGCATCTCAGAGGCAAAAACTATATTTTCTATTCCACTATTTTTCTGACAGCTTTAGTTTCTAGTTACTTTTTTAGATTATATTTTTTAATACTCTTCCTGTCTAGCAAAAAAAAAAAAAAAATGTTTCTCCAAATTTGGTGATTTTGAATATTTGTGATTAACCAAGTGTTCCTAAAGCATGAAACATGAAATTATTTTTCAGAGATACGCAGTTCTCACAGGACAGGGACACTACAAAAAAATGAAAATCTTATAGAATATGATGCATTGCTGCAGAGTAAATTAACCAGCAGTGCATAAAGGAGACATAATTCAACTTTGAAGCAGTAAAATGCAACATACACATTAATGTGATAGTATATTAATCCAGAGACATCATATATAATAGTTAAACATTGACAGGGACAATTTAACTGCACAATGACTACTTTTACTTTTGATACTTTAAGATGCTGATTATACTTACATAGTAAGTAAGGTTTTAAATATAGGACTTTTACAGAGTATTTTCACAGTATGGTATTGGTATAGTACATTTCCTTTCGTAGAGGATCTGAATTGTTCTTCCAACACCAGTTAAAAAATTAAGATTATCCCACAGAAGTGAATTAATTGTGCTAGATCTGGCATACTAGCCTGTCCTCTCCTATCCCTTGCAAGTCATCCTTGGCACAAGTTCAGGTTCAACTCTCCAAGAAATGTTAACTTGATCAGAATCCCTCTTTGTACTTTTGTGCAGTTCAATAATTCACTTCATTGCCTTCCCCTCTTACTATTCACCTTGTACATTATTCTCTTTCTTTTACAATTGAGAATGAAAACTTTGACTCAGACATGTTTACCTTGGTTGCACACACAAAATTACCTGTCAGTAAAAGAAAAGAACCATACAATGCATTTTCGTCTAAATGACTGCAATTTAGGTTTAAAATGTCTTTTTTTAATTTGTCTTTGTACCATAATTGCATTACTTAATCGCATTAGGTGATTTTCCATTGCATGGTTGGGTTTGACACGACACACTTTTTTATTTTTCCATTGGCAATAGATGTGGATGGTATGGTTGCTGTTACTTATCATAGTACTCCCTCTAGGTTCCAAGCAAGCTGAGTTGTTACTAAATGCGTTTTAACATGTGCTGTAAGATTCAACTCATGTCTGTGCAGGAGGTGAAAGAGAAAGGTGTTTTAATAGTATTAAGTTACTGCTGATAACAACCCAATATATCCTGATTTATCTGCTTCGTAATGAAAGCTTTCAAAAAAGAAAATGGGGACTTTTACTGTGAAGATTTTATAGGATATTAAATGTGTTTATCCGTTGTTTGTTTCACTGTTCTCCAAGCTTGCCAGCTTCTAAATAGTTAGAGCAAGAATGTCTGCTGTTATATTCTACATATTCGTGAATTCGGGTAGCCTACATTTTATGGAACTAAAAATAAGGTTATTGTCTAGCGGGGGACCTCCATGCCGACACCGCTAACCAAAGGCTTAATATCCACACATTAATCTCCATAGATGTTCTGTGTTGAGAGGGAGAGTCTAATCCAGGAAGAATTAGGCAGGAATATACAGAGCCAACATAGACTGACACAAACATTCACACTTGTCTTGTTTACTTTCAGTACATCTCTGTTGCTCACACAGGTATAGTTCATAGAAACATTACTTTAATGCAGGCTTAAATGGTGCTGTGGGTGGTTGAAAAGTCTCATCAGTTGGGCTGAAACATCTTTTAAATCATCTGTACAAATAGATCATGAATTGGTTCATGTTTATTTGCAGCAGCTTGTTTTCCCTCTCCACATGTTCAAGAGGGAAATACATGTACATGCAAATCAACTTTTATGTTTGAACTGATGAAGATTAAACGTATGTGTATTTTTTTTTATTTTATTAATGTGTGTTTGAAAACCTTAAGGGGGGCTGCTCCTTGGGACATTTTTTAAGGCAAGGCATTTTTTGCTGGCTCTGCAAAAGGCACACAGTCATGATTGAGTGTTTTTTACCTTGGATCAATAATCCTGGGCTATGCAGTATCAAGGACAACAACACATTCCTAGATCTCCGCCAACCGTCTCCAACACCTGTATGCAGCCCTTCATTGTGAAGAAGGGGCCCCATGGTTAAAAGATGAACACAATGCACAGTCACGATTAAGCGCTGCACCCAGACAGTCAAGGCAACTGTGGTAAAACAAGTTCTCATTAGTAACCCATTCCCTGTTCAGCTATCTTGCAACAAGATACTCTAGCTACACATGCTGTGAATATATTCACACACCTCACATATACAGACATTTATTCTAATTCAAAAATATATTTGAGATGGAATTTGATATAGTTTAAATGCCATGTTTTATGAGACTAATGGACATCTCCTGTATAATTACGCAGAGCTGTATCATATTAATGATTATTTGTAATATGCTTTGCTGTAGCCCTTAGCTGATCTTCCTGACTAGCTAACTGGCTGGTTGGGATGGATTTTATGCAAGCAGTGTGGGAGGTTTACATATTATCAAACTGCCTTCATGGCCTGCAGTTCATCTGCTTGCTTGTTTATCTGCTTATCCCTTGCCATTACTGTAATTAGGTCTTTGTACTGGAAGCCACAGCAGTCGTAACAAGAGCTCAGAACAGCATGTGAAGACAGAATGATGGTAAATAGGGCAAAAGCAAAATGGAATATATGTGTATAGCGCTCTCTCTGAAGAGAAATAAGTCAGGGCCCTGGCAGCAGTGAATGCTGTAATTGCTCCCTTCAAAGAGCCCCTGCCATACCAGGACACAATGGAATGACCTTTTTGTGATTGCAAACCTCCATTAATGGTGACCTACAGTGGTCAAAGCCCTGGCCTTTTCCTTTATATTGTCCCAGGTTGTTGTCATTCAAATTATGTAATTCGAGTGGGGTTTTTTTGTTGTTTTTTTACAGCATTTCAATTTTTTAAGGGGCAGAGATCGATGTTATTCAATTGAAACCAGTTTCTTTCCACTCTGTCCTTGATTGAGACATTTTGGTGGAGAAGAACACACTCCCTGGCTAAAAAATTCATCATCTGGCTTTTCGCTGAAGGAGTGACGGTTTTCAACATCGTTGTTTGAATTACTAATTTGCTGTAGAAGTCCTTGTGTGACACAAGGGGCCACAGGAAATGCAATTTTAATGCACAACTGCAGCACTTACTGAAATAATGTTTGTCATAATGTTTGAAGGCAATACATGTGAGCTATTTCAGCTCTAATTATAACTTGCTGCTTAATAAACCAAAACCATTTTTTTCTTTACGTAATAAACTCACTGACTGTTCCGCTGTAATATTTTTCATTTCTAAAACTAACTGCACAAAGACAAAAGACCTTAGCAATACCCATATCAAGGAGAACATGCTAAGCAACAATGTGTTGCTCAGAAGTAAAGTCCAGTCTGATTTGAAGTAATAAGATTATAAAAATGACCATCAATAATCCCAATGTATAAGATTCAGTTTAGATAATAAGGGAAAAGCATGCCATGCAAGACAAGACTATGCTAGACATTCATTTTCACCACACATTTCTTCCAATAGTGAAAGCATTGAGAATGATTGAGTGATTTAGTTTGCCAACATACCTTGGACTAAACCGAACACCAGATGCCACCTAGAGAAACTATTTAAATCAATGACTCAGCGTGTTAAATTGAGGTAGAAGTGGACAGAAAAGTACTGTTTGCTTAAAGATATAGTAAACTTCACAGGGCAGACCAAGTTATATTTGAAAAGATGACTTCATATTTGGGGAATGGTTCTTTCAAAGTCTACATTTCAAAACTACATTATAAATCATATATAACTAAACAAAGCTGTTCCAACGGCTGCTTTCGCAGTTGAGAAATGCAGCCAGTTGCCCACATTTCAAGGGCACAAAAATATTTAACTTGTTAAATATTAACGTCACTTTGATGCATTTTTACACATCTTACTTTTTGAGAATAGGATTTAACAGGATCTAGCAGATTGCAACCACCTTAAATTCTCTCATGTGACATGCGTGTAGGAGAACTACGGTGGCCGACACAAAAATGCAAACAGTCCCTTCTAGAGCCAGTGTTTGATTTGTCCGTTCTGGACTCCGACTCAGTGGAACTCTGGTGACTATGCACTTAAGGAAAAAAAAATTATTATATTCCATTTATGCCAAAAGATCTCCATAAATTCTACAAACTGATACTTTAAGTATATAATATTGTGCTCTAAGATAACTTATTCTGAAATTAAATAAAATGCGTTCACTGGCAAGTCACAATGCAATATGTTGTGATTCATTAGTAGTTTTACTTTTATTCAGTACATTATTGTAAATATGTATACATAGCAATGTGACCTTTTCAAATACCTTGCTCAGAATTGTCTAAACTGACAACCCCGAATAATAATCCATTTACATGACTAAAATACTTATTTTGGTTATGCAGAGAAAATCGGTCAAAGTTGCCCGGTGGCAGAATGACACCAAGCAACATGCTATTAACAGAGCTGCAAAGTTATCACTGGGATCTAAATGTGTGTAACCTTTTTTGCTTTACAGGATTAAAATTACTCCACCACCTATTTGCCTACAAAATGTGATCTTATATAATTATTATACAAGATCAAAATTGGAGAACAAATTATCAATACTTGATTTATTCTGAATTATTGTTATTTTTGTATTGTCAAAAATACAACAAAAACATAAAGTCTCTCTGGAAAATGCTAATACAGCAGTGGTATAGCCACAGCTGATTCTCTCAAATTATGAACAGTAAAAAATAACAGTATTTAGGATTGAATCGAGTATTAATACTTTGTTCTCTAATTTGATCTCCAGGGTATGAATGTGGAAATATTGATGCACTGTACATCTGATCAGTAGAGCAACAGTATGAAGCATATGTGTACCTGCCTGCCAATCACACACTCAATCAAACTGTCAAGTCAGTCAGCCCCCTCCAGAAGAAGTCCAGCTGGTGCTACAGTTTTAGCCAGGAAAATCCTGCTACCCATATGCAATACATGAACATTTCAAAAAAGTGAAGTACCAAGGGTAAATATTTCATAAAAGTTTGTCTGAAAGACTCTTAACCTATCTGAACAATGGGGATTATGTACAGTATCAATTGGGGCTACAAAAGGTTTAGTACATACTTAGTGTTCCAAAGTTGTTACAGGTACAGAGTAGCAGCAAGCAGCACGGTACGTACTGCATGAATAAAGAGAAGGATGAATTCAAATAGGTGGATTACAGTTAATCAAGTTTGCACATGAATCCAGGGAGCAGGAACACATTAACACATTATCATTTATCCCTGGACCTTTTCCGTATTTAGCAACAGCACAAATCCCTTTTTAGGCATGAATATGGCTGGAAAGGTTTTCCCCTATGGCATTAAACATGTTGATAGACAACTGTAGTTCCCATAACAGATGGAGTGAAGTAGCAGAAATAATGCTAACCCAAACAATGGCAAGTTCCATGTGGTGAAAAAATATTAAATCATCCCTGAACTGGCTGGGGCACGCTAGGCCACTCCCTAGGTAGTGGTAGCAAAAATGAAGTTCCTCCCATTTGTCAGCAAAATATGCACAAGATCTATGCCAGATCTCTAGTGCAAAAAACTGTAATATTATATGACTCCTTAGGCAAAGTCTCACACTTCACACAAGCTGTACCAACACAGGATATATTAAAACTCTAAGTAAATGCATTCGCCATCTGCTGGGAAATATCCATGAGTGATATGTCATGTGTGATAATTGCTAAAACAGTCATGTGCTTTCCATTCAAAGTCAAAAGTCTGCCACAGTATATTAGACTTGAATTATGAGCTGTCATCAAATCACACCCTGAAACTCTTAACACATCCTGACACACAGAGGTCAGAAAAGCATTGATCTTAGTGCCAGAGAAAGTTGTTTGGGCTGTTGGCCAAAGCATCACAGCATTATTAAAACCCAGGGCTTTGACTGCATTTAATTTGCAGGATGAGGAGACACCGCTGAGTCCTTTCTTGTTCTGATCTTAACTGGAAACCAAACCCTTTCCCTGACAATTTGTAACAAGGCTATACATACTATACTCATCGGATTGTTAGTGCACAAAGTGTAACTAGCACTGGCCAGTCAATTTTTCTCACTTTTTATCCCATTTTAACTGCTTGGCAATGAGCATATAGACCTTTAAGTTGAGCTATAAACAATAAACATAAACATTCTAAATGTCTCCAAGTTTGATTCCTGTTGCACTGAATGTGGATGAAATCAGCCTACAGGAAGTTAACAAGGACCAACACTGTTGCCTAGCAATGGAATTTCATTAAAAAGGTCTAGGTGAGTGAATGACATGAAAGTGTCCATTTCTTTTTATATTTGAGCCCGGTCCTTGAGTGCACCTGAATTCCGTTGTATGTTTTGTACAATGACGATAAAGAATCTAATCTAATCACTTGTTTGACTTGTGTCGTCAACACATCAACAATTACAAACACAACAACAAATCTTGACAACATGAGTATGTGAAGAAGGTCAATATAAAAAATGTTGAATATTTCAACCATGAGCAATTTACAGACAAGAGATTGAGGTGTTGTGTTGTCCTTGAAATACTCCACACTTAAATATTACTGACTATCTGTAGTTATGTCTCAAAGGTGGAGTGCATAAAATGACCTATACATATTTCATTCTGAACTAGAGATGTCTACAGGGAGTTGTGGAGAAAATAACAGATGCTTAGATGAATAGGTTTATACAATAAAAGATGTTGTGATGTTGTGTTCAAGAATTCAGGATGAGTTAAATTCTATCAACTAAGAAAATCTACAAAACCAACAACTGTCCAAGGTGATGAAACTTTTACAGTATATAAATAGATATCATATTTCCTGAGCTACTGTTTGCCTCCATTTGTATTGTGTGTGCATTCTCTGTGTGCCTTCCTTTTTGCCCCTGCTGCTTATGTGCACTCAGTGCATTGTACATCAGTGGATTTACTCCAAATAGCACGCCTCCCCCCTACTGCCAGTCACCCCCTCTATTTTCTGCATCTTACGTGAGTAGCATTGATGAAACATCCCCAGAGACTGCCCTGGGTTTCTTATTCAGGAGGTATAAGGCTTCTAAGTAGCCGTCTATCAGAAAATCAGTGCCCCAAAACCAGTTCTAATTGTGCCGAGACTCTCCGGTGGCCGCTGCCAATGCTGTGTCAGATTAAGTGTATGACCAACCCATTAATTTCCAATCCATTGTTTTGCGAGCACTGTAGCCCATTGAATGTGAGTGTTGTTTGTTTTCAACCCTTCACCTCTACTTTGTTTCTTTCTCTCCCTTGCTTTCTCTCCAACTTTGTTAGTCCCCCTTTTATAACTTTTTTCCTGATCCCTCTTTCGCCTCAGTTCAGAGCTTGGATACATGAAAGCGGGGCAGCTAGCCAGTCTCAGCCACACTGAAGGACATGCTTGTTTGTCATGGATGCCTCTCAATGGGCGAAGAGAAGAACAGCAGACAGTGTTGCTCTTGGCAACACAGCCCTCTTTGGGTATAGGCATGGTGACATGAGTCACTGGGTACATCTGTCTCTATGTCTGTCATAAGTGCTTTCAAGTGTCATTAGAGATGTCTGTGGCTACACTGGCAGATTAATCAGGTTTACCTCATAACATTCAGCTCATCATTACAAATGCACGTTGAGTGGCCAACCACTGCACAGACCAACATAAGGCAAGTTACGTTTGTTTATATAGCACATTTCAGCAATAAGGCAATTCATAGTGCTTTGCATTAAACGTTGAAAGCATATAACTAACTTTACATTCCAGGCAAGGCTGTGAATGTCCAAAACAAATTACGGCTGAGGGAGAATTGTAAGGAAATTATGTATAAAGAATTGTGCTCATACATAGAACGTTTCATTTGATATAACAAAAAGTGGCATCTTTATTTTGACTATTTAAGATTTTCTCTTCTTGTCTATCCTCTACAATTTTTTATCCTTCCTGTTATATTTATATAATTTTTGAACTCTAGAGAAGGGAAAGACTTCAAAACAATGTCACAGCAACTTAGCCTTGGTATCGTTTAGGCTTTTCAATGTCATGTGGCTCAGAATAACAAACATCTTACACATTCTGAAGAAACAGCAAGCACCAACTCATAAGAAAAAGCTCTGGGGGTTAAGCTTTCTTTCTCTTCCATTTTACAGTGGGCAGCTAGCATAAACTTAGCTTGTCTGAGCTTGTTTGCTGGAAATTGGTGCCTACAGTATATAGAGGGTCGATAAGAGAGAAAGAGGGAAAAACCATAGAGTCTGAACATGAACCGGAGAACCTAAACAATTAGCTACAAGCTGCTATGTGTTGATTCTCTGCAGGTTTGGCAGTCGCCCACAAGCAACCTTTCAACATTACACAGGCCGTTTAATTACAGAGACATTTATTTAATGTTAATATCGCTTAATGGAACTTTAATTACACCTCTCCTCCACCAATCATTCTTAATTTATATGAGATTGTAGCTACCTTCCTCTCCTTCTGTTCCTATACCTTGATCTCTTTTTTGCCTCTTTCAATCTGCCTTGCTTCCTTCACCTTCTCTGCAGCCCACCTTCAACTACCTCTCCCCTTGATCCCTCCAGCAGTATTTTAGATCTTTGCAACTCTCACTTTGCATCTTTTAGCTCTACCTTTTCCCTCTGCTTTGCCATGCCCTCTTTCTCTTTTGAGATGTGGCTGTCATGAGATGAACAGATCATTTTTGTATCTCCCTCTCACTCAGCACATCACCCTGTCTATTTGACTGCCTTTCTCCCTTCTGCTCTCTCTGCCCTCCTAAATCAAGCAGAGGGAGTCACAGCCAGGAACTGTTCAAACAAAATGCTAATGGTCTGCTAATGGATCCGTGCTTTCTATAGCTTTGCCTGGTAGCTGGCAAACTAAAGAGTTGTTTTTTTTAACGCTATGCAATGAGACCCAGCCTGAAGACATACACTCATAGCCACCTTACTAAGTACAACAGCTTTATTCAAAAGCACTGTTTAACAAAATATTTGATCACACGAGCCATGTGGTCCAAGCATATTTAAGTGGTATGATGAAATTGGCAGATATGACAGTTCAAGCACTCAAACAGTTGCTGTTTTGCTGATTTTCAGACACATTTCTCTTTTAATTAGTCTTATGTAACATAAGGATGGGTGACAAATTAAAGAAAACGACTACATTAATTGTCTTAGGTGGACCACCACAGGCCACCAGCTTCAAGGATCCTTTGACATAGTCTCTGAATGTCTTGACCTCTGAACTCCAAAGAAATTCTCTCCAAAATGTCCAATCAGTATTCAATTTTATTTAAATATTATAATAACTTCCATACTGAAACTATTCAGTGATCCCACTTACCATATGAAAATCAATTCAGCTCAATTTACCACAACTTTATCTATCCCTGTAAGGGAAATTATATGTAAAATAGTTTCAGCCTGGTAGGACTGTCTGACACAAGCCCGTGACTCAATCATAGACAGTATAAAATAGTGGACATAGCCACCATTTAATCACACATAGGATGGTAGACCATAATTTTGAAGCCTCAAGTTTGGCATATTGGGAGCCAAATGTGACCATATTTGGACTAGAGGGTAGAGCTGGGGAGGAGCAATAAGCTAAACGCTAAGTCACAAGATAATGCTAGCGCTAGGTTAGCCAGGTGCATCCATATTGGGATGCTAGTTTTGTCTAGCCTTAGTGTTCTTTAGTACAACCAAATGCTTAAAAATACATTTTCAGGCAATATGTTACAATTAACTTTCATGAACTCAAAACACACTGAACATAGGCATGGCTTTCTCTATCCTGTTTGACTGATCACCTTGGTAGTGATTTGTCAATCAAGGTAACAAAGCCCTAATGAATACCCATTCTAACGCCCATTGTACCAAATGTCACCAAAGTGATCATAATTTACAACATACTGTATTAAAAAAATACTCAAAACTAGCAATGGAGACCGTAAACTCATTAAGAAAAATGTATATAAGGTAGTAAATCAAGCGCAAAGTAGGGTCATTTTCTCATCGACGTCTATACAATTAGACTTATTTTTGTAACCAGAGAAGTCAGTTGGCTGCTGGCCATCAGAAAGAATGTAGGTTTAAGACACTTGAGAATTGGTTTCACTCTCAGGCCCTGAGGTTGATGCTTTGTCTCAATATTTTAAAGAACACTGCGTCACAAGCACATTTTGCTTTTAACTTTTGTCATGCTGACTATTTAAAAAAGTGAATCAAAGTTCTTTTATTTTGGAAGGTGAGGTAATAAATGAAGAGGCAGCACATTTTCAGGAAGTTTGTCTTCTATAGTTTGATAGATCTACACTTTAAAGTCATTTTAGGCATTAACACACACAACACCAAACCCCTGATAAAGCCTTGGGTGCTCCATGCATTTTCTATATCTCCCTCTTCCACTTCCTACTGTGAGATCTCTAAGTGCACTTATGTAGTCCTTCCAGCATTTGCTTTGCCTGGGTGTCCTCTCACTTGATAGTGCCTGGAATTCTAGCAAGATATATATATATATATATATATATAGTATTTTTTTTATCCACATCAGGTGCTCGTACCTCTTCTGGCAATTCACATTGAACAGCAGTAATCGTTTGACTCCAAGGTGCCTCCAAATCACTGCTGTCCTCACCCTTTGTTGTAAACTGCCTTTGGTTGTTGTAAAATCAGTAATTGCATTGTTGCACTTATAAAGCCGCATAATTACCATATCATCTTAGACTTAAAATACTTTTAAGATTTGGCATTATTTATTCCTAATTATCTAGCAATGTAAAAATTAAGTTATAGCCATTTTTCAGAATTCAATCGCAAGAAAATTGATTTATACATTTGTAATAATTTGTTCACGATGTGGTCTCTATGTTATTTGTAATTATGTGTGTTGTATTAGACTGGCAAAAAGAAAGGGAGAGAAATTGACTGCTTTTGTTTTAATGTACAAGGCAAGTGTATATAAGCATACAAACACTATCTTGCAAATAGCTTGATGGACCAGAGAGCAAATATAAATTGTCTGCTCAGCTATATTTTGTGAAGACATTACACAAAGATGATAATGGAAATATACAGTCAATAGAAAAAACATTTAAGCAGACCTATCACACCTGAGAATACAAACAGGGGGGACATTTTCTGGAGTGTTGCGCAATGAACATCACAAGATGAGACGTCAGGAATGGAGCAGAGTGGGTATACTGTGATTCTTGATTAACCTGTTTTAAAATATATAAGTACGCAGGACCTGGATTGCGCTGTAAACAGAAGAAGCCTATTACCTTAGGTGGGCACTCAGTCCTTCGAAAGTCATTCCTCAGCATTATCGATTCATTCCCTGCTTGGTGAACTGAATTACATTCGATCCAATTTGGTTTCCCACCTTTTCTCCTCTGCAGGACAGGAGACTTATTTGCATGAAGTTGCAATTGAAGTATACTGGCTAGAGACAGGAGGACTGGGAAGAGGAGGTTAGTAGGGCCTTAAAGCTAGAAACTGAATTGTGGACATATTGCTGCCAATCTGCAATTTTAAACATTCTCATCAAATACAAAAAAAAACTAATTTGTGTTTCAAATTTGCTGAGGTGAAAACTCATAATGAACAGATAATACCCTGCAGCATAATAGTAGTTAATGTTTAAGCTATTGCAGCTGCCTTCTATAATGCCATAACAACAACAGAAGCTAGTTTAAAACATTAACAGTTGTCCTTGGTAGTAACCTACTGTAGGAGAAAGGGTTGTCTTGGTAACCTTTAATTTAGAGGAATGCCTTGTTGGAGAGGAGACTCTGTGGCATGCAGTTTCTCAGTCAACCAACCAACCAGTCAGGAACAGCAGTCGGAATATGCCAGTTAGCACATTCAGTCTTGTTTCTTGTGTCCTAAATCACACTTCAAGATTGCTGCATGCTTAGGAGAAGCAGTATCATAATGATGTCCTGCCACATGTCCCTCTTTTCAGTAGCACACATCTGGTAAAGCCAGGGGCTTCTGACAGGACAGCAGGCGTATTAATGATTACCTTCAGCAGGTGTCCCACCATACTGTATCCTCTGACCTTTCCCTCTAAAGAAAACAGTCGATGGACTGCAACAGCGCCCAGTCAGATACCCTTCCTTCTCCTCCTTATGCCCCGTCAACCATAATAGGAATTCAAACAGGCTCAAGACAAGGAAGGAAATAGGTGTTACTTTCAAAGCCTTAACAATTGTATTGTAGGATTTTAAAAAGGTGGTTGTTAGTCTATTTGAAGTGCATCATCACTTTCTGCAAAAAGCGGGGTTGTTGACGTTATAATTCAGTGTGTGACTTTGTAATTTTGTTTCTTATAAATCTTTATTGTCTCCTTTCCCCCTTTTCTTCTCAATCCCTACAGATTTCAGAGACATTTCTAAACACTGCATTCTGTGCTTTATGTCATACAATTATGCACAAATATGGGTCAACATATCCCTATAAAAAATCAGAATTGATTACATAGCTTGACACACACTCCAGCTATGCCATTATCAAATATTGCCTAGAGTCCCTAAGCAGTGCTTAAGGGAGAATTAATAAATTCACCCTTCAGCTTTTAAGACATTAAAATGGGTTAGCTATCCCCACATCACCTTCATTTTCTGCTGACAAAAACAAATTAATGGCAAGTCTTAACGACGGCTCATCTGTTTTGTACCTGTGTGAAAAGTGAGGTGTTATCTAACGCCCCAGCTCCCCACTGAAGAGTAAAGCATCACCCCGAGAGTATCATTTTTTTATTTCTTGTGCTGTGTGTTCGAAGGAGATATCATGAGCGCCACTAGCCGTACTGCTTCTGTCTTTGCTCCTTTTTGAAGCTCCTGACAGGCTTTATAGCCTGAATCTTCCTTCTGGGAAACCAGCAGGACATTCCTTAGATAGAGACCCTTTAAAGGGGTTTCAGCGGTTAGGGCTCTGAGTGAGAGAAGAAGCTGCTAGTGTTTCTGTTTAAATCAGTCTATCTGAGCTGGGGGTAATTAAGAGGCATTCCAATTTCTGACTGTAAAAATGATGATTCTTGTCTTACTAATTAGGTACTTGATCTGATTCATGCATTGTCTTATTTTTGACTTAAATACTGTATCTTATCCAAAATAAATGATGGAAAATAAGCCATGCAATTCCTTGTCTCACTAACTGATAAGTAGAATTGCTGGAGTTACAGAATAAGCCTTTTATGTAGGCAAGTTTACATCATAGCATGAAAAGCACTGGTGTAATAATGTAACATCCAGGATGGCTGTGTGCCATTTAGGTTTTCCCAGTTGCAAGGCCCTGCTATTATGCAAGTTAGTCTATTGGCACAACATTCACAACTGGAAGCGTTGTTAATGTTATTAGCTACAAATGCGCTTTTCGAATTTGGTAGAATGTCTGCTAAGAAAAATGGTCTGTGAGCCTAGACTGTGAAAAGCTTGTTTTGGAAGTCACTCAGTTGCAGTACATTTTTAATTAGAAAGCATGCTAATGAGAGAGATAAATAGTTGAGTGCAAATCAGCATTATGGGCCAGGTTTAATACAGGTCAGACAATTGCTATTTTGGACCATATAACGTTAATTAATGTAGGAAAAGGCCAGATAGTTTGAATATTTGGTCACAACCACTACAATTGTGCCAAGTGCTAAACACAGGAATATTTCACTGGCAAAGATCAACATTGCTGACAGTTAGACTCACACCAACACTGATTGAAGTACACTTACTAGTGTTTTTGCTTCATAACATGACACACTTTGGCCTCAATTCAAAAGCATAGTATCAACATCTCACTGAAAAACTTTCACAACAGTTATTTGTTGTAGTTCTTGCATGGCATTAAAATATACTCTAATATGCTCTTGTTATTTTACCCACCCCATAAGAGCATCACTGTCCTGGGGGAGTCTACACTGAACCTGTCATCCAATTAAGACTAAATCTGATTTCGCTAAAAGGCTCCAACATTTAGGAGGTCTTTTAGGGAGCAGGCACTGAGATGCATTATAACTGAGGGATTGTTTGCATTCATTTTCACAGCAGTTAGCACATTTTGCTGGAGCTCTTAAGCTAATTCCTTCCTGCCTCATGTTTGCTAGGGGCTGCTGCATGTCAGATACAGACAGGTCTACAGTCAGAACATCATCAGCTTAAGGTGGCTGTAATTGATATTTTTTATGATAATAATATTAAATGATAATGTGAGAACAATGCACCAATGTGAAAGGTGTAGGTCTATACTAGTGGTGATTGCTCCAAGACTGCAAGAAAAGCTCAGCTTCCCCTAAAATGTCACCAAAAAGAAAAAGTGGGGAAATATGTAATGCTGTGTTTACATTTCATTGACTAAATAAGCGCAAGAAAGCCTCCATCTTTTGTTCAGAATCAGCTACTTATCACAGGTAACCGGCGCAACTTCCTTCTCATTCAACCCCACAGCGCCACAGCGCTTTACACAGTCGGACGGTCAGCTTCTACTGACTTCAATGGGGAAGCGTAGAGCGGGTTGTTCCACTGCAGCGACACTAGACGTTCATTGGATAAATGCTGGGCTTTGTCCCGCCCATCAGAGGCTCAGCGTCTCCGAGGGTCTATGGGGCAGTGGGCTGGTCGGACGCTCGGCTTCTGCATGATGATTGGATGAGCTGTCTGAGGCAGAATCCTTTTTTGTGTTACAGCTAAATGAGCAAATCAGCAATCTTGAAGAATAAAAATCCACCGGAGCATTTTCCAGGGTTTTCATTCCGTCGTTCTGAAATGATGCGAGACTTGACCAATCCCCAGCTAGTCTTTGTGAAAAACGACTAGCGTTGTGTTTGGCAACTCTGTTCTGTCCCTCTGCAGTTTCTTTACCCAGTGAGCACCAGCAGCTGCAGAGTTTCTCCCCCCGTCACACTCAAAGATGGTCACACTTGACAGTAGCCTGGCGCAGCAGCTCCAGCTGCTAGCATTAGTAAGCTGCACATCATGGCAGAAAATATGAATGTTGTTGACCGGAAATGGCGAAGCCAATTGATAGTCTTCCTTACAAAGAGAAAATAAGAGTTAAACAGCAGGGCAGGTCAACTCCTAAGATCGATTTAGTGCAAAAGGTGGGGAAAAGTAACAGGTCTTTTCAGGTGTCCTGGTATGACAGAGTGAGCTGGCTGACTGGAAGTGCTGTCACTAATAAAATGTACTGTTGGCCATGCCTCTTGATGAAACCATCTCAGGGATTTGTTGTCTGGTCAAAAGTGGGTTTTGGTGATCCATCTAACTTTGACAGGGCCTACAAAAGGCATGAAAAAAAGCAATGAACATGTGAGCGCATGTGCAAGGTAAACATTGCCTGGGCAGAGTCAGGGTTGAACATGCAAAAAATGAAGGTGCTCGCATTCAAGTAGCAAAACATAATGAAACAGTCAAACAAAACAGGGCATTCCTAAACCGCCTTATTGATGTGACTTCCTTGCTTGGCCATCAGGAGCTGTCATTTAGGGGGCATGATGAGAGTGGTGAATCATCCAACAAGGGGAATTACAGGGAGTTTACAGAAACATTAGCAAAATATGACTCTGT
Source organism: Echiichthys vipera (assembly GCF_963691815.1). Taxonomy (NCBI): domain Eukaryota; kingdom Metazoa; phylum Chordata; class Actinopteri; order Perciformes; family Trachinidae; genus Echiichthys; species Echiichthys vipera. Next base: position 19,654,357 of record NC_139841.1, read on the forward strand.
CCTGGCCACACAATTCAAGTCATCAGCTGTGTTTTATGGGATTCCCCATTCAATCCAAAATGACTTGATCACTGCTCTTTCAGCCACTGTTTCTGATGAGATCAAAGATGAAATTCAGGCTGCTCCCTTTTTTGCGTGGCAGGTGGATGAGACAACTGATATAGCTTGCTGTGACCAACTCTCTGTCATCGTTCGCCATGTGGATAGTGCAGGTAAAATTCAGGAGCGCTTTATTGGATTTTTTTATGTTTCTGGGGGAAGAGATGCTCAGTCTGTTTTCTGTCTTGAATGAGAACATGCAGGGCTATAATTTCAGGGAGAAACTTGTGGCACAAACCTATGATGTGGCTGCTGTCATGGCTTCAGCTCTCAATGGTATGCAGGCCCCAGTTAAAGCAATAGCCCCAAGTGTAATGTTTGAGCATTGCTATGCACACAGATTGAATCTGATGCTGTCCCAGTGGGCTAAATGCTTATGAGTCCAGAATCTTTCTTGCATCTCTCTCTGGGTTTGCCACATTTTTTTCAAAATCCACAAAAAGGACATCTTTTCTTGAGTCTGCAGGCTGCTCAAGGTTGCCCAGAAACGCTCCTACTCGATGGAATTTTACATCACGGATAGTGAGCACTGTGGCAAACAATTATGATGCCATCCTGGGGACTTTTGAGAAGATCATTGCAGATAAGACCATGGATGATGACACATTAGATTGTGCCAAAGGCTTTCTGATGAAATTGGAGGATTTTGAGTTTGTGTTCATGTTGTACACACATGAACAAATCTTCTCTGAGACTGATGTGGTGTTTGACATCGCCCAGCAGAGATCTATGAGTGATCTATAGATTTTGCTAATTTGGAAAGCATGCACTTTCTAAAATAAGTCAATCCAGGGAAAATTGATGAGATGAAACAAGTGTTTCCAGAGGAGACGAGTGTCCTGAAAAGTTATGGCCAGTTCTTTGATTCAGGGAGACTGAGGTCAGAACTTCAGGTCCTTTATTCAAACCAGGACTTGCAGGGCAACAGGGGAAAGCTGTGTGATTTCTTGCTGTTTCTGAAAGACATGGAGTTGGACAGTGCAATGCCCCAGCTGTACAAACTGTCATAAGTAGCAAAAGTTGGAGCTACATATGCAGGTGTAGAGAGGAGCTACTCCTTTTTAAAGCGGCTCAAGTCTTACACCTCCAACACAATGGGCCAAGGCCATTTAAGCAGCCTAGCTCTGCTTGCCATTGAGAGGACACTGGTCAAGTCCCTGGAAAAGACGCCTAGTTGGTACGACAAGGTCACAGATCATTTTCTTGAAAAGGAACGAAGGTTAGAATTTACATATAAAATAAACACATTTATGTAGGCCGGAAAAATGAGCTTCCCCTCCTTGAAAGACCAGCAGCCGCCACTGGTCTATACATAACCTGCTTAGCACCAAACAGCAGATAGACACAGTTAGCAACTAGCTGATGGACATAAGGAAGCATTTAGCAAATTAAGAGACAGATATTTTCCCCAAGAGTTGATGGAGAACAAAAACTGAGCTAAAAGAGAGTATACTGTATGTTGTACTGAGTAGTTAGAGCAGTCACCCCATGTAAAGAGGCCGAAGGTTCTCAAGGCAGCGGCTGCAGGTTCGATTCTGACCTTCGGCCTTTTGCTACATGTCCCCCGCTCTCTTTCTGACCCACTTCCTGTCCGTCCTGTATAAAAAAGGCTTGGAAAACTGCCAAAAAAAGTAGCTGGACTGAACTAGCTGCACATACTCAAAATGTATTTATATAGCACATTTAAAAAACAACCTTAGTTGCCCAAAGTGCTGCACAACATACATAGAGTCAAGCAATATAGATTAAAATAGAATAAATCATCAACATTAACAATAAGATAGGGCAATAAGAGCAATTGCTAAGATATGGTAAAACAGATAAAAGCTATACTAAAAGATTAAAATACACCGTACAATTTTCAAAAATTCTTAATTCTGACTCATACTGTACGAGTAAATATGTCTGTGATGTAAAGCCAAAGCTCACGTTTTATGTACCTGTAAAATATTTTTTTTTTAAAAAGAAAGAAAAAAAAAGGTCCATCAGTCCCTGCAAACTTTGAATTGATATTAAAGATTTGTTTGAAAGCTTGGGGTCAGGTAGACATTTTTTTTTGCTGGTGGGTCTGCTGATCTGTAACATTAGCCTACACCAAAAGTTCACAGTAATCATAACCCTGTAATATGATACATTGCTAAGACAGTAATATTCATATAGAAATGGCTCAGTACAGACAAAGAACTCTACTTCAAATTCTGGCATGTTTTGCCTTTTACCTACTGCAGCTTTAAAACAGTGACAATATGGGTTGTGTTCACAACTTGTTTCTTTGCCTCCCAAAAAAAAGTCAGTTATGCCATTATCAATGGAGAGGAAGCAGGTTTTGACAACAGGTACAATAGGTGATATGTAATTCTGCTGTCTCAGAAAATATTCTAAATATTCAACAGCTCTGCTAATCCTTCTTATAAATGTACCCTTTTTTAAAATGACCGACCTATAACTTTGAAATATGAAAAGAAGTTATTATAAATTAATTAGAAACAGAAAGGGTATATTTTCAGGTGGAAATCTTGCTTTAGCTGAAAGGCAGAGCTTTAATAAATCAAAGTCTAAAGCTTATCCGACCACCACATTTTATTTTTTATTTAACCTGTATTTATGAAGACTATTAAGACTGAGGTCTCATTGCCCTCGATATCTATATTGTATATATTTTTATTGGAAACACATTCTGTCTCTCTACATTACTTAATGGTAAAGCAAGTGTCATTCAACATAAATGTTGGTCAGAGACAGATTTAAACTCACCTATAGATGGAATGACAGTCGAGTTTTAGCATCTGTCAGGGAAACCTTGCTTTTTAAAAAGCTTAAGGTTTTCCGAGGATTAATCTAATTAGCCAGACACCCGTGTGAGCTGGTTAGACTTTTGAAAGCAGGATGTTCTGTCTTTATCAACCAACATAAAAGTTGGCCATATTAAGAACCAACCAGGGACCTTTTTATAGTGAGGCTACAACACACTGATCCGGCATGCCTCCCAGGCAAACTGACAGGCAGACTTTCCTGAGGAGAAGGCTAATTAGCCAAATGCCAAACACCTGTCTGAGATGGATAGTCTTTTAAAAGTTCTGAGAAAGACACTGAAAATGAAAGCTCTCAATTCACACATCCCCAAAAATTTAGAACAGTAGCTGAATATATTTAGCATATATTTAATACATATAATAGCATTTAAATTGAATGAGAATATTTAATTAAAAAGGGTAATATATGTGTATATGAACAGACAGTGCTGTACATTAGGCATTAAAGCACTAAAATTGCAACCCCCGTTGGTTAACGTTTTAAATTTGAAGATAGAAGAGGCTTGTGGGAAAATCTAGATGTGAAATGTGTGTGTGAAACTTGAAAACTGTGAGAAGTTCAATTTTAAATACCATAGCTTCTCCATACGATGATCTCACGCTCTAGCCTTCCGCAGACTTTAATTGGGGCAAAAGTAGAGAGTGAAAAATAGTCAAATGTCTTAACAACTAAAACTAAAATTATAAAACATTTGCATAGAAGCACACAAATATATCCTCCAGCAGCAGAACCTTTCAAAGTTAAATTCAGTTTCTCAGTAAAAGTATGTGGGACCAGTTAGGTGTAAATTTTATGTCCATAGAACCAAAACATAAATGTGGGATCATGAATTTGCTTTGCTGAAGCAAGGACACTAATTACCACAGTTGGAATTAAATAAGGTGCCACATATTTCGTCTTGAGAGTGTAATACTACTTTTAAGCTAAACAAAGTCATCATCAGTGAAACAATGTAACATTCTAGTAATTAACTCTTAATTGATTGCTTTTACTGGCTAAAACAATGCTCTGTTTAAGCACAGGGCCATTGAGCAGAGCCTGGAGTGAGAGCCTGACATGAAGTCATTCTGACAGCACCCCATTACAGTCTATTGGATGAGAGAGAACAGAGCAATCTCCTTCTCTGCTGTGATTTTATATTGTACAAAACGTTTGAACACATTACAGTCCTGTCTTCATCTGCAATATGCTTGCCTGCTCTACGGCATTTTGTCCAACAATGCAACTGCCTGGAATGCCCCATTTTATCAAGCAAGCCTTTTTTCAGTATTGTAGGGGCCTATGTGTCTACCCGCGGGCTAGGTAACTAGCTTAATGCTGCATGAACCGGGAGAATTGACTATACTGCTAACAACAAGCTAACAACAAGTTCATAATGCGTATAGTGATGAAAGCTCAGCACTCACCAGCACCTTTCAGTGCCGGTTGATCTGCTCCCTTAAAATGCTCCCTTTTCTGTCTTTGTTTGTGTGTTTCCTGAAAATGCAGTGATGACACTAGAGCTTTTCTGAAGAGTTAAGAGATTTTCAATTAGAAACACTTGGAGAGAGCACACAAAAAAGCAGAGCGCTCTGAAAAATGACGGTAGGTCTTTCTCTTGGTGGCTGCATACACTCTCCTCATTCAGAACAATTGAAAAAAGATGCTGGCAAAAAAAGAAAGATTCCATGTGGATTAGGTCAAACTATTGTGGAATCACAAGCTTCCTGTATTGTTACATCCTGACATTACATTTAAGCCTGAAACAGGTTTCTAGTGTTGTATTCTTAGGCTACTTGTGCTATTTGGTGCTTTTGTCAGTGTATACTGAAAAAAAGATGGAAAAAGATGTGCAATACAATAAATGGACTGCATTTATGCAGCGCCTTTCTACGAGACACACACACACACACACACACGAACATGAGGCGCTGGCCTGTCCATCACGACCATACAGTCTTGAGCCTCATTGCCTATTACATGCAAAGTAGCTTATTTAAGTTTTTCTATTTGTGATAACTGTAGATGATACTGTATGTAAATGTATTATTACCTGAAAACTGTAAGAATAGAGTACAACAAAATAAAACAAAATAATTTGTATTACAGCAGCCTCTGGTATTTTTTTATTTTGAAAATGGTTTCACAACTTTGCCTTTTGGACTCTTGTTTTGAACCTCAAACAGAGACAGACATACTTTCCTACATTTTTATTCAACGGACATACCAAGGGTTTCAAACTCTAGCTGCTAGGTCTTTACAATTTGGCAGGCATGCTCTGACTTCCTTTGACCTTCACAAAGATGACTGACACTTTTATATGCTAAGAACAATTATCCAAATTGACTTGGATTTGCAAAAAGGCCAGACATGTCAATATGCATCAACTATATTGAGAAGGCAAATTTATACAAACATTTTGAGGGTCACAGTGGATAAAAACAATCATTGTGATTCTTTTAATTGTGAAACGTGAAAAGATACATTCTTCTTGTATTGGGAGCTATATAAAGGAGAAACTGACAAGGGTGTGAGTTTCACCACTATCTTATAGGATGATCTCTCAGTCGCACAGTATCAACTAATGCTATCGCAAGCCCTCTGTAAACAGGAAATTTAAAACATGATTCATTTTGATATTTCCAGCAATATTGCACGCTTCGAGAGCAAATGTAGTTGTGTAATAAAATATTGGGCATTATGTATGCATAGGTAAAAAGGTATGATAAAGATGCACTTTAATATATCCATACCCATTGTCACTATATAAAGATAGCATAAACAATTGCAATATGTTAAGGTGCTACAACCGTGGCCTGTGATAGAAATCACAATTCCATACCAGTGGAGCGAATTGTTGCTGTGTTTGATGTTTCAGGCTCAGGCTTTGAGAAGAGAAAATAGGATTGAGAAAATTATCTCAAAGTGAAGTTTACAAAACTTCCATTTGCTGTCCAAGTATCAAGCTCTTTTGTGGTGCTATTTTGGTGGATTCTATAATAATTGTAGTTTCTGATGGTCACATCAATATTTCACACTGTCATCTGGAACAGAATATAGTATTGACAGAAAGGGCAGCAGTATGCCTACAGCATCTTCTCTGCTTAGAGATTCATTTAAGCAGAGGACAAACAAATTTGTACAGCAAGACCCTCGACAAACCATCAATGTTAAACTGCTGAGTGTTTTATTAAAAGGGTCTATTAGTGTTCTTTCTTATATTATTTAACTGTCTCAATATCCATCAGCATAGTCTCCGGTTTCTTCTCTCTTCTGTTTGGCAGTATTGCATATGTGTGTATGAATCATTCCCTGTGCATGCATCAAATTTGCTGAGACCCAACAGCACCCGAGTTGACTAACACAAATAGTATAGTTCTTACAGAATGCAAATACTAAGCCAACCTTCATACAATATTTTATGTTTATATTTTGATGTCAAATTTAACTAAAAGCTTGTAAAGAAAAAAAGAAAAGAAAATTATAGCCAACAGAAATAACACACATGTATAAATGTAGTTGTTTACTGGTAGATAGGCATGGAGAATTGCAGCCCATCTAAAGTCAAGTTGGGATTCATCTATTTGTTGATTTCCAAAGCTTTCAATTTAAAAAACAGCTCTGGTGGCATTCTTCTGTTTTCCAGTCACATATAGTCTGCTATCAAGTTCTTGGAGGAAGATGCATTTAAGGTCGCAGAGAGATTTCCTCCGACTGGACTTTTAAGACTGTCTTTAAGGATTTGTCATCTTCTAACATGACATACTGCGACAGCATATTTCTTGGTCAGTCCATTTCTGTGGAGAAGATGTCAGGAGATACTTTTTAATACTTTGGAATTCTAGACAAAGCACTGAGTTTCGAGCCTCAGTTTCTTATGAAAACATTATTAAAACTTCTCCTTCCACTCCTCTTTTGCCATCTAGCAACTTAGATATAATGTAGAACTCTGCAACGGGACAATAGTGTTTGAGTTTTAAGTGTTCAAAAGAGGATGAAGATAGATCTTTTGGTTTGGCCTACCTCAGAGAAGCTTGTGCTTGAAGACCTGCACACATGCCAGAAGCCTAGGATGAGGCCTGACTTATGCCCTCATATTTTATTACCTCTTGATGAGCAGGCCTGTGGTGCCATTAATCAAACACAGCATGGCAGACACATCCTCTTAAGCCTTGGTCAGGCTCAGCTCCATCTTCTATCCCTCAGAGGCACCAAACTCCACTCTGCATTTTATCTTTGGAATTACTCTGCAGAAATGCAAAGTAATTTCTGCGTTAAATTACTTCACAAGTTAGTCCATTAATATGATGGGCTACCAAGGCCAAGAATGCTAATCAATGCCTTGGCACATCAACAGGCAATGTTTCTTGCTACATACCGTGCTACTATTGAACACTACTCAAAGACAGAATTTAAAGTCACATAATTCCATTCAGTAAAACAGAAAAACTATTCATTCAGAAAGCCGCCCTCTATAAGACTACTCCAGTGCAGCTACAGAGTTAAAGAAGATGGATGCATTTTCTTTTTTCTAAAGGGGAGAAAGGACATAAAACCATAATGGAATTCCTGTGAATGTCTTGCCATTGCCTTGCCTGAACCCAACATGAAAGGTCAACCTGTCCAAGATGCACATTCATCTGGTGAACCATGGCATCCCATCCAACACATTTTTTTACATACAACAATCAGCTTTCATTGATCTTAAAATTGCCATTCATGTCCAAAAACTGCATTTCTTTTATAACATTTTCATCTTATTTCATCTCCAACATCAGACACAGTGCTCTCATGCTAAATTTCAACGATGGGTTTCTCTGTTGCCTCAGCTCTTGTCAATACATCTTGCTGACCTCCATATAATGGCATCTCATCCCAATCTCATTAAAGACCCCCATTCTTCTCTTTTATAATCTAGAACTGGTGAGTGTATTGCAATTTCTCTTTTGGGAGTTTTTTTTAGCAAAGAACTGCTAACATCTGAAGACTATTACCCATTTCAAATGTGAAAATGTGTTTGAACCCCTCTTTTCACGACATCCATAGTATCCGAATTGAAGATGCAAGGCCTAAGCCAACATCTCTGACAAAAGACAAATGGTAATGGAGTTAATGGAAAAACCCAAAGAGAGGAACTAGTGACAGAGTAACTGTTGCAACAGTTTTTTTCTGTCCAGATGATTCCATAAAACCAGTGTGGTTGTGGCAAACCAAGTGGGACATGTAACACTCTTGTTATGTTGCCAGGACCATTTTTGGTTGCTTTTTTTTATTTGTGTCTTACCCTGTTCAGTTAGACTAGTATTCGGCAAAGGCAATATGGCATGCTGACTAAGGCTGAAAGCAGTCCATTCAAAGACAAGTATGGTGTCAGGATGAATAGTCAAGGAAAAGTCACTCAGACATTGACTAGTCCTGACCTATGTGTCATCCCTGATTTCTGCCATTTAATGCAACCCGGGAAGATGCTAAGATGTTTAAAACCCTCCATTACAAGGTGATGTGGTTAATATGAATGAACATAGATTAATTCATCCAACCTGTCCACTTAACACTCATTGATTTTACTGCTGCAAATGTCCGCCCGAACCTCAGCCTAGTACATATATGTCACGTTCTCATTTAATGTAAAAATAAAAGAAAAAAGAAAAAAATCAATAATAAATCAAATGGTAGATGGACACGGACTTGGTATTTTTTTTCTACTGACCTTGTTCAGTTTCTACAATTGCATCATATGAACTGCAAACATACTAATCACTGGTGAAATATATAAATATTATTGATTTTAAAAATCCTCTTAATCTCAATCTAGCTGGGCACTCATGAACCCAACACCATCTTCCATACTCACCTCAACCTTTATGAAAATGAGGAGGTCGCTTTAGAATCGATCTCTCGGTTGTAAGCGAGGCCACCTTCTTCTTCTCCATGAGTGCTCACTGTATATTATAGACAGATGCAAGCAAGTTGCTGGCAAGTAAAATGCTAGTAAGTTACTGTTATTAGTCACATTGCAGAAACAATTTTAAGTTCAAAACAATATTCTGCTGAACTGCAAGAATTGCTTAATATGGTGTTCTGTGAGGTTTCTGGGGTGTTGCTACACAGCTGCTAGGGTATCAGGATTTGTTGCTACTGTATGGCGATTCTGCATGGTTGCCCAGGAGAAGTGCCAGAGAGTTTCTTAGATGTACTGCATACTGTAATTCAAGTTTTTTTAACTTGAGGCGTCAGGTCGCTACTGCAAAGAAAAACTACTACAAAAAGCTGCCCTGGGCTGTGAAAACGCACTCTGTCTGTTTGGGGCCTATAGCATTGAAATATAGCAATATATTAGGCATAGCTTTACAAATTGGTAAGACTGATCTGTATAAAGTGCATATAATTGTGGTAGTCACAGTAGTTGCTGAATGTTGTTGCTGGTAGAGTAGAGCACAACTGAATCCTGAGGTTATAAGGGCATGAATGTGTGTGGTCATATGGCTCAAATTAAAAGTACATATTGTACTAAATTGAAAGGTTTAGTAACTATGATGTTAACCCAAGCGGAAACTTTCAGGGCTGAAAAATGAAGCCAATGTGGAAGTGCCAAAACTGCCGTTCCTCAGATGGCCACTTGAGGCTGGATTCAAATGTGAGTCAGTCCCCATAGACCCCATGTTAAAGTGCCCAACTCTACAGCAGAAATAAAAATGTTTACAGCCCTACAAAAAACAGTTTGGTTTTTTATAGTTAATTTCACTGTTGATTGAGCTTCATTTTGGCTCTTCAGGAACCTAAGGATGAAGTTGTGGAAAATATATGTCCATATCTGATACAGTCTATACATTAACCAAATTAAAGCACCCTTTGTTGGAGGTGAAGTAAAATAATCGCAATTCAATATGAACACAGATAAATTGTAGTGCTAGCAGAACATGCTCTCTTACAATAGCACAGGCAAAACATTGATATTCTGCTACTGGTTTAAAATTACTCACATACGCAAAGACACTCTCAAATTGGCAGCATCATGTTGCTAGACATGTATTCCAACTAGTTGCATACCGGGTTTGCTACCGCTCTGTTGGCTGCATAGTCTCAAGCAGTACATCTGTTGACATAGGTGGCTTGGTGTATGTATGGACAAATTAAATGGCCCTAATAAATGTGTGTATCTGAACACAAAACAGCAACTTGCACACAGGACAAGGATTATCTTAATGAACAACATATTCCTATTTCATAACAGCTCTGGATGAATCAGATCAGTGAGGGATTTTTCACATACACACAAAGTCTTTGTCTAAATTTTGTACATGTTGTCCTCAAAACTATGTGTCTTACACTGCTCTGACCCAAGTCCTGATCGGATGTGTTTGTTCTTCTGTGGCTGTCAGGCAGATTTAAAGTAAATGCTTTTTCCATTGTTGTGTTTTGATTCTTCTTGGATCTAAACCTTTGTTTATGTTTGGATCACAGAGTGCATCTTTAAAAGCAGTGAGAGCACTGTAGTGGACTTGAATAGTAGTGAATGTGTGACATGATGGATGCTCAGTGCCAGTGTTGTGAAAACGTGATTCCACTTCACACCTAATGGACTGGCAAGCTATCCCCTAGACAGCTTGAGTTCCTAAATAAAGGCCCAGACATTTTGTCAAGCGGACAAAGCTGACATCAAATTAAAGCTTTACTATCTATCTCCGTCAGACAAACAATCCCCCAGCACATTGTATCACAAATGTACATGTGTTGAAACCAGAACAACATGGCCTCATACCTAAACAACCAATTAGGTTGTCTTGTCAGTGAATCCCAAAACGACATATATGACCGTTTTATTTAACATTGTGAAACTGTCCCCGTCTTAAACATGTGGTTGTATCGGGTTGTTTTTTTTGTCTGTATCAGGCAAAGCAATAGAATCCTGCGCCACAAAATGACTAGCAAATACTGTATCTAGTCTTACTTCTATCCGTGAATGTAAACAAACATACCTTATAGTGAGCTTGACACAAACACTTGTGAATGAGAGAAACAGACACAGGCGGGAAAACAGTGAGACAAAAAAAAACGTTAAAAACTGCTAGTAACCTTTTCCTTTCTACCCTGGGTATTTAGGCATCACAAACACAGAAAAGAGCAGTGGGCAACCACGAAGGCTGCCCTGGTCTGACCTCACTAGAAATGGGATGACTTTGATATTCCCTAGGCACACGACACAAGCTACTCAGATTAAAAGGCTTTTATTCACCATGACCTTTCCCTTGCCGTCTTTCCTCAGAGAAATCTTCCCTCCTTCTACTGCCATCTCAGTGACAGGCCATCCCCACCAAAACAAAAGGCCAAGTGGTAGGGTGACACAAAGTCAATATGGGCGACTTGTTCGTGTTTGAACACATCACACAGCAACCTCTGTGTTATTGTTGTTTATATATCAGACTTATAATAGGGAGAGAATGTAACCTGAGATTGGACATGTTGATAAATCACCATTGTTCAGTTCCTTTTGCATTTCAAACAAAATGTAGATTAACTGTATTCATTAATGTCAGATGTTGAAATAGTACATTTTGTGTACGTCAGATGGTTCTGCCCCCTACCCGCTTCAAACTTTAAATTAACAATCTCACTCTTTTAGCTTCTTGGTTTTGTTGTTTCATTTACATTTAACAATAGGTACTCTATCATCCAGCGCTCTGTGGCTGACAAGACTCGGTGTGACACATACCTGATTGGGCTCCAGCTTCAATCTTTGTCCAAACATTGGTCATTATCACCTTCTCTCTGTGGATATGACCTTTCACCTTCAATATGTCATGTCTGTGGGTGGACATGAGACTGATGCATTTGTTAATCTTGTATTTTGACACTTTGGAGGTGCTACAACAGAGCCTACAAAGATTTCGACAGCCCTTTCCGACAGCCTAACTTATAATCTACTTTGACCTCAGTTCAGCACCACTTTTTTTGAATATAATTACTACATTGAATTCGTGTTCAGTGGTTATCAGCCTCATAGATATGAGTTAGAAAAGGCGTGCTACACCTAGTAGATCCTGAGGGCAGTTATCATCTATTCACATGGTAACAGTCGTCCGTGTTGTGCGATAGTTCATGAACTCGTTCATATTTTGGGCGAACCTGAACTGAACATACTGTATTACTGCCTGACGTTGGTGTGAAAGCGTTCATTCTAGTGTCTGTGAACGATACGCTCTCTCAGTTAAACTTCATTCAATAGCCAGATTTCTATAGAGCCTTCCAGGCAAAACCCCGGCTAAAACACACTGTAAACAGGTCTTAATATGGAGCAGAAAAAACACCCAATCTGGCAACACCAGTGCTGCATCGCCACATGCGTCATCAAAACCAAAACAGCATGGAGGCTACAGCAGCATGGGGACGCGGTATGATAATTTAAACAAGTTTTAATGACTAGTTTGGTGAGGATAGGAAAAGTCTTACATTTCTATGCAAACTTTGCCTGCCTACTTTAAAAAAGAAAATCGGCACTTAGTCCTCAACAAACCTGAAACGGCACATTGAACTGAAGCACCCAGCATTTCAAGGTATGTGCAAGCAAATAAAAAAATAAAAAAACAGTCAAGACAGATCCTCGACCCAAATCCCATTAACTGCGTACAGCAGCGGTTCCATTGTCATCTCCCAGCCGCAGCTGGGGAACCTGGTGGTGCAGTATATTGTCGGAGACCTGCAACCTTCGAGTAAAGTGGAAAGTCCAGCTTTCATAAACTTAATTAAGAGGATGCAGCCATCCAAAAAGGTGCCATCAGTTATTGGTTAAAACTGTTAAAATAATTGCTGTCTGTGGTTTTATATGGGCTTTGGCAATAATTAAAAAAAATAATAGTAGCTTGCAGCAACATATCGAAAAAAAAGAACTATGAACTACTTAATTTCTGGAAGTGTGAACTTAGTTCAAATTTCTGAATTATGAACTAAGAACTAAACCAGCTCATTTAAAAATTTTGTGAACTGAACTTTGAACTAGTATGTAGAAAGTGAACTTCCCAACACTGACAGTCGTCATAAGCTCATTAGCTTTAACAAAAGTCAATGCTGACTTTTGGTATCTCATATATATATGAATATAGGTCTCTCTGGTGAAAGTCCTGTGTTTTTTTCCCTCTTATACAACGCCTAACCAATATTGCTCTTTATACTATATTATCTTACAGCGCCATGGTTGAGTAGCAGCTCTGAGTGTCTAATATGGACGTGGATGGGTGTTCTAGCTTACCAGTAGATTATATCAGCCTACTGAGCCAGCTAGGAGGTAGAGTAGGGCCATACGGCCTTATATCTATGGTAGTGATAACAACTGATAACGCCCATTCACTCAGCTGATAACATTGAAAAGTGGGTGTCAGAACACATCCATAAAATATTAATAACGTCTAACAGTATAAAGAACATTAATGCCCATACTAGGAACTGAAAAAAACAAAAAGTACACATAGAGATTAGTGGTTTTTATGATTTACTCAGCATATGAAATGTATAACTAAGAGGTAGCCTAATGGTGCTACAATGCAAGATTGTTATAAAATTGTGTTTTTTTGTAAGCATAGGTACAGATTTCACTGCCTGGAAACTTACATTACACTGATAATAAAAATTATTATGAACAACAATCTGTTCTCCTTGCTGGTAAAGGGCCTCAGCATGGCTTAAATGCTAAATATCTACAAACAGACATAAAACCGTCATCTACCTCTCTCTCTCTCTCCAACACACACATGTTCTCTTGCTTTGATGTATAGATAGGACATGGAATATAATCATAATAATTTGATTTGAACGCACATTAACATGTATGTTGTTCCCCTAAATTCATTACGGCTGCGCTTTTGGCTCGAGGCTTTGTTTGTCATTGTCCAATTGGTCTGCGCCACCCGCTAGTAACTTTATCTCTCAGTCCAGCTTTCCCTCCACCATGGCCAATTCCTCTTTCCCTCCACCCACAAAAAAAAACTGTCCTCTTTGCAGCAGCCCCCCTCATTCATTCTAATTAAGCCAACTGAAACTAAATAGCAGAAGCTTTGTTTACAAGGGGCTAGCTGTGCTCAGCATTCTGTGCACGGAGGCACTTGTCTTTACCGCCAGTCAGGGGTTTATCTAGAGCTACACTTACTGCTTACACTAATTTACATTTGTGTTTTCCTTTCCACTTATTTCCATATCTGCCACTGTGGGCAGACTGTGCCTTCACAGAATAAATATATCAATCCCATTTAAACTATAACTAACACAGGCTGTTGCAGCACCACAAAAGCATTGCCACACACTCAGTTTTGAGATATTGAGAGTAATATCAGACAAGATCCAAACATATTTTGGTCTTAATGAAAAAAAGCAAAATAATGTTGCCATGAAAAAGATTTAAAGACTGCCAGACAAGTTCAAAGAAAACATCAAATGCTGAAAATTTCCTTGATGACTTCACATACTCATAAGAGATCAAACACCTGACAGCATGTCGTAATGTATTCTGTGCCCCCCTGCACTAAGTTAGGGAGGACTTCACATTTCTCATCATTTCATCTCAGAACAAACAAGATACAAAAGCAAAGTGTCTTCACCGAACTAAGCATTGAAAGTGTGGCCTCCAAACATTAGCAAATGTTAAGCTCTTGTAAAATATACCCTCAACAAATAACTTTTTTAGGCTATGCAGCTGTTTTCAGCCAAAAAAAAGTTTAAATACACAGTGTCCTCAGTACGAAACAGACAAAGTTAATAACTAACTGGTGAACATAGTGTGTCATTTAGTAACTGATAAGTCAGATATTTCCCTCAAGAGTTGGTAGAGACCAAAAAGCAGGAAAATGAATATTAAACTTACATTCACAAGGTGGCGAGAGCTATTGGTAAGATAGCTGCTTGGAGTCTTTGTTATAAGCTACGCAGCCAGCTGCTGTAGCCTTGTATCAACCTGTCCTCATCCCAACTTTTAATATACCGGCCTAGGCGTCACTTGTCAACATCCAACTATTATGCTCCATTTCACGCACTGTTTTAAACACAGTGAACGTATGGTTCAGGGCTCTCTTTTATCACACATCTCTGTCTTTTATCACGCACTCCCGCCACACATTGTATTTCTTACGCATAAAAACATTTTATAATAAGCTGCAGGCGTCTCTTCTGGAGCTCAGTCGAGCGGCCACTTACCAGCCACTCACAAAAAGACGGGGGCTCCACAATGGCCAATCAGAAAATAGCACTATTGTATCTGGGTATGATTGAACGCAACAAACAATGAAAAAAAAGCATAGTTTTATTCACATGTTTCTTTTTTCTCGTTTCGTAATTTTAGTCTCACAAATAGACTTACACCAGTGATTACTGTTCAATCTTCAAACAATATAACAATAGTAACAATAACAATATTGCTCGAGGTACTACATATATCATAAATAAAACAAAACATTTAAGTACATAAATCATTATAGATCAAATTCATCCCAAATGGCCTTGGTTTTCACAGTTTTTATAGTTGGTGCAGTACTTTAGTGTGTCCAGGGAAGAGTTAAAATAATTGTATGTATATATATATATATATATGTGTTGTGTGTATTTAGTGGTACGTATATAGACTGTACCTAATAATAAGAAAATAATCATAACATACAATATTTTGATAGGAAATATATTTTCAAAAATTCCCCCAAAATACGATGAATTTTGAGTTTGAGTCATATACCTAACTTTCTTTTTAAAAAGAGGTTAATTTCATGGCACAGTGTTCAACATTTCTCTCTCATCATGAGGATCAACATTTAACATAAATCTTACAATAACAGAATTAACAGGACATCATCTGTGCAATCATTTCAGAGACACCGCTTGCACCATATTTGAGAAAACATTTCCTGGGTAATAACCATGTTTTTTTCCATTCTATATCAAAATACCATTCATCCAAAAAAATTTATAGAAGCAGGTTTACTAATTTATGCATCTTTGTATTAATTGCATTATACATCTATTACTAGTTTTATACTCAAAAAAAAGGATCTGAGTTTCCTACATAAAGCTCTGGTAGAGAGGTTTGCTGGACAGTATCTCTGATCACAGTTAGGCACTACCAAGATGGCAACGGCCAGAGCCCAAACAAAAGGCAATACAGAGTCAAGAAGTTGATTAAATAGCCAGTTTTGGTAGTTACATAGTTACATTTTACAAGCAGAAACACCTCCTCAACAGAAAGTCTGCTACTGTGCTAAGCCCTTTTTCAGTGAAAGTGGTAAATGTGAAAAGTTCTCTCTGAGAGACCAGCAATAGCACTTAAAGGAAAGAGCAACAGGATGAAAAAGCTATAATCTGTTGTGGCAGTAAGCAAAGAGCCAACCCAGAAGAGAAAACAAACCCAATACCTGTAAAGCATTTAGCTGTGACCAATTACACATGAGCTGGAACACCAGACAAGAAGCTCAAGGAGAAAATGTTCACACTTTAACTCTAACAGTCAGTTTTTAAAGAAAAAACATTACAAATTGTATGTGTTAGTGTGTGTTTTGTTTTATTTATTTATTCTTTTTTTATATCTTAATATCTTCTTGTCTGTGTTGATGGTTTGTAAAGTATACTTTTGTTTTGTAAATACCTCTGCGATTAACTTGTGGTAATGTATAAAAGGAGGGGGATAAAAAGGAACATTACTCTTGTAAAACGTTGAAAACAAAGGCGTTGTAACAGGAGCACTTACCTTGCTTATCTTTATAGAAGTTGAAAATGCATTGCTTCAGGCACCACTATTTGGTATCTCTCTTGAAAGAATGACTTGGAACATTCAGTTGAAGCACCACTGACAACCTGGCAATTTTTTTTAGATGAGGAAATGAGCAAGGGTATGTGGAGGTAAAACTTCTCCAGAAGTGGTATCTGTTGTCCACTCCCATCAAGTGGAAGCTGTTGAGCTTCTAATGTGGGTATCCCAGGGCAGTAGCCTTAGGAGGAGTTCTTAGCACAAATGGAGATGTCTGGGGACATGTTGGGTGTTTCAGCACTCACCACATACTTGACGTGGAAACAATTGTGCATTAATACATCAAGTGGGGTTTATGTGAGATTGGAGAGTTACCATTTCACCAATCAAAACCACAAATGTACAGTATATATATATTAAAATGAATCCTGAGAGGATGAAAGGCTAAGGCTTACCTGGTTTGCATCCACATTTTCTGTCCCTCTAGTGTACACTCTGTTCATTTTCAGTGACGCTAGCCCCCATTTACGGAAAAAAGAAACAGGCAAGAAAACCATCCACCTGACGCTCATGAAACTGACTTTTCTTGATTTATAATATATGTAATTATGGTCAAGGTTTTTTTTTATTTTGTGAAATCTGTCACACACTAAATTATTCTTGCCTTGACAAATGTGGCATGTAATAAGTAGGTACTGTAACTTGTTTCATTACAGCGAACAGTCACATATCCGTTCTATAAAAACTAGCAATTATTTTAATATAACTCATTGTAGACTGGACGTTTCTATTAAACAATACACGTTCAATAGTTATTTGCATGTAGGAGAGCAAGTAGTGGAGCAAAGGGAGCCAACATAAAAGAAGACAAAGCCATGTTATATCACCTCTGAGGTGTTTGGGCCACAGCTCCAGAGGTGTCTGAATTTTGAAGGAATGGGATTTGCTTTGAGCACACTGCACTGCCTATAACTTAGAGGATTACCTTGGTCCAGGCTGTGGATGCTCAGTGAGGTGTGGGCAAGTGTATGTTTGCTTGTGAGAGAGTGAATGTCTGCATGTGGGTGAGAGATGGGGAGAGAGGCTGAGCCTGTACACAGTGTCGGTGTCTGTAAACAACCTTGTGTGCAGCACATCGCCTCGGGCTGAGAAAGTCTGAGGAAGAGGCGGCTTACTCCGAGTAGCTTCAGTTGTGCTCTCATGTAGCTTCCTGCATTCAGCATGCCCTCTGGGCTTTATAGGCTTCATGTCGGGATCAGTCACAGATAGGTAGTTAAATATATATACAATAATGGGAACTGAAAACAGTGTAGAAATGTTCAGTCCAAACCAAAATGTATTTTATAAAGGCATCGGAATGCTGTTACCAATGCTTCCACATCGCGTCGCTTCATTACTTAATTACTTATTTTATATAGTTCTTTTAAATGTGCACGCTCATTGTCTTCTTCTGTTCATAAGATACAATCTTTGTATTCAGAGAAAATAAAAAAGTATAGCACCATCTGGTGGTGGCCAGTGGTAATCAATTTATCAGAGTAATTAAATGAAATGGGACATTTCCCTGCAGCCACTAATTTTACAGCGTTACATGCAAATCTGACTCTATAATGAAAGCTATGCTGGGATAGTTTATCTTTTTAATTCCATTATGGGCGCAGGTCAGCTCTACACAATTGACAGTTTGTTGAGTACTTAGGCAGTGCTCAGGGATATGCAATTAAACACTTGACCTTTACTGTCAGTAAACCACATCAGGGTCATTGTTAAACTCAGAAAATGAAAGACTCGCATTTTCTCCCATTTGGATTATATTATTTTCACTCTTTTTCTTATTTGGCACGTAATGTTTTTCTGCCTTGATATCTGTTTGTTGTTTAAATGTGCTCTATGAATAAAGGATATTATTGCACAGAAGGTTGAAAGATAAAGATCAATATTGTCAGTTAATTGTTTACATAATTACCTGATTTATGATGGAGTTTGTTTATAACAATTAAAAAAGTTAATTAGTACCATAATATTAATACAGTTTTGAATTAACCCCAAAGTCAATATAAATCCAAACTGAAGAAATAGCTAATTACGATATCTGTATATCTGTCAATCAATGAACAACTCATAGTTCCTGAAGTTGTGAAAAGTGACATTTGGTATCCTTTTCTTTCTTTCCTTCCTTTCTTCTATATATGAGGTTTATTTCATTGAAGGTTATGGAACAATGAAACACCTTCTCTGCCATTAACCTGCCAACAATCTGTCTATTCAAAGCAGCTCAGGTCAGCTCTCATTTTCTGATCCCGTATTCCCAGTCTCTTTCTTTCCCAGATTTCTGTAGTGGCCATTCCATATGTTGGTAGTGGCATGGTTAAAACTGAAATCTGTAAACACATGCCCACTCTTTACAGCAGCATGAAATCATTCAAATGATGTTAAAACTGTTTAAAGGCAGAATATCCAGAGACAGTTTTGCTGCTTTGGCTTTTGCTAATATGTTGGAAACACATGGCAATTGAAGGTTATATGACTGAATAGTGATTTATATTAGTTATTTCTTACATTTTTGAATATGTAATGGGTTGAGTGAAAGAGGATAAAATTCATAATACATTTAATTGTATTAGATTTTTTTTGAATGTGCTATTGTCACACAGTGCAATTCACATTGAAAATGAACAAGCTATTATCATCTGAAAAAAATAGGTATCAATAAGGTATCCAATCTTTGGACAAACATTTTGCTTTCCCTTATTGCAATTTTCAGTTCTATAATGCAACTTGTTTAGTTATCCCAGTTCACAGTATTCATTCGCAAGTAAGGCTACTAGTGCCTAGTAACAAAATATTGTGTATAGTATTGTAGGAAGCACCTTATTTACACAGTTCTATTATTCCATTTTTCTTTTGAAAATATATTTTACTTACTTTATTTAATTTTATACATAGTTTGCCATGGAATAAGGTTTATATAATAAATGTCCTTGGAGCTCATGGATCTGTATGATACCAATGTCTGTTTCTTTACTCACATATAAACTGAAAATCATTTTCTCTACCGGTTCACACCTTAATTTTTATAGAACAGAGCTGTGAAGACTTGTTTTTCCTGAGGTCATGCTTGCATGCTTTATGCACAGATAACAAACACACTTCAGCAGGCACAATTTTGCAGAAAACAACAGATTTGTCCTGAGACACAAGAACCTGAATTGGCAAGCAAGCACACAAACACACACACACACACACACACACACACACACACACACACACACACCTCACATAATGTATCCTGTGCAAGGCCAAATGGTTCCATGGTCATATTTGGAGATGACGACAGCCCATAAACATGTATTGTGTGCCTTGGCTCCAGTCCTGAAAACAAGATTGAATTTGTATATACGAAGGAAGATTTGAAACCTCAGGAAAGGCCATAGATGGAAGAAAACACCATTATTTTCATCATTTCACCCAACAATAAAGGCTATAGATGACTCATAACACCATTATAGTACGAGGTTTTCGATTCTATAAGCTCATTGTGTGTCAGGTCAGTTATAAGGCATGCTCTACTGGATCAGATGAATGTAATAATAAGACATAAAGAAACAATTTTCTGCTTTATTATGTGATTTAAATAAACACACAATTTCACAAGAAATAGCAGATGCCTTTTTTACAACTAATCTGCAAGAAAATCTAAAAAAATAAAAATATTCAAAAATAGATAAATGAATAAAACCTTCATGATACTAAGTGCCGTGGTGGATCGTAACTAAGTACCGTTTATTTACTCTGTAATGCACTGAAGTACAATTTAAAGTATTTCCATTTTATACAATGTTATTGTGGTGGATGACAAGAGCAATTGAGCTACAATAGCCCAAAACATGTCAATTTGGATCAATAACAGAAATGTACTGTAAAGACAACAAAGGATATAAAGTCAGAAACACACAAAAACAAATGCAACAGAAAAAGGCTGCACATCCAGTCGACAGAACGGAAGTGTCTGTATTTGCATCATGTTTGCTGTTAATGTATTTGTTTTTCCGTATGTTTTTGAATTGCCATAACTAAATATGATACTTTTTACATTAATTTAACAGATGCAGTAAGTTACTTTGCAGATGACACCATTATGTTACTGTAATGGAGTGTTTTGCAGAGAGTGATCTTGCAGGTTTTACCCCTGGAGTGTGGGCTACACACTGTTGCAAACTGGTATTATATGTGTTCAAACTTTGAGACCCCCTGTTATTAGTCATTATGCCAAACCAGACATGTCTACTAACTGGGTTGAAACTAAAATTCTCATCTTTGTTGCTAATTTTATGAGAAGTCTCCTCACAGGGCAATTGCTAATGTGGAAGTGTGATCAGATCTGGAACAGAGAAGTCAACAGAAGAAGCTCACACTTACTGTAGATGTGATAAGCAATCAAGTGAAAATGTCACAGCAATTGCAGCAAGACAAGAACAGTCAAATAACTGAATTTGAACTATCTACTGTACATCAACACTGTACATACATACTATACATACATTCAACAATATGTCAATAAGCACTAAGGCAAATGCAGCTAAAATACAATATCCTTCATTGATCCTTTTGTCACTGGTATAAATACATTTTATAGTGTGTAGTATTTCTGGCTCCTTACACTGAGTGAGTGCTCTGCCAAGTGTTGTATTAGTACTCTATGATATTACTTGTCCTGGGAGATCCTTGGAGTCCAATACTACACAATGATTTGGGTTTACTCACTATAATAACATGAGGGTGCAAGAAAGACACCAGAAAATGCAGAAATTTTCATATTCATTTTATTAAGATTATTTCAGGCATCAGTTGAGTACGGTCTCAAGAAATGGACCCATTTAAAATGGTAAGAAAATAAAACTGCATTGTATCCTTGATAAAATCAAAGCAGACATTCTGACATGCTGTTAAGGCTTTGGGTTCTTTGGTAGGAATTCAGAATTTAGACCTTGTTAAGAAACTGGAGGAAGGACCTGCTCACATAAAGGTACTCATAGTTTATATTGTACACCTACACACAGATGCATCCATACACTACATATACAGGGTATGTGCACACACAGACGCACACATATTTCATTAACTGTAGAATGTCTGTGGAAAAGGAAGCTGTTGTCAGAGGTAACTAAGGGATGTGCAGGGTTAACAAGTGAATTAATTGGAAGCTTGTCTGATTTTACTGTCAGTCTGAGACTGGATCTGTCAGTCACTGTGGCTGGTTTAACACAGGTACAGAATAACTGACATTTTAAAAAGATCGAAGATCCTAAAATGGAATGGGGAAAAAAAGTTCTCACTAACCAACACATTTTCACTGTTTTATGTTTGAATGTTCCCTGCAAATGACAAGTTTGTGCTTGTTGAATATGTTGCTGGGATGCGTGTGAGTTAAGAATGTACTTCCCCCTCACACCCACTGAAGATAGTACAATGTGCACAACACAATGTCAGGATGTCAGTATCATCATGTTTTTGGACAGCAGGGGAATCTTAGGGTTAGAGCACAAGTCCAATGGGTAACCAACAGACCAAATGTACTCTCTTTGACATGTGATGGTACCCACTGTAAGTGACTACAATTTAATCAAATCTATAAGAGAATAAAACACAAAGATTACAATACAAAAAAAATATTATGCATTTGATAAGTGCCTTGATTAGGAATTGTCCCAGTTCTACAAATATGTAAAAGAACAAAGCATGTTAAGGAAGTGTTCAAAGTAAGAATATCACACAATACTTACAAAAAACATTGTAAAAAAACAACATATAGACATTACATACGAGTTTACCTCATCATATTGCACAAATACTCAAGTGGCAATTTGTACTGGCCCTTTTTGTTCTCTGTCTCTACACAAATACACAAAGAAAATCAGGCATGCACAGAGAAACGTACATGCACACTGAGTTAGAGAGGTGGGTAATAATAAGCTACATAGCTCACATGCAATGAGGGGACATTTTACAAATGTTTTGGATAATGCTGATTATTTTTGAGAATAGGGTCTGAAGGGTGAATAAATTATTATAACCAAATCAAAAGAAGTGTAACTATTGGGAGTGTGAATATATCTGCACCTAAAAGTAAATCACTGTCAAATGTGTATAAAGAAATGTTCTTAACATCACAATTTTGGTGCTTGTGGATACAAACTGTTTACTTATACCACAAGACATGTGTTGGGAATATTTTCAAAGAGGTAACACAGTGGCAATAAAAATATAAAATACATTTACATTTGTACATTGAAACAAATATTGTGTTCACGGATCAACCGTCACTAACAGTTGTTGCCCTCATGGGTCCCCATTATGCATCTATACAGCATCTGTCTAGCATTAGCACTGCAGTGGCTGATGCAGCCTATCAAATGTAGAGAGCAGAAGTTAATCATTTGAACGAGAAACTCATCCCTCTCAAATGACAGTTTCCATATCATTAGGCATTATATGTCTGAATGTATGTCTGTATGGCTAGAAATATAGCTAAAGCTGAATTTTGAAAGCAGTCTTCATGGAGTTAAAGCACAACTGATTGACTGATATATTGTTGCATCAGTGCATATAAAATGTGCTCTCATACTGTTGTTACTATTGATTATAGTATGGAGTCCACATAGGCCAACCCGACCTCCAACCCATATGAACACATAAGTCGTTGGTTCCTTCACTCTAATATGACCTACAGGAGCCTTTCCTAAATTTTTGCCCCCTACCAGTGGCAGGAGATCAACACATCCTTATACCTACATGTAACAATAGTAATTTTAAACACGTGGTTAAAGTTGTGAAATGGCTAGGTTAAGGCAATAAAACTACTTGGTAAAGTTTAGAAAATGGATCATGGATTGGGTTAAATTAAGTACGTTTGCCACGTAACTTAATGTATGTGATGTAGTTACATATGTCACAAATGACATAACTTTGTTATGTACTTAATTTAAATTACAAGTTAACTTATGTATTCAGCCCAACCTCCTCTCTATAGATCACCTGACTTCCTCTTTTGCTCCTCCATTGTCATAATTACAATGGTCAATAAAGGTCATCGCCAGTACAATTGTAAATATGGTTCATAATAAGCTACTTTTACATATTACCTATGGGGTCATTTTGTAGGGAGAGGACAGTCTCAAACAGGCTGTATTCAGAGCTGGTGACATATATGTGAAGTTTATGTTCAAAAGTTAGGGAAAGGCAGTAGGAAGATTGCAGGTATTAAACTCAATTACATCAAAATTACCTACATATAGTCCACATGTCTGAGTTTGCCAGTTTTTACCCAGAAATGTTTTTTTTATAGCCCAATTGCTTAACATTTGCCCAAGATCTCACAGATTTAATTTCCTTCCGTGTGAGAATCATATGTGAATTTCATTATAGAATAGTTTAACCTGGTACCTAAAGTTCCCCCCACAAGGGATAAAAGTCTTGAGGAGTTTGGTCACATTGTTCCATTAGAGGCCTAAAGACCACACAATTATTTACTGGCGACATTTTGAATGACAATACATTGAAAATTAAAAAGTCTATTGGACACTTTATACTTGCTTAAAGTCTTGATCTTCAAATACAGGAAGAGTAATGGTTTATACACTATAAACAACTGCATTGGGTCTACAGGGTGATAGTTAAATCTCCCTGAAAACACTTTCCTACAATATAGTAAGTAATGGTCTTTTTGTATGCTTGTATTTATGCATGTTACCACAGACATGACACTGATGGTGAAACGTGGTTACAACAAATTGTCAGGCAATGCTGATGGACTGAGAATGGACAAAGGAAAAGTACTGGAATTCCACCTCCAGACAGACTATTTTGGGGAAACTCCACCCAGTGCTGTATGAGTGGCGCATAAGTCTGAGGTCTGAAAACTGATGTGCAGAGTTTTTGCTCTAACTCTCCATAATGAGCACATTACTCAGCTCTGGATACAGCCGTGTGTCTCTGCATGCTTTACTGTACTGTACTGTCTTACAAGAGAAAAGAAAAGTATTTTTTTCTTCATGGTTCATAATTTATTGCTACCTTTGGGCCATAAATATGAAGTATGACTGGTTTTGTTGAGTTATAAAAGAATCAAGTATATTTCTCTGTAAGTTCCAATAAACACTGGAAGAAAAAGACTTTCATGTGAAGGCCCTGTAACAGCTACTGGATAGCATGAAAATGGCACAATAACTTTGTTTCGTGAGCTACAAATGACCCAGAGGGTCAACTTTAAGATTCACCTAAAGTGACACAGAATAAAACAAAAGTTGAAAAAGTCAGAAAATATTCACCAGAGAATAGAGTAAGTTTAAACTTAGCTCCAGACTTCTACATAATAGGAGGTAGCTGTTAAATATTGACCTCGAACTCCAATTAAGGCAAATACCCCTTCAAGTGGGGATTTTTCATTCACTGGTTGGAGATCCTAACATGTTGAGCTTTTCAGTTCCCGAGACGTTGTTGATATCTTTTTGGACTGACCTAGCCAAAAGCCCTTTGTATTTATGTAGCTTAGATGTGAATACAAAACAGCTTTTCATCTGTTTTCAAAGTCGGTCTTTTGACTGGTTTGTCTCCTGTCTAACTATTATTGTGCTGCCATCACACAAGCACAATTCATTGAAAGGAATGCAGTGAATTTCCTGTTAGCTCTTGGGGGATATGGTTTGTTTTTCCTGTTGCTGGGAGCCAATTTTTTTCTGTTGCCCTCTTTAACTTCCTGTCTAGAAGCTTGACATTACAGAGAGGCTGCAGAGGTGAGCGTCAGAGGCCATTGATTAGACTTCTGTTATCCATCACCCACCCACCCCCCCTGCCCTGAACCACCATTACAAACTCCCAGATCACATCCATTTCAGGCTTGGTCAGTCAAAGACATGGGTTGTGCTTGTTAATAAAAAATTTGAAGGGAGACATGCTTTTACAGCATTGTTTAAGAAAACAAAAGCACAAAACCCGTATAGGTGACTTTGAAAGGAGATGGTGGCTCTGCTGGTGGTGGAGATTACCATAATCTCATGCCATGCTGCTAGTCGGTGTGCTTTGGGTGCTTCCAATGCTTGCATTGGCGCTGCTGTTCTCAGAGGGGGAAGGGTTGGTAGAAACAGGTTGTCGTTTTGCTCCTGAGCAGGGACATCCTGAGGGAACATGAGAGAGACGCCAATAAGAACCTAATGAAAAAGGAAGAAAAGAACCAATAAAAAAAGAATGAAAAAAGTCCTTACCAGGAAGATTTGCAGCAGATGAACTAATGTCCAGTCCAGTTGGGTACCCTGAAATAAGCAGAATGAGACCATTTCAAATAAAATATGCATAAATATGCATTCAGATTCATATATTAAATCTGAAACAATACATCGCTAACCATACATTTACCTGTTTTTATTTTGATAAACCACAGTGCTCCAATAAGTAATACTCCAATCAGGAACCCTCCAAATGCAATGCCCAACACAGCAGGTAGGCCAAAATCAAAGCATGGTGGGGCTGAAACATATACATAAAAAACAATGTATGAAATTACAAGCACAAGTCAGAACTAATGGTTAGCACTCATGCCAACACAGTATGAACATCAGCAGAAATTTGGACTGTTGTTGATGTACAGTAGGTAGTCAAGTAGTATTTTTGTCACAATGATTATTTTTATGGGATGATGCCAGTTGTTGAGGCGGCAGAGGTGAGATATGATTGTATATTTCAGAATCCAGAGTTATATAATATAATATGTTTCTCTTGGGAACAGCAAAAAAGTTCAAGGATTTCAGCAACCTTATTAAATTGGCTGATTTCTCTAAAGCACCATAGCAAAGAAGAAGTGCCAGTTGCCAGCACCAGTGTAACAGAACACCCACACAACAATTGTTCTGGTGTGTCTAGTGAATAATGTGTTTTCAGGCAACAAAATCTTGAAATCAAATGTAGGAGTTTCCTGACACGCACAAATAAAGGTGTTTTTTAATTAAAATCACACTTTCAATTACATAACCATGGCAACAAATTAAAATATAGTTGCTGTGTTGGAAATGTATCTTGCAAGTTTTAAGTCTTTAAAGATTGATTCTGAAAAAACGATGTAATTATGTGCTCATTGTCTCTGTTCTAATATAATAATACAAATTTTAAACCACAATCAAGTTTGGCATTAGTGATGTTCTGTGTCCTGACTTACCGCACACAACGTGCTTCACTGCTAACAAACTTAATAGAAAACATAAAAATCTGAGCCAGCAGCAATAAAAAATAATTTCCACTCAAATCAGCTCTGAATGAGTAAGAGAACAGGCAACCTCGCTCAAGCCAGTGACATACAGTATCCTGGCAGAGACATCCAGTGCTAGTCTAGCAAGGCCATCCCACAGGTTTGCTTCGCTCATTGTGGTCTGGCAAGGCCGTGAATGGATTACCTTGAGATAGACATCACTTCAAGAGGGCTGTACAATAGATTATGAAGCAGTTTCCTCCTTCACTCAGACATCACTTAAAACTCTGCAGTCCGATTTTCAAGCAGAAAAAACATATTGGATATTCTTAAATCCTTGAAAAACTCATTTAAAACTTACACCAAGATCAAGTTTAAAATAGTTGTGACACAGAAAGCAGTTTAAGGGTCTGGAATGTTATCTTCTAAACTTCCGTATCACCAGTATTGGACAAAAATATGAATTTAGGAATATAGTGTGGCTCTACAAGGCTATACACAAACACAAACACATACACACACAAACCACCTGAACCCAACATAACCAGCGTGTGCATGCCATGTGTTGCATATCAAGAAAAACAGTGTACACACATGCTTCTGCTACCTGTAGAGATCCTCCTGCAATTATCTAGAACATTTGGAAGAAACTAATCATCACCTTTGCACGAGTTTCTCTCACCTGCCTCTGCTGCCTTGTGCCTCCTGGTGGAATGTGCTAGGCTAAGAACTACACTGGGCTTCACACAATACAGCTCCCCTTTCCTGAAGTACATTATAGAGAGGACATGAAGAACAGAAGACAGTGGGTTTGTCTTGTAGAAACTTGCCACCACTCTGTGCATCATGTGTATTTGAAGTGTTTTTAATCAATGCTGATTTTAGAACATACAATTTTTTAACTGAATTACATGGGCATTAAGAAAGTACAAAGCCTGGTATTGTGCATGTGACTCCATAAGGTTAAAATAAAATAAAATGAAATACTAATAAATAATGCTGATATTTAAACAACAACAAATATATATTAATTAAACACAACCCAGAGCACTGGTACAATGACATCTTGTGGCCATTGGGGACCACTGCAGCCCCGGCAGCCAACCCAGATTGTTGATCTGTCAGCGAGGAACATTCCTTGACCCTGAATGAGCCAGAAACATCACAGCAACTAAAGCAGGTTTTCTCTTGAGAGTTTTTTCTGTAATCAGTTGCTGTGTTAGTTTGTACAAGTGAGGCTTTGACAGCAAAGCTGAATAAACAAGAGCAGGAAGCAGAAGCTCCAGTGCAGGTGGAGAGGAGGCAGCAGACAGCAGGCCTGTGCTTTGACTCCCTGGAGCCCTCTGTATGAAAACTACTAAACAGGAATGATTGCTGAATGGAGCACTGTAAGTCCTGCTGATATAACCCCTGTATCTCTGACACTGGCTAATGGATGGAACCACAGAAACAGACCTACCAAACCAGCATGTTCCTTTACAACTAGCACAATTCTCGTATTTCACATCCAAGTCATTGTTTAATTGCGTTAAAAGTTAAAGCAAAACAGCAAAAAAGAGGACAAACAGGACACAGGAAAGCGTGGATAAAGAGTTCAGTCTGCTGAAGGAGTAACATACTGTATGCTGCAACACTGACATACCAACCTTTATCTTTATCCTCTAGAAGGAAGAGGATAAAGGAAGCTTAAGGAATAAACAAATCCCTTATCCATTTTAGAAATAAGTACGACAAACCCCAGGCAATTCCCCATTTAATCAACATTTTCTTCCTTCTGTCTTTTTGAAATTGAATCATACGAATTTTTCTAGAAATGGATCATCCATCTGTGATACTTTTCCTTCTTTGAAAGGCATCTTTCGAGTCAACTGTGGCAAATGGTCTGACAATAACACCAGGCCCAGTGTCTGTGTTTGGACAGCAAAAGAGTCAGACCCTCTTGGAAACACAAAGGACTTCACCCCCCTCCCCTGAGGACCATTACTTCTGATTGTGGCCACAAGGTCAGCCTGCAGACCTTCCTAAAGGACGAAGCCCAGCCCTGCAAGCCCTTACTGGCTTCACTGCATATCCTGAGTTCACTGCTATGACAACCGCCCATGCGACACTTGTTGTGCACTGAAAGCAACAATTGGAATCAAAATTAGAGCAGCAAGCAGCAATTCACTGGCCGAGCACTAGACTAGCAATTAGGTCCTGAGGGCAAAAAAGGGTCATTCAAAAGTTTTAGTTTTTTTTCTGAGGATTCAGAGAGTTTATTTTTAAAGTATTTATATGAAACCTTAATCTTCATAGGAACGCTTTGTCAAGGAAATGGCACATTTCGCAATCGAAATCTCAATTTGTTGCTAATGTTTCTAGTGTTTGTGAACAGTGTTCCACTGTAAAGCCCATTTACAGTATACATTATTTAACATTTAATTGTAATATTTATACATTTCTATGACAAAATGACTACAGGAATAAATAAAAGATAAAACAATATATGATCTACAAATAATCTACAAAATGTTGTATACAAATGCTTTGAAAAGGTTTGTTTTCTGTCTAGAAAGTTTTAGTGAGGAAGTGAGTGTAGGAAAAGAAGAGAAAATCAGCTAAATCAATAGACCTGAGTGGAATCTCCTAATAACAACAATCTAGTTCTATGAGGGTTTAGATTGAACTCACTTGGTGGTTGCAGACACGGCTGGGTAACCTCCAGATTCCTCTTTACTCTTCCACCATCTCCACATTTCTAGTGAGGTGGAGAAAGAAAAAACAATTAATAAAACCCATAGGATAATTTTTTCATGTGTCAAAACTGCATTTGAGCTTCTTGTTAGAAGTGAAGGCCAAATCCTGTCAAACTCACCCACCATAACAGATCTGCACTGGCTACAAAATACTCTTGACAACCAAGGGAAAGTTTGTATGTTCTTACATGACCTGTTTGATAAACTCCTACCTCACTGTAACAAAGTTTCACGGAGCATTCCAGGTCCCATTTGGTGGATGTCAGCTCTTGGAGTTGATCTAGGGAGAAGCTGAGTCGGGTGCTGTTGGGACAAGAATTTAAGGAGCAGGCCTCTGGCATGAAGGGCAGCTCTTTCATTACAGGGCATGAGCCTGTGGAGCGCAAAAAGCAGCTGATCACCTTGATGGTCAGGACAATATCCCCGAAGGTGTGCCCTGAGATCTACAGGAAACAGAGAAAAGATCAAATATTGTCAACAGAAAAAGCACAGGAATGGGCATCAGCTGAAAAAGACAACGTAGCATACAACTCTGGGTCTTAATAGCTGTGTTTCAGAACTAAATTCTGTAATAATCACATTAAAGTGATTTTGAAATGTCTGGCACGGACTGACCAATATTAGCAGCTAAACACGTCTTTTTTATTCTACATTGTCTAGCATATATTTAGCTATATTTGAGCAGGCGTTACGTGATGTGAAATACAATTACGAGGATAAATGATTTCTTACCTCTGCATAAATTCTCTTGTCACTCTGCACCTTCGTGTTAGGGTCCAGGGGAGAACGGTAGTCTGGGGAGGTGTATAGCTGCATCAGCAGAGGCATCTGATGAGGGGCATTAGTTGTAATGGGAGTGACTGGTGCTGGAACGGTTTCTATAACTGAGAGAAAAATGGCACAAAAAATTAAACAAGATAAACCATATACATCCATTTTTAAAAAATCTATATTTTTAGCTGTCCTGTCCTGTGCACACGATGCTATTGCACCACTCTTTGTGAGGTTTATACCCTCCTCAAGACAACATCTTCAGGAACTTAAAATAAACTCAAAAGGGTAATTCAAATTGCGGCATAGCACATTAATACATTCAATGCAATAATGATGTTGGTGCATATTACTTTTACTTAAATTAAAGCAGTCATTATCCTCCAAATGTTCCATTTCACTGCTGGCTTTGTGTAACATGATTATGCGTGGGCTGTTGCTTTTGCTGTTGCACTACTCTACTGTCTTTGTCGAAAATGCCTTTAAAAACCTTCTCCTCATCGTCTTACCTGCAGGGTTGTCTTTTTTTCCAAGAACCAGTAAAACCATAGAGTCCTCTGGTCTGAACTCAGTGTAGCTGGTGAAAGTACTGGCTTTGAAATGATCTAAAGCCTTCCTTTGCACATCCTCTGCATTGTCGCTGTTCAGTGTAAATAAAGGCTGTATTCTGTGTGTGATGGTGGGTAGCAGGATGTCATTGTTAGACTGAAGAGAGAGAAGATGAGTTCAAATAAATCAGTAATGACTTAGAGACTGTCTTATACAAGGACTCACTCAATAATAGGGTTTTTTTCACAGGCATGGGAAATATTGTGAATAAGAAATCATTTATCCCTGTTATCAAGTGAGCTATATCACATTATTTACAACAATGTAATCACATGAAGTAGAGCTAATAAATATCACATGAGGTTGTGAGACAATAACTCTCTATGCTTTAACTACTAGAGCGTAGGTCTGTTAACTTACACCAAACTGTGTGTGCTGTGGGTTGAGAAAGGTCCATGTGGTGCCCTGAGGGCCTCTCAGGAACACGCTGGTCTTCTTAGTGTCAACGCGAAGTGATACATTGCTGCAATGTGAAAAATCAAAAATTACTTGGCCAATAAAGATAGCAAGCCAATACATACTATCTATGTCTTGTGAATCTCAAGGTTTACCGAGTGTTTGCATTCTCTGGGATGTTTATGATATGTAGCTCAGCTTCATCACCAGGGTTCTGTTGCTGTGGGGAGCAAGATTTGAAGGAGGAAGCCAGCGGTTCTGTTTCAATCTTCATAAAGTGCTTCTCTGAGGCATCTTCATTTTTAAGTATGCAGTAACGGTTGCCAGGTTTGGTCCCTGTAAAACCAAAAACATTCATTCTGGATCATTGTTCATGCAAAAGACAAATAACATTCCAGGGGAAATTATGGGTCATAAAATGATCCCTGCATAATGTCATATAATCAAGAAGACAACAAAAAAATGGACTGCCATCACTTCTCTTTAAATGCTTACTTGTGGCAGGGCTGTAGAGGCTGCAATAAACAAGCAATATGCGATTACAATTAAAGCCTATTTTATAATTATTCAACAAGGTAGTTTTACCGAGAGTGATTCTCTGAAAAACTCTTCCCATCCAGTGTGGCTGGTATCAGAAGTTCAGTTTACAGTGTTTTACTGGGTATCCAGCACAGGGGAGCCATAGCCCAGTTTGTAGCAGAAGACCAAATTGCTGGGGCAGGCACACCTTGCCTTTTTCTTGCAATGGGAGATATTTCAGGAGCAGTCTCATGGGTGTCCACTATGCTCAGCCTTTGACCACATAATGGTGACTGATGGTTTACAGGTGCACCCTGGCGCAGTGCTCAAATTGCTACGCACATTTTGTTTCAAAACACTCAGCTGGGAATGGGGGTGATATATCTCACAGCACCTCATATAGCCCCATCACACAAGTACTCTGAGTCGTGGGAAAGAAAAAACCTGCATATTGGAGCGACATTTTGACTGAAGAATGTGAGTACTTGGATTATGCCCCGCATTATGCTGCAGATGGGTATTGAATTTTTTTATCCTTATTAATATGTGTCATCATTAAAGTACATTAAGAATCAGATACTGTGCATGGAGGAAATTGAGTTTTTAACAGTGTCCTTTCAAGCCTACAGGAGGATAAGTATTTGTGACTAGAATGATTTTGAGTGCGGTATCACTTCAAGCTACATTTAGTTCCTATAGGTCCTAAACTCTGCAACAAGAATGTCAAAATTGCTTCTTTAACACTGTTTAAGAAACCTCTTTTGCACTAATGATAGACCTTTGAGACTTTCAAGAAACCTAAGGGACATTTACATATCTTCTCCTCGGGAAGCTTTTTAACTTGGCAACGCGCTGTTGTGTAGTCGTTGCATATACTTTTCAAACACCTACAACAAGGCCTACGCAAGTCCCCCTAACACTTCACAACAAAATAGCGATGAAAACCATTGCACTGCTTGAGTAATTTTAATGCCCTTGTGGACTCTGAGTCAGTAAAAACACAAGCTGAAACTGAGAATGCCTGAAAACACTGCTCTCTTTCCTCCATTTTAAATGCGTTGTTCAAGCTGTGATGAAATGCTGTGTGCCACTGCCAATATGTAATGTATTAATTCACGGACCAGGAGAATGAAAATCATAATGAGAGCTATTCAAATTTAATTTACCAAAATACTTTAAAAGTAACTGGATATTAAAGCAGCCTCTGCATTTTCAGCATCACTGTTCACTATGTTAACCTATGTCAGAGCTCTGCTTTGGCTCAGACTGCCTTAAGGAGGCTTTGTTAGAAAATAATTGCACTTGCATCAAGCATCCTGCTACCGCTGCTACTACTGCTGCTGGAACATATTATTCGAAATGTCCAGCTGTGAATGCTCACTTTAATTTAGTGTGTATTGAGTGTCCATCTTCAGCATCGGTGCCTTGTCAATCATGAGTAGAGCTGCATATTTTGGAACACAGTACAAAACTGCACATGGTTTGTGCTCTATATGTTAAGTGAGTAAGTAAGTGAGTGTCAGTCAACTCTGTACATAGTCATCATCTGATCCTTAATACTGAGTTTTAAGTTTCAGGTTCGAAAAAAACAATATGTTAGAAAATATGTGATTTCTTTTCATTTATTTATCTGTGGATCTTTGGTTGTCCATGTCAGTAAAATCAATGCATTACAAGTTTTGTTTTGAGGTCCTTGGAAATGAATGTGTTGATGGCATACGCTAATGGAATTTCTTTCTAAAAAAATACAAATAGAAAATTGGAAAAGATAAAAACACACACACACATACACACACACACACACACACACACACAAACAAGCCCAAACGCACACGCACACACACGCACAGGCACACACACGCACACACACACACCTGAAATTGCTTTGCCCTCGTCAGCACCATATATTGTTTTAAACCAAACAAAGATGCAGATAGCATACTCTAGATTAAAATCATAGCAATATTCATACATCTGAAACTCTTTTAGGTAGGCAAAAAGTCCTTTACAGTATCGTGGAGGTCTGATGGAATGCTGCACTATAATGTCCCACATGCATTCACATTACCTATGCTGGCATGTTACCAGACCTCATACTGTCATAGAGTCCTTTCAAACTGGCAAATACAGACCACAGGGAATTTGTTAAGATAAGCCCTGTTAGTGAAAACAAATTAAATATCAGCTAGGTTACACAAATTCTCACCTTTAGTTCCTGTCGATGACATTATTTTCAGATTTCGGACTGTGGTGAATGAAGTCACACCCCCAAACTTCTGTCTTGCCCACTTGACCAGCTCCTCATCTTGAGTGGGAAAGTCTTGCTTGTGGACATTGTCGTGATGTTGATTACCATGCAGAGTAATTGTGGAGTCATTTTTTACCTGGAAAGTAGAGCCCAAGCAAACACCAATTAGTTTCTTTCAATAATATTTCCAGAAAGAACACAGTCAGACTCACTTAGGTCCTAACATCATGAGTCTGTCTGCTACAATAAAACAGAACGGAGTGAGTGAGCTTAATATCTATTCATATTCAGCTCATGTCTGCTCATATTTTGTCATACAAAACATCCCATCCTTCTCACTCTCCGCTGTTACTTTTTCTTACCCTCCGCCCAACTCTCCCTCTATTCTCTGAGCAGGGTGCTGTTAAAAAGAAATGTTTATTATGGTTAAGTGTCCACGAGCCCAGTTGCACAACCCTGTTGGAGCCATGGTCTTTCCTTTACTTCCTGAGTGGGGCCAGGAAATGGGACCTTTTTTAGCTTTGTGCGTCACCGCAGTCGGCTGCAATCTGGCTCCATACAAGGTATAAATATATACATCCATCCCATCGACTAGACACTGCTGTTTCCTTGTCTGGGCCAATGGGAAATAATGGAGTTTACATTAATCTTTGCATGAAGGGGGGCACTGGGAATATAGTAGAGATTGTCTACAGTAGATTTTAAGACAGTTTGACATATGACAAAAAAATTTGCACATTAAAAAAATAACGACAACATGCTCCAATTTTATTTTGGGCTCTTCCTTCTACAGATTTGTTTTCCTCTTCTTCAGAGGACCAAAGGCCGTAGTGGAAAGTGAAGTACCGTGCCTGTTTATTTTGTAAACACTTAATGCTCATGGACGCTCATGAACAGCTCATTTTGTCAAAGGAAACCATTCTGTTTGTTTTTTTAGGACAGTATAATTTGTTCGTCTACCAGAAATTATTTCAAGTTCAATTTTAAACTCAAATACACTGAGCAGTATAATGGGACACCATTTTATTTCATGTTTCAAAGGTCCCATAAATAAAAAGTAAAAAGTAAGATTAAGGCAGTAATTTGTCGGCTGCAATGCCAGAAATAATGGAGAGCGCAAATGCAGAAGACCCTGAAACACTGACCAATCAGAGCAGACTGGGCTTTGTGGGAGGGGGGCTTAAGGAGACGCTAAAATGGAGTGTTTCAGACAGAGGGTAAATACAGGTATATTCAGACGGACAGTAAACATGTTCGGATAAGAAACTCAAAATACGAAAGCATGCTCATGCTGCGAAATGAGCATATGTCCCCTTTACTGTGCTTGTTTTAATTATTTCATTTACTCAGTCTACTTATTTTTGAGCTTTAACCACAATACAGATTAATATTTGGACAAGGCAACAAATGTTTTTCAGCTCATAGCATCATGTTTGCCGGGCTATTTTAGAAAGAACTGTATTTTCTGTAAATCAGCCTGTTAATATTTATCAGGTGGAGTATTCTTGTTTAAATAATTAAAATCTTCCCTGGCCTGTCTAGTATGTGTGACTATATTTGTGTGCATGTCCTTGCGTCACAAAGGGAGACAAATGGTGAAAAGTCAAATAAGCAAGGGGAATTCATTGGTCTTTCTACATGAATATTTGATTGACATGAGATCAAAGATAGCAGGGAAATGTAAATAAACAAAATAAAAGAGGGAAAAGAGGTCACGGCAGAAGCAGGCAGAGGATGGGAAGAAAAAGGGAAATAATGATGTTAACTATTTTAATGATTACAGTGGAAGTTAACTCCGACTAGTCTCAGTGTAGTGGGTTTGACATTTTGCAGGCTCACAGTAAAGTTCAAGGAACTCAAAGATGTTTTGAGAGAAAAGCGCATTTACAGGATATTACAGAAAGTTCTGATACCAATCAGTCTGCCTTGGGATGGATATATGAGTTTTAGATACTAGATTCCATCTTTTAATCTGATCAGTAACCTTAGATTCTTCAATAGAAGGTGATCTATATATTTAACAGTAGCCTAATATTAAGAATATTATAATGCATAATGTGGGAAATGCAGGGAAAAACCTGCTTCTGCAACTAACAAAGTGTTAAATAATATACTGAAAAAAGTAAGACCCACAAGACTTTATAGACAAAAAAACTTACCGATCTTGTTCACCGTGTTTTTTTTAACAACCCTGTGTACTCAGGCAAGTTTCTGAAGGCCAACAAGAGCTGTGAATGTGACACTGAGCCAAGCTGTCAAGCTGGTGACGTACTTTCTCAGACGCAGAACAGATGTTTCTCTTACACTGCAATCTGCAGTAAAACACTATTATCCCCCAGTGATACTGCTCATCCCATGAAAACATCCTGTTGTCACAGGCAATGTTGTCCAGGCTCTCGACAGGACATGATACAGGATGTGGTATCACACTGCTGTCAGCATATCAGTTACTGGTGACATTTCTGTAAATATGTCATCACCATTATTGGTCAGCTCTGATTTTTATTATATCTTATTTTACCTGTCTACTATCAGTTGGAATTCATGTCAGTATAAAAGTACAAGCATTAATTCATCTTTTTTTTGTCAGCGTAAAATAATTTTGTGTGTTGAAGCGGTTAAAAAGATGCTTCTGACAAGTGATGCTTCAATGTGCAGGGGGAAAGCTCTGACATTTGCGAGTCAGCTGCCAAACAGATTTGCAACATGGAAACATGGAAGACAAACAACCAGCTATAACGTTATAATAGTAATAGACACAATGTGAATTTAGACGCGTTTTGTGTTTTTAATTAACCCGAATAGAGTATTAATGAGTGTACAAAAGTACAACTTAGCCAAACTGACACCAACATGAGTACTACTGAGCGTGTGCAAGAAAACTTGCCTGATATCGGACAGAATTGTCAACTAAAGGTTTGAGCCAGGCAATGACAAAACAGCACAGAAGGTTGAAACCTCTTCCTTCTCGTACTGATAGTATCTACAGTTGTTAAATAACCCTAACTTCAATGGTTTAAATGTTGGTTTAATCAAAGTTATTATAATTTTCCATGAGAATAAGGTGCATTATCTACAGAAACAGTAGTTCCATGTCTTGACCACAACTGGAAGTAATCAATGTTATTCATTAAGAAATTAGGTCTTTCATCTGTAACATATTCAGAATGAATTATAGTTCAGTTTGAGGCAATCTTATTTGGACACCTCAGTCCTTTTTAATATATTTTCCTGTTTAAGACTGGCTGTTTAGTTCAGTTTCAAAAGACTGTGACATAAAACTGTTCTGTCAAAATGGAACGTAACAATATGTTTGTGTTTAATTCACCCTGTTAGGTTCATCGCCAATTTGAAACACTACAATGACCGAACACTTTCCCCCATAGCAGTATTACTCCTCGATTTAATTAGACACTCAAGCAGCTGAATAAAATTTGTTTCCTTGCATTTCTGGTTTTAATTCCCAGATATAATCT
This sequence comes from Echiichthys vipera, assembly GCF_963691815.1. NCBI lineage: Eukaryota > Metazoa > Chordata > Actinopteri > Perciformes > Trachinidae > Echiichthys > Echiichthys vipera. The sequence continues at coordinate 19,691,957 of NC_139841.1, forward strand.
ACAGACAGTCTGTTAACCTCCAATTTCATTGGAACATTAATTTTACAGCTGATGCTTTGATCAGCCCCTCTTGTTGCTGGCCACTCTAAAACTTCTCTTACCGATTTATAGTTTAGGTAATAAAAACTCAAAAACCACAAACTGCCTCGCGCAGAGCAGCCACTGGGGAATGACTATGGAAAAATCAACATGGTTCATTGTCTCTCTTAAGCTGCTCTCTCCAGAGCTGCACAGCTGTGGCAGTTTGACTGTATGTAAAACAGCTGGTACTTGACAGAAGCTAAATACAGAAGAAGAAGAAATGTGTAATCATAAAAAACTGTTAAAATAACCACTTACAAATCATTATTTATGATGAGTTAGAACTTGTTAGACAATCTCTTATATCAACACTAGTGATAGGTCGATTAATTGGTCGACTGATTAATCAGGGCGATTGATGCCTTTTTGTTATAATCGAGTAATGCCTGCGCCCCCAAGGCCGATTAACAGAAATGTTTGCAGACACATCTGCAGGAAGCCTTGCCAGTGTGACTGTTGCAGAACGAAGTAAGTGCCCCCCCCCCCCCCCCCCCCCTTGTGTCAATTTCCCCATTCTACGAGCAGACGCCAGCTTCACGGTTCAACCAGCTAAACTAGCTTACAGGGCTTGAAAAAACTATTCTATGGGTGTCCCCAGTCCCCACTCCTACTGCAGGGAGTGGGGGTAACATTGATCAGATTTGTCATTTGGGATGGTTGTGGGATGCTAAGCAAGTAACTGTGAATTAGTGGCTGTCCACAGAAGAGCAAAAACTGTTGTCACATTTTTTTTAAACTATGTTTCAAGTTGACTCTTAAGCAATCAAAAATGTGAACACTTTTTCAGCATGATAATATCCAGTCTGATTGTATGGTTATTGTTGTAGCTGTCCTGTCTAACCCATGCTGGTGGGTAAGAATGTTTGTTTGGCTATATGTATGTCTTAAGGAGTCTGTCAATTGGCGACATGCTCTACTGTTGTCAATTGTTTTTGTGTGTATTTTTTTAATACCGACCATGCACCCAGAAAAATGTTAGGTTTGAGACTGTAAAAAAGAAGTGAACGTAGACACCATGACATCACCCGTTGGTTTGGTTTAGCTATTTCGACCATAAACACATTAGGAAAATGTTTACTGAGGTGATAAATCAAGTGAGAATAGGGTAAGTTTTCTCAAAGAACTCTACACAATCTCACTTCTTTTTGCAACCAGTGGAGTGGTACCCTGCTGGTCATTAGAAATAATGCAGGTTTAAGATTGGTGTAAGAGCAGTCTGAATGTTGATGCAGAAAAACAAAGATTACTCACATAAATGTTGACATCTGCGTTGATGTTGAATAGGCCGAAGGCCATGTCTGGCGATGTGAGGATAAGGTTAATTTGCGTGGCATTGGTCAACTCCAGAGAGAACATCTTGGGATCCTGAGAGGAAAAAAAATTTCATATTACAACTTGAGTACTTTAGAAATGATCCCAATGTACTAACTGCACATTTAAATATATGCAGCGCCACTTAGTTAGCTGTTAATTCAGTGCTGCTTAACCATGATAATGAAGACACAACTTCTATCTCTGTGTGAAAGACCTTGGAGTTCATGATCGTGTCGTAGGCAGAGAAAGTTTGGCAGCGGTGTGAATCTCAAGGTGGAACACTGGGACTGATTAGGAAGATAAATGAATCAAGTGGCATAAATATTCACTCACATTGTGAAGCCATCCATATGGGAACTACTGTGCTGCCTATAATGAGCTTTTTGGTAAGTGTACCATGCTGAGGGTGGGCGGTGTTATAAACAAAGTAGTGCAATCAAAAAACTAAAAAACTTTATGAAATGTTTTGAGTAGTTAAAACAATGGCTCTTGCTCCTATTAAATAGTTGTTAACTGTGTTAACGTACAGGACTGTGTGGGGATACATTTGACTCAATAGGCTTGTTTAAAGTGTTTGCTGGGATTCATACTTAAGATTTTTTTTAAAAGCACATCATAATTATGTGTTTTAAGCATTTTATAAAGTTTGACTTTAAGTATGAGAATTTGTTAAAAACAGTTATTACCTTTTCTGTACAGAATGAAAATCAGCCTATATTCCTACTTCAAGCCATCCTTTGTTTTCTCTATGAAAGAGAATATAGCTATTCCCCAATTTGCAAACCTCCCTATCTTGCATGGGGTGTCATTAAATGAACAGACCTCAAGTTGACGGAGTAGAGAGACATTTTGCTTGCGGCACCAAGTTTAAAAATAGTTCCAACTGCAGTTTAATTCTACACACGTTTGATTTCTTTTCTACCAAAAGTCAGTTGGGGATATGACAATTATTTTTGTTTTTGCAACAACGAAAATGTCAACACATGCATCTCCCCAGAAAAAGCATTGCCAGTCAATTGAGCAGTGCTTGTAGACAGGCAGGAAGCTGTCTTTTCTGTCTGTCTTGGTGTTGGCATAGACATTAATGAGGTAATGCAGCTTGGTTCTATTCTTACATTTCCATGCAGTGTAAGTCAACAAGGGAAAGAAGTCAAGAGCGAATGAAAATCTACTAGAATCTATTATTTACCCGGTGTGCAATGAGCTGCATTTTTAAAAATGTGTTTATACTGTAAGTCTATTTAACATTGAAAGAGTGGGAAACAGTCTGATAATACTCTGGAGTAATGATAAAAATATAAATACGAAGAGTAAAACCATGCTATAACATTAATAGTAATACCTACTGTGTCACTCAGAATTATTTTAAGTAGTGTAGTCTTATTATCAATTTATGTATTTCTTATAACTTGCAGCCCAGTATCCTCCTACACATGGCTGAGCCTGGTGGTAGTTATACTGTATATAAAACCTCATTAATAACATAATTTAACACATAATGTAATATCTCATTAACCATGTTTTCAGCTGAGGGTAACACAATCGTGATGTGTTTCGCTAATAACCACCACAGTCAGTCATTCTATGAATCAGCCTTAATTACCATGCTCCACATGTGCGTAGAGTAAAGCTGGTACTGCCTGGTTTTATGGATGTAAGTGGTGTTGAGTAAACCTTCACTGTGGAATAATAAGTCTGAGTTTAGAGGGTTTTTTTTATTTCCAAGACTGACTTAATTCCAATAAATCCTCTTTATAATTACTTATACTCCTGTAATGGCCCTGAGATAATTGGGCTAGGAAAAGTGAAAGAGTTATGGATTTGAAATCAGTCAAAATCAATGCATTAGAAATGAACAACACCTTTCAAAAAAAAAAAAGTATCCCTCCGATGTGAGGCTTTTGTGGGAATTTAACATTCATAAATACACAGTTCTGCTTTCATCCACCTGTGATGCCTTTTGACAACCAATACTTTATTCTGTTTATGTAAAGGTAGATTGTTTTCAGAGCTGGGCCTGCTGGGGAGACAATAAGCATGCTGGGGAAACAGTGTGAATCCCTAATATTAAATTCATTTACTTGCTACCTGATGTTGCCGGAGCTTGATCCAAGAGAATTGTGATGAGCTCAGGCCTGAGCTATGGAAATGTTCAGACCCGTACAGAACAAATTAGGTCTGTGGAGACCACCAACAAATTGCCTATGAGCAAAACACATGCATTTGAAGAGAAGCTTGCACACCGAGTGCAATGGATAGAGTGATATGTGCACACACACACACACACACACACACACACACACACACACACACACACACACACACACACACACACACACACACACACACACACACACACACACACACACACACACACACACACACACACACACACACACACACACACACACACACACACACACACACACACTCTCTCTATATCACCAATGCATTGTGCAGAGCAGGTTTTGCACGAATGCTGCCCAGCATAAATGTGCTCCCTTCCTCATTTATTTATTTATTTATTTAACTGGCCAAAGGGGGCACTGCAATCCCAGGTGGAAACGTAGTGACATGTGTTACTGAATGGACCAGAAGTCAGGATCCCCATAGGGACAAAACAAAATAGCTTTTTGTTGTAGTTTTAGCATTGATAAGGCACTTTCTTTCCATCTGCAGTGCATTTATTTAGCTATGATCAAAAGAATATAGCCTTATTGTCCTGAAGACAGAAGGAAAATAAAAAGGACTGAGTTATTATAACACATGCCCTTCACAGACAGAATCTGAGACTTTGAATTGTAGTAACAAAATGTCTTCCCAGAAATACCACTCATTATTTACCTGAATTGTCAGGCACGTACATACGGTAAATGAATGAATGGCATTTCCTGTGGAGTTCATTGTGTCTCACACAGAGATAACTCAGCGATGCTTTCTTTAAATACTCCTTTCTAATGAGCCTCATTGTCTCTGTGTGTGGTTTCCCCCTTCACCCTTTTGTGACTTTCATTCTTTCATTTTGAACTCTGAATCATGACTGTTGCTGACCCTGATCACTCACCTTTCTACTTTTCTTCCTGCTCTTTCAAGATACAATTGTTTTCCTGCATGACTTTTTTTTTTCTTTTTTCTTTCGAGAGAGACCATTTTTTGAAGGGCCTCCGCTGATGCAGTTTCCAGTTATTCTTTTGGCTCTCTCCCTTAGCTTGAATTGGCTCCACTGGTGTAGTCTCGGCCTTGTGCCAAAACCCTGACTACCCAAGGCGGTGTGTGACATCAATGGGCCCTGTGCAAGCAGCTCCTCCCTATGATTTCTCCTGGCCTATGCAGCCCCTTGATGCTCCCTCTATAATTCTCTGTGCGGTCAAACTGTGAGAGTCAACTGTCTCTGGCAGGTTGTAAATCAGTATGAAACACAAAAGAGATGGGGAAGAAGGTGATAAGAATATTGAAAGGACAAAGAAAGGGGGAGGCAAGAGCAAACCTCCTATCTGACTGGACAGTTTGGCAAGCGATGAAGACATTCCCTTTCCTCTGTGTTTACAAAAAAAAATGTTCTAAACAGACAGTCGAGAGCAGATAAGGCGTCTGTGTTAGCAGATCTTATGTCCACTTTCTTCTTTCGTTTGATAAAACATCCAGTCGAGTCCCACAAGAGAACAGGATATGCAAACGCTGTGCGTCCATTGCATCACAAAGATTCCAAGCCAAATTCCTTTTGTGGACTCCCGCAAACCCAACACCAGTTTATACTATTTTGTAAGACGACTTTTATAGTTATTTGTACAAACTCTACTTTTTTGCAATGAAATGTGTCTTTTCTTATTCTACCACAAAACACGATGTGTGTGGTTTTAGTTCGCAGGCCGAAGAAGATGACTGAGAGAGGCATTTTCCTCCCAATATGCTTTAAATCTGTTTTGTCATCAAACTGTTTTTTTCTTCTGATTTCTATTCCAATAAATATGCTGTAACGCTGTAGTACATTAAATGAGACTAAATACTTGGCAAAAGAGTTCAGCAACATGTACGCCAATAATAATAGTAATATGATATGCTTGCACAATGTTTAACACACTTAAAAGTAAACTAAATAAGGAAAATATCACTTACAGATCTGGGCACATGTGAGGATAACCCAGCTTCATTGCTAAGAGACTTATGTTAATGTCTCTTTGTGTAAAATAAAAACTACACTCCACGATCTTTAAACATCACATCCAAAAGAATTAATTCTGTAAGAAAAGCACTCATACTGTGTAAATCAGCTTATCTTAGTGATAATGTATCCCCTAAGAGATACATTATGACAGGATTCTCAATAGCCTTCAGAGAAGCAACTGAAGGAAAGGACCTTGAGTGCTTTTATAAATTTTATAGAGGTGATGGATTCAGGCAGGCATTGTATTACGGCCTCCTATCATGGTCCCTTAGCTAGACTGCACATAGCACATCTGCTTCCCTCCTCATAATCACTACCAAATGAGAAAGAATGGCCAACAGAGTGAAAAATAAAAAGAGACAATGAATAAACAGCAGTTGCTTAACACACGTAATGTGAAAGTCTTACATAAAGCACTCCAAGTGAGAACAAAGGAGAAGCAGACAAACAGAGCACTCTGATAAAGAGATGACTAATGTGAGCTAACAGACGATTTTGTACAATGAAAAATGGAGTCTGGCACAGCAATAACAACATATAGATTAAAAGTTTACTAAAGTTTATTCCCTGGTGTCATTCCCAAAAGCTAAAAGATTTATCATGAAAATGACACCATACACTATCTGCAATTATGGTGTGTTTGTTTAACAGAAAAATGAAGTATTTGAACACAGTCAGAATCGAAGAGCTTGTTGTCTGTTTAGTCTGCTTAGTGTTTAAAAAACAACAAACGCGGCATGGTGGGAAACCCCATCTTTCTGGTATGTCTGGCATCTGTTAAGGGTTAGCTTCCTCTGATAAAAGCTGGACATGGAGTGTGTGTGTTTATATTTTAAAGTGTGGGATGAATGTTTTTGGGTGGGTTATATATCTAAGGGATAGAATAAATAAAGTATTGCACTTATATAACATTGTCAGACTCCAGATAGACCGTTTTTAAATTTGTCAGCCACAGTTTTTGTTACTAATGTGGCCTTGAGCCACTAGCCTTAAACAGAGAGGAGGTGTGAGCTACAGAGGTGTGGTAAACTTGTGAAAATCTGGGAGTATGGAGTTAGAAATAAATATTTTCACCTGTAGTCTTCAGATTCCTACAGTCTTCTGATTCTAGTGACATCACTTGAGGTAAAACCAGTGGAGTTCCCCTTTAAATGTATACCAACAGGATCAAATCCCACAACATGTCAGTTAATCTGTCTGACTCTTCTGACTCTATTTTATCCAGTTGATATCTGTGTTGTGCACAATAACCTCTGATTAGGTCATTCCAAATCTGCCATTTTTCACCTTTCTGTCAAACGTCAGTGTTTCAAGTTTCTTGCCTCGGCTCCTCACATGACCCACTCACCCGCCTACCCAGCTGCTCCTCCGCTTTTATCTATGGGTTTTTGCAAAGCAGATATTCTGACTTGTCATAGTAGGCAAAACACAGGTTTAATTAACAACACTGAGCTTTGTATAATTGTCCCGGTAAGCAGTGACAGTGAGCCTGCAACCAGAGCAGTTCAGTGGAATTCAGCAATCACTAATTCTATTATTTACGCCTTCACCTTTACCATTGTGAATTCAAACTGATCCCCTGTGTTTGTAACCATGAGTGACATATTTTATTATCTGAAATGCGTTAAAAGGCGTGCATGTGTAAAAAGCAGTGACAGACACACTGCTTCTTCCTTTTAGGTAAGACTGGACTAGATATATAAGGTCTGATGAAAAAAATTATTAATTAGCAGATTATAATATACCCATGAGAGGCCACGGTATTGGATTTCAGTGACAAGTAAGCTGTGTTGTCAGCTTGACAGATAGCTTTAGTGCTGATTGTGCTGCATTTTAATTTGCTATGTTCTCTTTGCAAATGGCATCTGGTCTACTGAGCAGGTTTTCATTTCCTGCTGAATTTTCCATTATATAATTGCAATTTTTCTGGCTGAGTGTCTGACATTTTACTAACTGTCAAGCACATTCCTCACTCATTTACATAATTAGCACTGGTTCCACAGCATCACATTAGTATAACCTTGACATGCTTACCGTGGCAGCAAAGTTCAGGTTAAGGATGTGGACCTCTGCCTTGTCCTCTCTGATGAAGCTGGTCCAACAGCCAATAAGCATCTCACTCACGTACACCCATGGGTTGTCATTAACCTCCACTGGATCACACGTCTGACTTGAGGCTGTAAGAAATCAAGTAGAAATGGTTAAGCAGTGTCAGCAGGATATAATCAAGTTCCCCCAAATAATCTCTTGCCTTCCCACATTAATACGCAAATTCCAGCATTATCTAGCTGTGTGTGTCAAATGCCAAGAAGTGCGAGATAATGGCTCAATCCACAACAATCATGTCGTATTTGACCATGAATACCACATGAATGAAGGCTATTATTTAAAAGATAGATGAACCCGGCAATGTTACAGATTCCTTGTCTGAAAGGGGCTAAATCTGTTATTTGTCATGCTGAAAGCTCTTCCCTGGTCTCAGAGCACGGATGTTAAATGTGAAGGTAGGACTACGTTGTTTAAAAACAAATCTGCCGGTTCACGTTTATCAGACGTGTCAGGATCCCGGGCTGCAGTCATTCATCAAGCACGCTCACTCTGCTCTCTGCTATGAGCCTGCTGTTTAACCTGGGGATCCTTGTCTCTGGAGGCCGAATTAAACAGGGCGAGGCTCTGCGGTCATGGATGAGGTTAGGTTTTTAAATGCCTGGTGTTTGACCTGGGCTATGTATGTCTGTTCTATTGTCTAAGATTGAAATGAGTATCTGTGTGCACACACTCACTATAACCGGTCTGAAATTTCAAGAAGAACAGTGAAGAATAAAATACGGTGTTGGGGTCGGATCACTTTCCTGGCTCGTCTCCCACCATTTGCTAATTAGAGATGAAAAGGTCTGACTGGGGCAATATGCATACTACTGATGAACGCAGCCTATTACCGAGAAATCCGTATCTATCTTATCGGGGTATATGTTTTCCGATATGTGACGATATGAATATGTTTTTTACAGAACATATAGTGCAGAAAAGAATGCTTGGGTGATTTAGAAATGGTGTTGTATAGCCATTTATATATTCATTATTTAGCCATTTAATTTATTTTTTGTTTAAATTGTCAACAATTGCCTTGTTGAACATGATATTTATTTAGCTATTCTTTTTTATTCATAATAATTTTCTTAGTGTTCACTTCTAGAATTTTCCGCTTTAAAAAAGGTATCGACATTGGCCTCTGTCTTTTTTTGCAGTATGTTATGTCCTGACTTTGACAGTCTAGATTTTGGAAAGCAGAAGTAAACTCAGTTGTTGTGACCATTCCCGTGCTTTGCATTGTGGTATATAGTAGGCAAGATAAGACTGGTCTGACACTAGGGATTGCGTCTCTCTCTTCAGCTTTGTCTTTTTTTTGGGACGAAAACATCGTATATCGTTTTTCTTAAAGCAATATCGTTATTGGAGAATTTCAATATCAGCCAACGCTAGCGAGTATAAACAACTGTTTTAATATAACCCTAGTATCTAATCTGGATTTACTCCTTAGGACAAAGCCTTAAAGCCAACCACCTTCACTATGGACTGAGCTGATATGGGACCAGTCAGAACTACTCTGTCCTGCGTCTCAGCATTGGATATATGCATATCTACAGTTAGATGAATATGAGTAATACACGCCTAAGCATCCACTATGCATGCCTCGATCACCCCCAAAACAGCAGGTGCTGAAGCATAAAAGGGGGTAAGACTGATATCATAACTGACACAACTAATTTAGTAAGCAAATGCTGCATGACATACCGCTCGGCTGACTTTTATGATGTATTTGGTCTGTTTACCCAGCAGGCTCAATCCCTCAGAGAGGAGATGTGGAGTGAAACCAGTGAGATGAGAAAGAAAGAGGAATCGAGAGGAAAGGGTTAAAAGGAAATTGCAAAGTTTGGAAGGTCAACAGGATGTGCCTTATTTAGACGCAGCACTGATCAAAAGACCCTGGTTGAGGCGATGTCATCACTAGCGGTGGAGGAGAATGGACAGAGATAAAATAGGACAGAAAGGGATAAATGCGATGAAGATGGAGCTAGAACATGTTACATAATCAGCTTTTTGTTCTCCCCACAATGGAAACTGGCTAGTATCAAGGACTCTTAGTCATTTGTTCAATTTATTCATTTGTTCATAACATCTCTGACCCACAAAATCACTGATTAGATATTATTTTAATTTGATCACAGTTACACTTTTAGAATTAGCTTGTCGCAAACAATATATGAGGGGCTTCTTACTGTTGGAAATGATACATATTTTGTTTGCAGCCCATTAATATCTTATATCCCCCCATTTTCTGGAGGAGTAATACATTATAACATTGTATTTTATAGTCAAATCAAGGACACATTTGGCACTTATGAGGTGATTGAGAGGGGGGACTGTATCATTCCTGAAACAACGTCCTCACTGTTTCTTAGTTTGCTCAGCTTTAGACCTCAGCTTTTCTAACAAATCAAGATGGAGAGCCATCCCTGCTCCCTTGCCATCTCTTTTTCTCTCCCTCACCCCAGAGGTCAAGGCTCGTTTCCTGTTATTCTGGCCCCCTTTGTTAATGTCTGTTGCTCAATATCCACATCCATAAAGTTATTTCTCTCTTGTTCTGCTGTGACAGAGTCAACGGCCCATGACTGTCGCCCGAGAGGTCTTGATATAAATCACACTGACTGCGTAAGACTCTGCGTGCGTGTGAGCGTGTGTGAGCGTGTGTGAGCGTGTGTGAGCGTGTGTGAGCGTGTGTGCGCGCGTGTGTGTGTCTGTGTGTGTCACTGGTCTCCTTTTTACGAGTCACCATAGGATATGAAGAACATTCATTTTGCCCTCTTGACCCCGGAAATGCCAATGGCCTCACTAAGCGATTTGCTGGTAAATGAGGTATAGAAGAACCATTCCAATCCCTGTCCTCTTCATCTACTTATATCAGTCCCCTCCATTTCCCATTCCATTTGAAGACATGTTTATGGATGTTGATGATTTCCATTTAGATGTTAGGTATGAGGGGGAGATGTGAGTAGAACACATTAGGGAACATTAGGGAGGACAGAAAATGGGCTCAATTCATGAAAAGTGCTTAGAATCAGATTTGATCTCAAGTTTGCTGTCATTCTTCATGCAAATTCCAACGAATAAGTATCAATGAATTTGTATTGCCTTATTAACGATACTTTATGGCCAATTTACCAGACTAAATATGCACTTTTATTTAACTGGAAACATATCAAACGTATTGCAAACTGATCAAATGTTTATGGAATAAAGACCAATGAGTTTGCAGCTAAAATCGATGATTGTCAATTTGCTGTTAGTGCAGTTTTTGGAGAAAGCACAATTCACATTTCCGACAGTGCCAGTATCTGTAAGGAATTAATAACTGACAATAGGATGCACTTTAAACTGCCTTCAGCATTCTCCTGGTTATCTGCAGCACCCTTATTACCAAGAACAAACTCTCCCATCTTGTAACTTCACATGTCTGCTCTTTCTTTCCTCCCCTTCCAACCTATTAATTATAGTGATTCCCATAGCTGGCTGGACAGACTCAACTAAAATATATATACACTACAGCTAGCCTGACCAAGAATATCCCAGTAAAATACTTCCTGTGTGAGTGTTATCTCCATTGTCTCAAGATTTACAATAAAACAGTCTATAAAAAGGTAACTAACTTAGGATACCAACCTGAATCTGAAGCTATTACGGTCTGCATAATAATACAGAGATCACCATAGCTACACTGTGGAAACTTTGTAGCGGGAGGGAAGTACTGTTAAGGGAAGTAGCCCTTAACAGTATTTGTCCTTTTTCTGCTTTTTTCTCATTAGTGCTTGAATACAAATACATTAAGTCCCTGACAGCGACTGTTATGACATGCTAATGGGAGCACATACACCACTCTATTTTTTAAAATTCTCTAAAACACTTAAACAATTGTGAAAGACGACCAATTTTGCTACAAATGTAAATGCATTTGTAAATGCAGAAATTAACATGTATATTTCAAAACTGTGTGGACAAAACTACATTTTATTGTTACAGAAGCTCCAGGAAATATGTTTTAACAACATGAGCGCTCATTGAGTCATTAGCGAGGCCAAAAATGCATTGTAGGGTATGTGAGTAGTGCACAATAGGCTTCAGCCCACATACATTACAATACAGCCCACATAATCCAACTTTACAGTAGCATTCACTACATTTTAATGCACTATGTCAACATTATGGTGATAAGAAAAAAACAGTTTTAAATGACCCAACCAAACTGAAATGACTTTTCTCTCACTGTAGGTGGAGAGACAGTGGTGAGCTGCACAAACCTAGAGTGGCAGAATGCCTTAAGCAAGAAAATTGAATAAGTGTCGCTTTACTTACTTATATGAGCACTAGTTCACCATACAAGAAACTTGTATAGGATGACAAAAAATTGAGAAGTCACATGTCCTATGTCCGAAATGGCACACTGTGGCTCCCGAATGGCCATAACTGCACAAAAAGAAGAAGCACCTAAACATAGAGGCACAGTTGATTTTTCACTGTCACTGTATATCTGACTGACTACATTATCACATCCTGTGATAGAAGTGCGGTCATTACAAATGCAGCATACTTGAAAATGGCAGATTTGGTGAAAATGGTGGTCAAGTTTTGATCTTAGTGTTAGCTAGTATCTTTTAGCTGTCAGCTTCTGCCAGTAAATTAAAGACCTGCTTTTCTGTATGTAACACTGTCGGCTCAACTTTGAGCATCAGTGCTGTGTTGACATTGCAGAGTACTGACAAGCAATGGCGAGACCTTGGATTTTAAATTTCAACTGCCCCTTAATAAAAAGGTTCATTTAGATTCAAGGGATAAAGGACCTGGAGCCCATTAACAAGCTGCCTTTTCACTTACCCCCGGTGAGCAAGCAGGCAGGCTTGATTTCAAGCCCGGTCTTTTATGCCTTCCCTCATTATAAGTTACTGTGGAAAAGACCATCGGCTACTTGCCTGGAGTTTACATGCAAAAGGAAGTCCTGTAGAGCTTGACGCTTCGGAATTTGAAAGAAAGAACTGAGGTAGGGGGTGGTGGCGGGTGGACAACGTCAAGACCAACTGTCTCCCTTGGTTCCTCGGGATGGAGTAAATTGTGTCCAGGGTCAGCCAATGGAGTCGTGGGGGGGGGGGGGGGGGGGGGGCAGTGCTATCAGAGTTAGTCGGAGAGGGAAACGGGAGCTTCAAGGCTGGCTCAAGTCTCTCTCTGGACTACACACACACACACACACACACACACACACACACACACACACCTATTGTCCCCACGTTTCCGCAACTGCAGATTGAGGCCTGACCATCCACAGGAAGGTAAACAAGCCCTTATCAGTGCTCTGCAGGGGCCTGCACTGTCCCCTGGCCTCTCACCCTTACATACTACACATAACACACTCCATACAACACACAGGCTTTCTTGACCATCTCACCTCCCTCTCCCTAGGTTCTGAAATTGTATCCAAAAAATTTGCTGATTAGTCTAGTCATTTTAATAGCTTAAGACTTTTTCGTGTGTGTCTGTGTGCCAAGTCCTGCGTCCAGTGTTTGCCGAAGAGGAACTGAGGATGTGATAGCGGGTTTGGAGACAGCCTGTCTTCACACTAGCTCTGTTTACACCTCTGGGAGCCATTTGTCCGTCGTCTCATCGTTGTCGGAAGCCAGCAGAACAACAAGGCCAACAGTGGCGTATGGAAGGTCTATGGCTCACTTCCCTTTGTTTTTCACTCGCTATAACTTTATGCCTCGTCTGCTGCTAGCAATTAGGCATTCCATATTCTTTGATGCAGAATCATTTGCTCATGTGGATTGCGGTTCTTTGTAAGCAAGCAGCAGCTGCAGGCATGAAAAATACATCATTTTTATGTTGATGCTCATATATACTCCCAGGTGATCTATTATATTCCCAACACCATCAGTTACTGGGTATAGTCTGTCTTTTCCATTTACTTATATGGTAAGTTTTCACCCCAGTGCACTGAAAAAGCACTGGCAAAATACAATTTATCATCTGAGTGTTAATTGGTGGATAGACAGAAATAATTTAGCAAGTTTCATGCTAACTGCGTGCAACCACAGCAGATTGAAGCTTTAGAGATTCATTGCACAGTGGTTGCTCCCAATCATTCAAGATTGATGTTACTTTGCACAACATATGCTTCGTGGAGAAGCAACAGAGATTAGCTCGTTTTTCTTGACGGATTTTTGCCAGTAAATATTAATGCTTTCTGATACGAGGGTGGCATAATAATGAAGGTTCCATTATTTCATTGAACATGTTTAAAGTGAGAAGTCAAAAGTACAATTCGTGACCCAGGTGTAAATGAAAGAAAATGAATGGCAAAACTCTAAAGTGCAATATTCAGGGTCAGAGAGGTTACCACTAAGTTGACTTACAGCTCTTTTTGTACTCCCATACTGTACCATACAAAAAGTTGGTGGACATCAGTAATAGAAGACCATTTTCTATTTTTGCTCAGTAGTTCAAAGACAACAAGAGAGCTTTAAATGTATATGGGTGCAGACAACCAACTGGGCCTCTAAGACATGAGGGTTTTTTGAATCATCTCACAGAGAGATCTGATATGTCTTCAAGTTTATCATTTCATTTTCATTATTTAACTAATGGAAGTGTCTGGACTAGGGAGAGTTGTTTGACAAGTGTAACTTTATTCCCTCCAGTGTCTGTGGGAAGATTATTAAGTATCAAGAGTTTGACTGTTGGATATATTGCAGCTACAGTATATGGGCAGAAAATAATCTGTCAGATGTCTCACAGCTTTTTCTTTGAGTCACATATTCTGCTTTCTAACACAACCGCAGGAATACAAGAAAATGAAAAATACAGCGAGGATTCTCTCATCCCATGCAGTACTTCACACACACACACAGTCAGACACGATAGAGAGATTTCAGCTCTCTGAATACAGATTGACCGGTGTGGCACCTGAATCAACAGGAAATTGACCCACCCAGTGCTTGAATCAAGAGGTTCTGCCATTATGCACGATAACACTTAACTGTACACTGAACAGCACTGACCACTTTAGATATCAGGGTATGTCTAAGCATGAACATGTTATGTTCTCTTAAGGAAAAAATGCCAATTACTTAGTACAGCAAAATTGCATTAACATTCTCTAAAATACTAATACTATGTTGGGGTTTGTTAGAATTTCCTCTAGGCCAAGAGAAAAGTTCAAAGCAAAGGCTATTCATTCGAGCAATGCCAAGAAGCATTTGAGCTGACATTTAAGTTGAGAACATTTTGTTCATAGCTATTCTGCCAAGGACAGATTAAGAGGCTGATTCTGTCCAGCATAATAGTACCCTTATTAATTAGAGTCACTAGTGAGTAAAGTTTTGATGAAATGAAGACGTAAGTTGTAACACATTCTTGTTTTGCCAGGTGCTCAGAGTAGCCCTCCCTACTCTGACCACCTTTGACTTAAACTCATAATACATAAGATTGCGGATACCTTGTTTCTAGCGGCCTCTTTGACGGTAAATATAACTGCAGGTTAACCTGTTCTTTCAGAGCCCTCCAACTTGTCATGTTCAGGGTTGCTATGCTTGTTGACTTTTTTTGTTGTTGTTTTTTGCTCTTTTGTAAACTTTATTGACACACATTGACCTCTCTACTTCCAGTCCATCCCCTATATGTTACCCTCTTAAATCCATACACACACACATCCTATTACACTTCTGCCCTTACTACAAGCCTGACTCGGAGGTTGGAAGTTCACGATGTCCGATTACAATAAAATGCAGCATAACTGGCAGTGACGAGCTCAAACGGCAGACCAACTGCTGTCAGCAGCGTCATTACCATGGCGGTACATTTGAATATAGGGAAGGAAAGGGAAGGGACAGACACATATTGGAATACACGGAAAAAAGGCAAGTAGAAGTGCTTTTATTAGTGGGTCATATGACCAATCACCATTGTTTTAACTCACTCTTTGATATACAGTAACTTAAAAGACAATTAACTAGATGAAAATATTACGCATTATAACTTTAAAGTCATAGGTGAGTCAGCTGACCGACCAAGAGTTTTCCCTCCAAATTCTGCCCAGGTACATTTCCTGTGTTTGTGCAGACCCAAGGGTTGACCATGAGTGGACAGACTTAGAGATAAGAGTACATAATGCCATGCCTTATCTGTGCAGACAGCGGGCATGCTGATATGAGCACAAGTGGCCGCCATGCTGACGAGGCGTTTATCTCGCCCACTACTAATGAGGCATTCAGTGCGCATGCAACTGCATAATGAAAAGCATTAGGCCTAAGGCCGCATGACCTTGTAGTTGCACAGTGGTGATGTTCAGGAAAAATTCAGACAAAAAGAAAAAAGGCATAATGATCTATAATGATGGGCATTATGGATTTATAACCTCTTCATACACACTAAATTCTTTCTGTACTTGAATTATTTAGAATCAGGCTTGACTATTAAATCGATGCTGGGATGCCAATTCTGATAAAAGTGACCCAGTTATGTAACATAGAGTTTGAGACCATACACTATATTCAGTATAAAGAACTTTTCCCCTTTACGTTTATGTATGAGGGCACTGTTTAACAATTTACAGAAACGAGAGTCATCAAATGGCAAGGTCAGCTTGAAATACAGTATGTTTCTGGTAAATTAAGGCACAAAGAAAAAAGTGGAAATAACAGACAAGAGCTGCTGAGTGTGCTACTGATTAGCCAAATTCCTTAGTAATAATCTAATATATTATTAATACAATCATAATAATAGTAAAGATTGACGAATTCATAATTTTTCTCTGACATTTTCTATTATTCTAAACAAATACATTCCCAGATTTATTAAAACAAAAAGAGAGAATACTAAAACAAAAACAAATACCCCCTTACAGTAGCATCATGTCATGCAAATTGCACTCAAAACTGAAAACAGACTTGCAATACATGCCATCCAACTGTACTTCTTTTTCTTTTAGGATCCCACATATAATATTATATATGCAAAACTGCATGCTAAAATAAACAAAATGTGTGAGCCGATGAAATGTATGTGGGAACAAACAGAAGAGAGGAACATGGCGTTAGTGAGGTTCTCTCACACTGAATTCTGTTTTCAAACAGAGGAAAAGCAAGGCAGTCAGAAATGGATTGTTATTTGGGAGGGGCATAACATGGAAGGAGATTGAAATCGGTCTGAGGCAGCGACAAGTGGTCGCGTCTCCCTGCCACCCAGTCTGACTGCAGGCTGAGCTGGCTCACTACAGTAAAACAGGGGAAGTGGACTGTTATGACTCTCAACGCCATATTTAACATGGCGTTTTGTTCTTTTTTCTATTACCGCATGCCTTCCGAGAAACCTATGTCATCTCTTTCCATTTCTTCTTTTGAAATCCCTGACACCCCATTTCTGTTATTTCATGTGATTGTTTAGTTATTTTCTCTAATAACTCATAATCTTTTATGCTCACTTTTACAAACTTATCATTTAACAGGGTCTCCATATCTTCTAGTATTTATCTCCGTCTTGTCCTTTCCCCTATCTCTGTTTTTCAATCCCCTATTTACTTCTCTTTTCCCACATTTACCCTCTGAACCACTTATCTGCTATTTGACGGTGACATAAATTTGACCCCCCCACTCCCTTACTGTCTCCATGAATCAGTCTCTATGAATTCTGTTATCTCTGTTTGCCTGTCTGTCTGTCTCGCTCTCTTTCCCTCTTTATGAGTCATTTTCAGACGGTCCTCCCTCCTTCCCCAGCGGCTCGCTAATCACTTTTGTGCTTTTTCTTCAGCCCGTGGAGGGAGACTCTGGGGTAGGCAGAAATGCAGCAGGGGGTCCGGCAGTTAACATCATGATGCCTGGCTCCCACTGGGAAAGTTGTTGCAGAAAGGGGCATATTCAACACTACTTCCCTGCCAGGAAACGCCGGGCATACAGCGGATAAAATCACTAAATACAAAGACTTCAGTCAGACGCATAGATGATTGCTTATGTGCCCAACTGCTAGAGCCAGCTTAAGTGGCAGCAGTTATTGTGCTTGTGATTATTAAGTGATCTGGAATTGCCAAATTGAAGGCCTTGCCTTATACAACGCCATGTAATTTGTACTTTCAACCACTCAGACTTCCATTTCTGTATAACCTTTAAAGGCCTATTAGCCTATCAAAGCTATAGGAAAACATGTATGATAAAATTTTAGAATTTAAAAGCCTTAAAAAGGGACACTGCTGACTTTACACATGAAGATCAGTTGTTACTTATCAAGGAGAGTATTAATTGGCATGTGAAAACAAGGAAAGGTAAGTCTTTTGCAAGGTTTTCTTAAAAAGAAAGCACTCAGCTGACCAAACATAGCAGGAGAATTAATTACACTTTTGCAAAGGCATCACCTCCTGTAGGATCTTGGCACAAAGAAACAGTTTAAGGCTTTATCAAGTCTAAACTTGTATTTGGAGACATCAAATTATCAACAGAGAACCAAATTACACGGTTTGCACCTGGATATTTACCAGGCAAAGAAGGTCTGATACAAGACACTGGTGAGTAGCATTAGGGGAAATTCAGGTGGTTTTGAAACCACTGAACAAACTAAAAGTTAGAATATCTCTGCCCCTGCTGTTCCTATTTTGTTTTTTTAATCTGTCCCCTAACTTTATGGATGTAGAATACTTAATCGCTCCATTCCTCTCACCCTATAAAAATGTATTTAGGAGTAAATTATGTACAATGCCCTGTGGCAGGCAGATGTTATCACATCTATGAGGAAAGGTGCCAAATTGAATACATTCATTAATTGCCTTTCAACAACAAAGCTGCAAGACTGTGTTGCAACTGTCTATTTGCAGTGCAGAAAAAGACTGAAATTAACAAGATTACCAAGTGAGTAAACATCCAAACAAAAAACCCGACAGGAAAGGTAAGTCTTGCTTTAAATAGAAAGCATTCAGCTGACTAAACATAGTGGGAGAATTAATTCCACTATTGCAAAGGCATCATCACCTGCATGGTCTTGGCGCAAACAAACTGTTAAATGGCTGAGGGGACAAATTTAGACAAATCGCGGCAGGCACTCAGAGATAAACCCGTAGGCTGGAACATGTAAGACCTTCAAAACAAACAACAAAACTTTAAACACAATTAACCTCACAGGGAGGCAATGTAGTGAAACTAAGACCAGCGTGATGCTGTCTGTTTTATTGGATCCTAAGCCTGTCCAGAGATTATGGATAAGGTGTAGACAAGAAAGAGAGGCCTGACTGATCCGAGCATACATGTCAGGAATTTTAATAATCAAGGTGTTAGGTGATAGCAAGGATGATCTTTTCTAGGTTTGAAATATATAGTCAATGGGTGATTTCATCAATCATCATCCAGAGCTGATCAAAACAGGATCTCATGCCGTACTGAACGGTAAAATGAAGAGTTGGTTGTGGTTTTAGACAGAAAATGAGTGTTGGAAACATAGACTTCTGTCAATGTAGGTCGTTTTAATCACGCTGATGTTTGTTCAAGTGTTTGTATTTTATTTCTTTTAGATTTAGTTTTAATTAGTTATTTGAGGTTATAAAATTGTGATTAAAAGTTGTGATTGACAGCTGCGATTGACTCGCGATCAGCTCATTCACTGAAGTGCAGACTCTGGTTGCAAAATTGCAACATGGCCGCACCCTTATCCGGGATACTTTGGCTTTACTTTTGCATCTTTATGAATAGTCTATGGTCGAAACTTGTTAAAGTTAAATCTGGTGAGCTTAATCAGATAACGACAGTTTTACTCTGATATGGCAGATATTTTTTTCAAAATTGGTCATATTATTTGGAAGATAGTTTATAGGGCTACATATAAATAGAATGCTATCTCAACGGCTGCTACACTACTGATATTTCCATCAGCCGGTACAAGCACAACTCAAAAATGTTAAATTTAGGCAGTCTATAGTCATGGTCGTATTGGTAGCACTGACAATCTATTGTCAAGTACAGTATGCGACAGTGTCAAAAAAGGCCCAAACCCAATACCTTCATTAGTCAACCAGTCGTCATACTGCATCTGTCACAAATTAAATAAATGCATGACAACAGACAACAGGCCAGGGGGCTGTTCAAAGGAAGTTTCAGGAAATGAAGTGGATAAATAAGCATGAGTCCTCTGGCTATACTAAGCCACTTTGCATGGTGATGCATCTATCATATATACTGTATTATGTATCTAGGACATCTATAGATATAGAAACTGTGAGTGCAATAGCTTATGTACATTCAAACCATGCTTCAGTCATCACAAATTGATTTCATAAGCCTTATATCAAGGTGACTGGAGGATAAACATAAATAAACAGTTAAAACAAACTGAGCTCAAGTTAGACACTATACCGTTGCCCGCAATTGGCCAAGAGTGTCATGGGATTTGTTGCAGGCTGCAGGCTATTTTTGATTTACTTTTTTGCTTATTTTTTCTGTGTTTACTTCTTCTTTTGAGGAACTTTCACATTGTGTCTGCCCCCACAGTGATTTGCGGCTGGCGAGGATGCTATTACACAAACAAACCCAAAATCCCAGTGAATATATAGGTGCTGTTTCATTTTGCCGCGCCCAACGCAGTCTGGGAAATGTGCAGATTTGAATTCATATGGATTCTTGAAATAGTGAGTCCACACCTGATTTTTGTGTTTCATTTGTTCAACACAGTACTGAGCCCAGGAGACAATTTCAGAGAAAATGACAAATTAATATGACAATAGTGGATATAGTGGTATACTGACAGATAAATAACACACTAATGTTTGAATTAACGCTTTGAATAAGAGGAAGAGAAGAAAAGAAGCTCTTTCAAGAAAGAAATAAATGATAGAGAATTCAGGACTATGTGTCACAGAGGCAATTAAACAGCTCCTTGCAGACTCCAGCAGCATACAGAGACTGTGAGACTGAGACTGATCCCCTGCAGTGAACGCTACATGAGGTCAACTCTCTGCAGGTCTGCCAGTTGGCCAAAAAATACCTCTGTATCCATGCCACCAGCACACATGCTGAGATGGTGTTTAGCACTTTTGCAATATTGTGATTTGTCATACAGTAGGTCGGCAATGAAGGCACATTCAGTGAACAGGCTTGTTTTTCTGGCCCATAGTAAACACATAAACAGTGATGCATGCTTGCCACGGCCAATTTGCCTTATTTAAAACACAAGTTGGAAATGCCAGTTGATTTTTCTGATGAAAAATAGGTTATCTGGCACTAAAGTGTTTGTTTTGCTGACGGTTCATGTTAGAACAATATTACATAACAGCAGGGTGTATTTTCTGGCATTTGGAGTCTGGGGGAAAGTGTATTTTATATATACAATCAGCTTTTACAAATATGTTTGTAACAGAGTGTATATAGCTTTATAGTTTTAACAAGTAAGCCAGTGACACAGTTATTCTAAAACAATAACCATCAGATCCATAGGAACTCTGATAGATTAAACACTATATATATAATATATATTCTTAATTTAAATTGCATCACAAAATGCACCCTTTTTACATTAGATCAATAGACTTTGAACATCATATTGAAGATATTTGCACAAAAAGGGACTGATAATCAAACACAAAAAATGTAGCATTGTTTTATTAATTGAAAGCATTGTGGCCATGTGGCCACCCCAAATGCCTAAACACCCTGAAGCAGTGCTGCAGAGCACTCGTAAGAGTGTGAAGGCTGGATTATGGCCTGAGGGCACAGGGAGGGTGTCAGATCCCTTTGACACCTTGTAGGGATTACATGTTTGGATTTGATATGGGCAGCCACAGGCTACCAGTGGAGGGAGTGTTAGAGGGGTGATCACAAAAAAAAAATCTATAAGCACCCTAGTACGTGTTTTCTTGTTTGTTGTACCTGGACGGTCTTTAAATAAAATATCATTCAACCTGAATCACTACACAAACAAATTCTTGCCAATATGATTCAGTGGTTCAATAGTCTGAATATGACTTTGGAGTTACATAGGTATTGAACTTGGCTCTTGCATCATCATATTTATCTCCCTACTCTATGACGAAACGTCTGCCTAGACAAATAACCAAGTCCAGTTGCTTTTGACTGAAATTGCTTTGAGGACTCCTACTCTATCAAACTATTGTACTACTCTATATGCTGTAAGGATAAACCATCATTCAAGCCAAAAGACAACTATTTTGCATATAACTTCTCTCTACAGAGTAGCTGTAAAATCCTGATTTAGCGTGCAAGAAAAAAAAACACACCAAATAATGCCTTACAGAATGAAATTTGTCAGAACACACAGGACAATATTAATATCTGCCTTTGAACTTTAGGTGGACAGAAATATACCCTGGAAAATCCAGTGGCCTATGTCTAATACTCTTTTCAATAAATGCATGTTTTAGCATGATGGCCAGTAACTTAAGATATAAATGCTGAAAAAAACTGAATATCAGCAGATACACTTACCAGAGGCTGCAGCAGCGATGCAAAGAAGAAGGACAAACCGTGCTACGTGATCCTCCATCTCTGTTAAGTTTAAGTTAGAGGTGTTGGTAGAAGCTCAGTCTGGAGTGTGAAGATACTCGGGCAGATGTTGAAGTGTTCTTGTCTAGTGGCAGAGCAGCAATGACTGTGGCAGCCGAGGAGCAGACAGTCCCAGTCTTTAAGAGGTCTAAAGGTCAGGGGAAAAAAGAAGCCAGGAATCAATGAGGAGATGTGATGGTTGATAAAGATGTGATCAACTGCCAGTCTCATGCACGACACTTTCATACTCAGCATGCAATTTTAAAAGTAGCCTGTGTATGCAAACCTACAGTATCTCCTGTTATCCAAGACTGTGTTGAAAAGGTTGAGAAAAACATATTTTCTCCGATGCTGATTGGCCATAAGTATTAAAGACTTAATAGGAATATTAAAAGAGCAGTTTACCACTAATAAGATATTTGATTAAATGCTAACTACATGCAAAAACCTAATTGAGAACACAATAGCATTTACACAACCTATTCAGCACTGACTGACAGTGGAAATGTTGCTTAAATGTCTTAAATTCCTTGAGTAGGATGACAGGAGTCAAACCCACAATATTTCTGTCTGCCTTCCTGGTGCACAATGAGGGTCTGAACCCAAAGGGTTATCTGGTGGTCACTAACTTCTGGTCGACTGTTTCAGGAAGCACTACGGCATCGTTTTCTTTAAATAATATCACAATGCCGAGATCAGATAAGAAGGAGACTGCTCTTATTATATGATTCCTATAGAGGGGAAAGGAAGAGCCTGTGTAAACTGTTTATCCACTTCTAAAAGGGAAACAGTCACGTTATGTCCCTGCATTTCTTACTGCAAGAGAAAATGACTCTACTGAGCAATATAATTACTAAAAGAATCAGAACAGAATCAGCTTTATGGCCAAGTAATTATGAATTTGGCGTTTTGTCTTTCTCAATTTACATACACAGAAAAAGACAAGGATAATAAAAATAAACAACACATGAACAATTAACTTTTATGTACGGATAGAAGTATACATAAAAAACGCACATGGCAATGAGACTGTAAACATCATAACAGTGCAATGGTGCAGAGTTTATAGGGTGTAAATATGGGATTATTAAAAGTGGACTTTATAAATTATATATATATCATAGGCTAAATGTGTGAAACAAGCAGTCCACTAATAAACTAACTAAGTATTGAATTGATGAGGCAAAATAAGCTACGACTAATCTTAAGTGTGTTTGGCCATAACGCCTTATTTTATGACTCTAATATATCGCACTTTTTACCGTTATTCGACCTTTTCATCGGCTAATAACTTCATAACAGACATAAAACGGACCGATCGAGGATTAAGGAAAAAGCATGGCTAAGTTACCAAGCTGACAGGAAACTCAAAACAGACCACACATCCCTGTGGAAACACGAAAGTAAAAAACAAAGTTATGGATCATAAAACTTACTTTTACTTTTTAGGTAGGTCGGCTTTCTCGAATAAAGTTTAGGCTTTATAATCCAAGGGCGAGGCATGTGACCGCCTTCAGCGATGTGAGGATGTCAGGACTTTCCAAACTTCTGTGCTGCCTGGGCGGTGCAGATTTACTTTTGTACCCCTCCCACCGGCCTTTTCCCCCCCCGTCAGTGCTTCCCCTGCAGCCGTAGCATTGTCTTATCTGGTCGACACAAGTCTATTAAAAACAGGTGTAAATCTCGACTCAGTTAGTGCTGTGATTGTACCGCAAATTGTATTTTATATCAAATAAAAGCCCCCTCTACTTTTTTTACAAAAATATATTTTTGTTATGTAACTGTTAAAAAAGTCTTTCGTGTTGTTTTTTGCCATTATTTTGAATTTAATAACGTAACGTCAGCTCCGTCTTCAACCTCCAGGTCTCAGGGGGATTTTCAAACTTGGTGGTGTAGGACGTTAAAAAAAATAGATAGAAACCATGTCACACATTTATTAAGGTTAAATTGACCCACATGATGATAACAATGGGGGATGAAAAGTCCAAGATTAGGATTTTTAGACAAAGATCGGACACAATAACCAAGGTTTTACCACAAAGGACATATTTGGAGGAAATACTCTGAGTCATAACTGTTTTATTTGGCATCAAACTGTTTCCAGCAGTCATCTTTATTACTAATATCCTAACATTTTTGTCAAACATTTTTTTTAGATTCCTTTTAATTATAGGCTTAGTGTAAGGAAATGCCAGAATTTGACATGTACTGTAAACAATGCTGTTGTAGGATTCAGTTAACACAAAAAGAGATGCTCCCACACAAATATATGTCAGAACTGTTTCAGTTACATACTTTTAAAGTGTTA
Organism: Echiichthys vipera; assembly: GCF_963691815.1. Lineage (NCBI taxonomy): Eukaryota > Metazoa > Chordata > Actinopteri > Perciformes > Trachinidae > Echiichthys > Echiichthys vipera. The sequence continues at coordinate 19,716,399 of NC_139841.1, forward strand.
AACCCACTGGATTTTACAGAGCCCCATTAATTATGGAACAGTAATCGTGGCTAACGAGCATGGCAGGGAAATCACAGGTGTTACTAATGACATTAACATGGCTCTGTTCTATTCAAGTGTTCCAGTCAAACACATTTTGGTTTCATCAACGCATCCACTTCAGACTTTTGCTACGTGAAAATTGAACATGCACATAAACAGATGGATGAAAACGCACAAGTGAGCCAGCATGCATGATAGGTAAACATTTTGACTTGGCAGGACCTTCGATAGAAAGTTTTCCTGGGTCAAGGCCTTAGAATCTACTCCACACCGGTTCTTCTTTGATCGGGACAATAATCTGCGTTTTCTCAGGTAAAAGCACAGACCAGCCAATGAGGGACTAACGGCGTTATCACGCTGTGTGTTAACAGCCAACTCTGTGAACACACCATGCAGTATAGTTGCTACCATCGTGGCTGTGGATAAATTATTTTGAGCACCGCAACCTCCACAAAATGACTCGTTACACTGTCACAATCTCATCGATTCGATCCAGTAACATTTGGAAAGTGTAGAAGAGCCCCAGAATTGAATTATATTTACCCCTTTTCAAGTTAGCATAGCGCCTCTGTAGAAGTCTCTTGTAATCGATTAGGGAAAATCAAATCCATCATCCTCCAGAGTGCAGGCAATGTCAGACTGAAGATGGAAACAGAGTGTAACTAGTTGACAATTCTGCAGACGGTATTTGGCAAGTTGGGGAGTGGTCGGTGAGAACCGTGTCCAGGCAATTCTTTTCAGTATTTCCAGTTCAGCATCTTTAAAATGAACCATCAGGAAGGTTATAATGTCACAACTATACTATATACTGGCAGAAAGCATAGCTACAATGCCGTTATAGTCATTCCCCAGCTGCAATGCGATGCAGAGATGCCTAGAGCGCAGATGCAGAAGACCTGGAAACACTGACCAATCAGATCAGACTGGGATTTTTGGGAGGGGGGCTTAAAGAGACAGGTGCTAAAATGGAGCGTTTCAGATAGAAGCTGATTACAGGTATATTCATACAGACAGTATGTAAATTATTTGTTTTTGAACATTTAAGCAAGTAAAAATGTTCAAGTATAAACCTGAAAATTAACATAATACGTCCCCTTTAAATGATCCATATCATATTTTGTATTTGTATATTAAAGCAATTTTTTGGTCTTGAGTATTGGTTAGTTTATCCTGATAAAACCTAAATATTAGAAAATCTTTTCTTGAAGGAACAGCATTTATCTTACACCACACCACTAGCAGTTTGTGAGGAAAAATAGACTGGAACAAAGAGTAGACACAACATCCTTTCTGTACTGAACAGACTCAGAGGAGTCATCATCCTGTCAAATCAACTCTCCACACAAAGTCTATTGGCACAGACACAGAGGAGCAGCAGAAAAGAAAGACTGACATACGGACTACACTTCAAGAACTCGACAAAAGCATTTAACAAAAAAACTGCAGTAGCTGTTTCCTCCTCTCCTTTTTTGCTTCGTGTGTGTGTGTGTTGTGTGTTACTTACAGCAACACCGGTACACAGCGGGAGAGCAGAACCAAGCTTTATCTCTATCCTCTTCCATTCTCTCTTCAGTAAGAAAGCCGGGCAAGCTATTTTCAGTTTAATTTGTTCCTAATCCTGACATTTGAAGAAAAAAAGAGCTGAAAGGAGTGTTTGAAGTGAAACATATCTCATGTCTTATATATATTGAATTTGTGATTCAGAGCAAATACCTGCACCTCAAAGGGACAAAGTGCAGTTGTAGGACACATCAAAAACTGCTCGCTAGTGCAGGTAAATACAAGTCTGAAATGTGAGACCTCCAACGTAATGTGAAATGTTACAATAGTGTAATGGCTTAGATTTTAGCTGTTTATTGGCATCATCAACCATAACAGATGTGACCCGACAATACAATATTTATTAGTAGCTAAAAGTTTAGAATGTGTCTAGCCACGGTAAATGAAACATTATTGATACCCACTTTAATTAAGCAGTAACCTGGGTTATATCTTGGCTAATCGTTTTCACACACTCAATAGTAAAACAAATTTATTTGCCTCCATAATTTTAAATTGAGCTTAATTTGCACTTGAACTGTAGACACTGAATCTAATCTACTGAATTCATGATTGCAGATCACACACGCTTAATGACTGATTGGACTAATTGACATGTTAGAGTGCTAAAATCCCATAATGCATTAATAACAGTGAAAGCCCTGTTTTCTGAGACTCGACGGTAATCTGCTTATTGACTCTGTGAACTTTCTTTGACCTCATTCCTTCAGGCAGCTCGAACAAAGAAATGCACATGGGATACAACGCTAAGCAGAGACTCTGTGTTACTTAAATTATTGCAATCCTCTAGTAGTCGACATGACTTGGATTTAGTTGTTGAGGCATATGTCACAGTTTGCATTCGTTTAAGGCACTCCATCACATCTCCGGCTGGCCAAAAGACACTTCTACAGTAGCACTCTCCTTCAATGGCTTTTCTTTTTATTGGAGCCTGCACTCCACCCCGCCCCACCCGTGAGTAGTGTTTCAATAACAGGAAACAATCGGCCATCGTCTTTCATCACAGGTTGACGTTGGTTCCCGCACGGTGCCACTGGGTCTCTGTGGTGCCAGCCAGCCCTCTGCAGTCTATAGCAGAGGGGAGAGAGAGAGAGAGGATAAAGAGTATGCGCCAGCTTACTCGTTTCCTAATCGCCCTCTGAGGGGGTTCTGACGCATTCACTGATACTAGATGAACAGAGGCCTGTCAGCCGTGCAAAGTCACTTAATGGACATCTCCATTCCCATAAGGCAGCTAACTGACATGGCCTTTGTTATATAAAAATCCCATTTGTAAAAGCATATCTAAATTTTGAATGTAACTTGCATGTAACTAAGTGAAGTTAGGATTCCTTTAAGTGAGTGGCTCTGGTTAATTTTATATTGGAGCCACAATGCTGCATGTAATTGTCTGTGACGGTCTAAAAAGGGATTATTTTCTCAGCAGACTTGCCATGTTTAAAGCTGTGAATGTCCCCATATCACCCTGGGATGGATAACTCACTGGTAGCCCAGATGATTCCCATGAGATACTGCCTAGACAGGTTATATTTATCCTACCATCTGACAGCAGACACAAAAGTAGCATGTATACATGCATATATTATGTTTGCAACCAGCTTTGATTTTTTTTTTTTAGCTGCCACGTTGCCACAGTACATTTTCCGTCTCATTAGTTTTATTATTACAACCCTAACTGAAAAATTAGCATTTTCTTTCCCAAGTAGGTGATATTAAACTGGTATGTGATATCATGGCTGATTGCTCATTACTGTCCTTGAAATGATGTCAGACTCTGCAGCTACAGTAAGTGCACACAATTATATACTGTGCACACTTTCTTTTAAATTTAAGGTTCATCCTATCGACCTTGGTGGAAGCCTTACAAATAAATGTTGATCGAATGTGAGCTTTTTTCCTTTTCGGGTCCTATCATTTAGCTATTTCTTATGTGTATGTGTATGTATGTAAATTGACACTTGTATTGAATGCTTAATTAGTAGGTTCAATTAAGTTGGGATCCCTGAACTGTAGGACTGTAGGTAAGTGTACACACACACACACACACACACACACACACACACACACACACACACACAAAGAGAGGGACACAAAGAGAGGGACACAAAGAGAGGGACACATCGGCTCGGTTTCCTCTCTTCCCCACATTCACAGACATGTGTCTCTTTCTTTCTCTTTCTGCTGTACGTGATAAATAACACTGCCAACTCCTTTCTTCCCCCTTTGTTTTGTACCTTTATTAGGTAAGACCAGCATTCCTAGCATTCAAGCAGCATCCTCGAATGGCTTTATGAAAGTGCTCACGGACGCCTTTTCTTGATTGACTTTCCGATGAACACATCCTGTCCCCCTTCAGAAGCCGTTTTCCTCTTCCTCATCCCCCATAGCGCAGTCATGATGAGAGCGCTCCTTGGAGGTTAGTCCGGATACCTGTTGCAGGCCTTGCTTGGCCAGCTGGAAGTGCGTATGTGTGTGTGTCTGTGTGTGTGTGTGAGGAAGGTGAGAGGTAAAGGAAGACCTGTTGGTTGGTCATCATGGGCTCAAAGGACAAGTTATAATAACAGTGTTGAACTGTGACTGTAGCAGCGTGTCCTGTATCCTGTTGTGTCTACATGCTGAAGCACCTTGACCATGTTGTCTGAATAGAAGCGTTTCCTTTTTTCGACCATGATGCATTGTTAAGTCCCCGTCTTTATATGTGAATGTGTTTATCCAGTATTATTTATTATTTCAGTCTGTGTACAATAAAATAGTATTATAAAACTCCAATAAAGAAATCTGCGTGGTATAACAACCCCATAAAACAGCTATGATTTGTAATTCCTTTACACAGTTCAGTATAACTAATAAAAAAATGTTACCTTGCCTAACTGAAGATGTTATATGCTCTTTTCAAAGCCACCAGACTCCTTTGAAAAAAACCCAGTAATTTTACATTGCAGAACATGAGAGTTGCTGGTCTACCAGTTAATGTAGGCTACATTCAATGGCAACCTCTTTGTTCTGTGCAGGTAACCAGCCCAGGAGGGTCTATTTTATATATTATTCATTAATGAAAATCTATTTAACTGGAATGTGTCTTTACTTTCTCATTGCCATACTTCATAACCATTCGCTTCAGGCTGAATAATGCCCCTTAGCTGTGATATAATCACAACAAACCACAGCCAGTCGTGAGCTATTGCTTAAGTAATAATATTGATTGTCAATTTGCTTCAGACACAGTCATAGCTAATAAACAAATTCAAATATCATGTCATATCATACCGTATACTTTAATTTTATTTTCTCTCTCTTTTTTTACATGTACCACTTCATAGACACCCATGATGATGCACACACACATGTGCATAATTAGATTGTTTCTGTGCTTTACATATAGTTGTAAATGGATTAATAGACAATAATTATGGCTGAGAAAGTCATTTAAATTTCGTTTGTGAGTTTCACCAGTTTGTCCACAGCATGTGATGTCTGCTATTTTTCAACAGCACAATCATGAAGACATTTTTTTCCCCATGAGCTCTGGACTCAGGAAAAAAAAGATTGTTTAAAGTGCAGGTTTGCCCCAGATAGCGGGCTAAAGGTTAGGAGATGGTTGAGACCTCCTGTACACAGTACCTTTTGAGATATCACTTTGATACATCCACACACATGTTCGGCACAGAATGGAAGCAAGACTTATATTAAGACACAGCTGGATTTTTAGATGCTGCTCTAAGCAGATTCATTGTTGTGTGAGTTTATAATGTCCTATTGCTGATGTAGATGGAGTTTAAGGCCTCTGTGGTCTTTAACTGCCTTCAGTTTGTTCTTTTAACCAAGGTGAGTGGGAAGTGTATTATTTCTGTTCTTGTTCATGTTTGTTATGTATGTCCTTATGAAAATGATACTGATATAATAAAATAAAAATAAAAAAATAAAACAACAACAACCAGACACAGCTCATCTAGTTCTGTTGTTTACTACAGTGCATCAATAGCCTTGGAGACTTGGGCGAAGACCTCATCCACTGCCAGCTCAGAGTCAACCTAGGATATCCAGAATAAATGTTAGATTTGACACACAATTCACATTTTGTGTTACATTTTCCCTATCATAGCCGTCATACACACCTTCCTGACAATGCCTCGGCTCTCGTAGAAGGCGATGACTGGCTCAGTTGCTTTGTAATACAAGTCCAGGCGCTTCTTGATGGTCTCCTCATTATCATCAGAACGGCCGCTGGTCTCACCGCGCTTCAAGAGCCTTTTAACCATGGTATCTCCTTTAGCGTCAACGTAGAGCAGCAGGCAGGGTTTGCCGATCTAGGATCAGAGATTTCATTTAAAGATTTTATTCGCTGTTGAATTATTGACCAGCGCCTCATGCCCTCTCCTACCTTCTTCTCAAACTCCTCGCCCTGCTTCACTTCACGGGGGTAGCCATCAATAAGGTAGCCCTTGGAGACATCAGCCTTGGCGATCATGGCATCCTTAATCATGTCTAAGACTGTGTCCTGAAAGCAGGCCCAAGACATTATGTTCAACCTTAACAATTATATCTATTCTGATAGAAAATACACTCATTAGCTAGTTTATTATACTGACAGATGTTGTCCTCCAGTGACGGTAGGCTAAATAACAAACACACCTCCCTGTATAATACAACACAGTTAAACAGCACCACAGGCTACATCCTCCATATTGACCATAGATCAAAAATAGTTTCAAGAAAAATTACATGAAAGTAAGATTATTTATCGGTCAACTTATTGGGGCATAAAATCGTATATCAACTATAGTGAATATATTAAATGTTCCATTTTCTTACCAGGGGCACAAGCTCTCCCTTCTGCATGATGGCCTGGAGCTTCTTGCCCCTCTCAGAGCCAGAAGCCACCTCAGCACGGAGCAGATCCCCAGATGACAAGTGAGTGTAGCCATACTTTGCTACTACCTTCTCACACTGAGTGCCCTTTCCAGAGCCAGGCCCACCTGAATAAAGGTAGGCAAAAAACATTGGTACAGCACAAGGGAGACAGCTCGGTTTTGTTTAATTTCTTTCAGGGGTTTTTTAGCAGTATTGAAAAGCTTTGAAACAAAATTTCAAAAGAGTGTAAAGTCACTTACCCACAACAAAGATGATCTTGGCATCTTTAATTTTGTCTGAAATGAGCATGTTAAAGAGAGGTTATGAGTCCATACATTTGATCATCAAAAAGTTAAATTGACAGGTAAAAGATTTCTGGAACAAACCATCTCGACAGTCAGAGGTGGAGGAAAGGCCTTCAGTGGAATCAGCAATAGACATATTTTCCATTTTTAAGATGCAGGGAAAATAGTTGTCTGATCCACTATGGTCTGTTTTGACTGTGGTTGCTTTGGTGCAGGACTGTGCTATTAATCAAACAGTGTTGCTATGGAAACTGTTGCCACCGGATAATTTCATCTAGCCAGGTATAACCATAGAAATAGAATGCATTTAACTGCTCACAGGGATCTAGAGAAGAAGTCTGAGTTATAAATCGAATTAAAGAGGCAAAAAATGAAAAACTAAAAGAAAATTTGGACTTCTTAACTACATTGTATGACAATGTATGCAGCAATATCATAAGGCAATTGCATTATTATACACTGTTGTGTCGTGAATTAATGTTATATCAAAACAGTCCATTGTTTAAAGGAAAAGCACATATGACAGTACATTGTCGTAAAATGCAAATGCCAGACCTCCACTGTATTCTCAAAAATCACCACAGGAGGGCAGTAGAGACTAAATAAGCACAAGTACGCCTCTGCCTTATTTTAACTCCACACATCATAATTCATAATCATCTCTTTCATGATATACTATTTACCTGCCATTGTGTTGCGTTAGATGAGTGTTTTCCTTCAACTAAGAGACAGAAAAGGACACAGAGAAACAAAACAAGTTCACTACAGCAGATGTTCTGGGGAAAAAAAGACAGACTTAAACTTTATATAGTCCATTGCTGTAACCTAACATTCTGCATTTTTGTAAAAAAAAACAAAACTGATGGTTGATGATCATGTTTTTATCATTTAAAATCTCATTAATTGTGTCTAAAAAATGTTCCCCATTGTAAATCCCCCAAATATAGTCCAGACAATTGCTTATTTCTAGTGAACCAGCAAGGTTATACAATTATTTCCCCAAAAAGTGTAACTCTTATCTATTCTGAGAATCAGTACAGTATTGTTGTATTTAAAATATTACTTTCATGTTGAATTGTATTAAATACTGAATACTGTGTGATGCTATAACACTAACACAAGGAACCCACTTATTTCATTTAGAATAGCCTGCTCTTGGTGGACTGGGTGGGTAACCTGCAATTCTTTTTAATTGCCTCACTATCACCTCACAAATACATAAAAAAATCTGCAGAATTAGTATGTATGTGCTCACACCCATCCCTCCAAATATTTCAAGGATGAGTAATCGGATTAATTGTTTTTATTAATAAGTAACTTTTACAGTGCGCATGTGAACACTTGACAGGAAATGCCTATTCATTCTGTGTTAACTGTGCTGAATATATCTGAAGAAGACAGCCATATGGTTTCCTGTTTACACTACTCTTCTAGCTGCCAGAAGAATGAGGAGTTATTGGCGCTGGCATGTATAAATAGATATCTTCAATTAGCTGCTTGCATGTGTCACATGTCTGAAAATGAATGTTTAAAAGAACTGACTTTAAATCACTTTTTAAAGAATTGGCTCAACAGGTTTTGCTGTTGGTCAAATTCCATAATGCCTTGAATAAAGTTCTTAATTGCATGTATTTTAAATCATTTTGCAACTTCCTCACTGTTTTTTGGAAATAATTTGGACTCAGAATGCCACCTTAAGCTACCTGTCAATGTGCAGAATATACATAATATACTGTCTTTAAATACTATTATATCGCAGTGATAATCGCCTTATGCACACCGTGGTTCTGCACATTGTATTTGCATTTCACTGGGTTCCTTATATGACACACACATGCACACACTATGTTCATCAAGTAACCTGTGGAGTTGCTGGTGTGAGTTTTGTGAAACCAGATTTGTGACAGCGGGCAAAGGGCTGATACTTTAGGTTACATGGCGAGGTACAAGCTTGGATTTATATTCACCTGGGAGGAAAGAACATACTCCACACACAAATACATTCTAATTACAATTATCTTAATTGGTGCAGTATGAAATAGTTTGAGTTTAATCATGGACTCTTAGACTTATAAATCTTGATGGGTAATCCTATACCCTACATATTTTCTTAGCACTATAAAAATGGGGGAATGGCATTAGAGCAATATTTGAATTTGACCTTGTTACAATGTGGTTGTTTGCTCGCTGCCACATGCCTGCTAGTCAAATAAATATAAAAAAGGTGATATAAGCTGTTTCATTGTAGTCTTGGTCTGCAGAAGAGGAAACAAAAGTTCTATACTATGCATGGTCCAAATGACAGATCTTTATATATCAAGAGCTGGAAATGTGTTTCCTGGTTCACCCTTAAGATATACTTAAGCAGAGGATAGCCTATGCACCAAAGCTGAAAATGCTCCCAGCTTGTTCTCTGGTTCTCACATGCATCACTCCTCAGCGGTGGTGGTGCTGCTTCTCAGGTGTCCAGTTTTATGTCCGTGTAAATGTCACTTGGAGGCGGGCATCTGAGTCAGCATAGAGCCTTTTTGAGAATCCCTCTCTGGCCTATTATGGTACCATTTTTGAGGTCTCCTGCTTCCTTGGCATTACAGACGTGTTCTGGTTCTAATATGGTGCAAACAGCATTACATGGTGTGTGGGAAATGCTTTCAGTACTGCATTACATGGCTTTGCTGTAGTGTGATTGTGCTAATACGTTTCTCAAAAGAGGCGGTATAAGTACTGGAGATAAATGTGGTTTGATGTTTGAACTGGACTTTATCATATGTGAACAAAGCCCTGTGGGTGTACTGCAGGATTGGATCCATAATGTTTTTCCTTTAACAATGTTTGAATCTCTTACAACTGCATTAAAAAGTAATGCCTTCTGTTCATGCAGAATGTCACCAGATATACACAGACACATCTGAACTTGTGATTTTTGTACAACTGCATTGAGAAGTATTGCCTTCTGTTCATGCAGAATGTCACCAGATATACAGAGACACATTTGAACATGTGATTTTTGTAATTCTATCCTTGAATTGAGACATACCGGACTCACCATAACCCCCACCCTAATGTTAGTCACCCGTCCCACCCTCATGTCTTATTACTATTTCTTAACATCCAGCCCCGCTAAAAAAAGCCTCAGCTGTTAAAGGGTAGCATGTCAACCATTCTCAAAAAGCACGTGGGGATAAAGCTTTCACCGACCGCCCATAGGAGCAATAAGAGTAAAAACAAAGTACTGAGCACATGATCTTTCGTGCATTCTCTCTGTGTACCGCTGGTTACTAAGGCACACTCTGCAAATTAATCAAGCACACTGTTCCTTTAAGGGAGAACAGGGGACCCTTTGACGTCAGTGCAGTGGGAAGATATTCCATGATGTTTGTGAAAGGATGGAGGCATGGAGCGAGATAATGTCTGTGTTAGCTGTGGCTGTTGTGGACATGTGTTCCAAATCTCAAGCAGTGGTTCTTTAATGTTTACCATCTACCCACAAGAATCAATAGTACTCAGCCCCTAATCAGGTATTAATGACCATTACTGGGTCAGCAGCTCACATGAAAATGGCCTTTAATGTGTGTAGAAGGATAATATTATTAGAGTGAAGGCAAACCATTTGAAACGAAATGTCTGGAGGAATAAATAAGAATCAATGATGGTAATACATGTTTTTTTTTAGCAAAATTATGTCATACATTGAGTGCCACCACTGTCAATGTCACACAAGAGCTACATGCCCTTGCACTATGCAGAAATGCCTGATCTTCTGCCAATGTCAACCATTTCAAAGTTTGACTATCCAAAGTGTCTCGGGAAACCAAATGACAGTTCACCATTACAATCTGTTATTCTTACTCTCCATCCCATCTATCAGCCCTGCCCACTCTTCTCCACTCTCACTCTTTCTCTCTGAAATCTCTCTATCCGTCACTCCCACCCGCTCCCTGTCATTTCATGCTAACTCTATGGAGCCTTTGTCCTCTGTACTGACCTCTCTTTTCGCGCTGTGGCTCTAGATCCCAGTGCAAGGGGCTGCAGTCCCTGGATCCCCGTGTGTGTGTGTATGTGTGTGTCTGCACAGTTCCTACTGCACGGCAGCCCTCCCTCCCCCTTGCTATGCCTTTTATAGCTCAGCTGAGCCTGCTCAGCCTGCGTTGCATTCTGGGTAAGAGGGAGGAAGCACAGACATGGAGAGTGAGGGAGGGAGAGAAAGGATGATGGACAGGCGGAGGCATGGGTGAAATATGAGGGAAAGGAGGGGAAGGCTGTGGCACAATTCAGTTCAGGTCATTTTGTGCAGCATTAGTTTATTAAGATGTTGTGCTTCACTTATTATTCGCACCAGGCAGACTATTGGAAACTGGAAATATTATGTCATGGCACTGGTTTTGGTGTCAAATGCATTATTACTGTTATTACCGTTATATAACTAGAATGTACTTGACTTAATCTAATGAACTGCATCTTCAGGCAGAAAAGGGAAAGTGTCAATTAAAAAGGAAAAGGCTGAATAAATAACTTACTTACATTACAAATTAACCTTAGTGTTGCAACCAAGGTAAGGCAGTAAAGTAAGGAAGTAAACCAACACATTTGGTCAAGCCTTTGTGCTTTGTTACATCAGAGATTAGAGCTTGGGGAAATCCAATAATATTCCAATCTGCTGGATGTGATATTTCTGTGCTACAGTGGTCACTGTTACTCATGTTGTTGTTTTCCTAAGCTTAAAAAGAGGACATTCATTATTTTTGCAAAACTAAATAAAAATAGAGCCAAAATAAACATCTGAAACATTTTATTAAAAGCATGAGGGGACATATTCATGTCCTCAAAAGGAACATAAATACAAAATATATTTATATGTACAAATTATGGCAAAGACAAATAGAAGCGTACCAGGTACTTTTTAAAAATGTTAATTCACAAAAAACAGAAAAAGAAAATATTAACTTTAGCTCCCAATGTATTGTTTATCAAAGATTGATGAATCAAACCACTATGAACTTGGTAAAGATCCATCCAGGTTCTCTAAGGTCCATGAGCTTTGAGGTACAAAAATGAGGTATGCACTACTTTGAATACAAAGCAAGCCCATGGGTAAGGTCAGATAGTTTATTTTTTACAGTACCATTATAGAGATGCTCTGTAGAGCAAAAGGTTTCAAACTCTTGGCCAATTAAAATGTCGTCTCTGCAGTTTGTACCTCTCTTGCAGATTTTGAACTTTCATGACAACAAATGGACAGAAATGTACACTGAACTGAGGATTTGCAAAAATGTCCACATTTATGGTACAAATTGGCAAAACTTTGTTGCTGAAACCAGAGGAAAATTCTCAAAATAGTCATATTTGTGCTGTATCGCAATATTAAATATTCAAGAGTAGGGGAAGCCTTTTATCCCTAATAGATTGCAACTTGTATTTCACAACGGTGATACAAGGGTTTGTCCACAGGAAGGCAGCACACTGGCAGCAGTTAGTGCTTCAATATTGTTCATGGTATTAGATTCATCACAATATGACACATCTCATCCATCTGCTTCTATTTCTATGTTAAGTAATAATTATAATAATAATAAAAATAATAATAATAATAATAATAATGGCAGTAAGCAGTAGTCTGCTATCAGTTGTTGATAATATTATGGGCAGCATTACTTTCATAGCTGAGCAAAACATTTAATTGGAGCTTGAATTATCACACAACTCTAATCTTGAACCTTTAAAAGAAGCAGCTATTTCATATTGTTCGCTCAGTAACCTCAGTTACGACATACTGTGCGAAGAAATGCATTTGTATAAATGCAGAAATGTATGGAAGCCCATTTCCCCCAAAAGAATGAAAAAGGAAATTTAACCTTATGATGAAAAAAAAACTATCCTATAAGTCATTATAATGACAAACGTTCTGGGAATAATGACTTAGTATATTTTGAGAACGTTTCTCATAATAATGACTGACGGTATCTTTTTTTTCAGCCCAGCTTCTATATAATTAATTGAACATAAATAATATGTATGTGGAAAAATCCTATTTCACTCACTCAGGCTGTCAATTTAAATCATATCACTTTGAAAATGAAGCGTAGTTATCAATCAGTGGGAAAAAAAACGGAACACTTGATGATCCTTAATACTGTTACTGCAATAATAACACCAGTTATCTATGAGCTATGGGAACCACAAAAACTGAATGATAAAAGCAGCATCAGTACAACTGAATTGATACATTTTGTGGAAAATTCAACTTGTGTGATAAAAACTGTTTGGTAGACACATTATCATCCATCGTTTTCATAAAACTGGTTAAGATTTCAGTGCAAATCTGTCTGATGTTTTCATCCACTCTGTTCCATCATTAAATCTTTGTGATTCCCACGACTCGTGCCATATGTCCCCACATTAATCATCCATACTACACTGTATGCCCATCATGTGCTTCTACGGAGCACATCTGACACCAGGGAATACAATCTTGAGTCTGAAAAAAAAATGCTGATTAAGGCATTAGATTGATTCATGTCACCCTACACAGATTTCCCCACACCGCTGAACTTAAATTCTGCTTGTTTTTCTCTGTTATATTAACACACATCTAGAACATAATACACTGAGCAACATTTGACAGGGCACCACCTATTGCACATGGATTTTGTCTTGTTATCAAAAAATCTTGTTAGTTCACCCTTCAGTGCGGTCTTTAGATGTTGGCTCATCCCCCTTTCATTTCTTTTATTTTCTTTGACATGAAGTTAGGCAGCATTATTCACCAGGTCCTAGCTGGAAAAACCACCAGGTGGCTCAGGATCAGGGGACTCAGGGTCGTCCTGGTCGTCTGAGGGCAGATGGACGCGCTGCTCGTCCATACGCTTGGCCTGTACCCTCTGGATTAGACTGAAAAAGTCTTCATCAGGCACTGTGGGGGCGTGGGGGCCAGCTTCTGGTGGGGAGCACCGTTGATCATCAATCCTAGATGACTACAGTCAGAAAGATTAATACATTTAGATTGTAGAAGCAAATGGGACACAGTGTGGTCTAGAGAGACTAATTAAACAGATTAATCTGGGAAACTTCTTCATTTCCATTTAAGAGTTCTTGTCGTGACTTGTGGCCTTACCTGGCACTTGATGAGCATGTTAAAGAAGTCATCACTGGGTTCTTGATGATCTCCCTCACCCACCAGGTGTCCCAGATTGTTATGGGTAATCCTCAAGCCTGGAAGGTTACCAACATTAACCCGCTGGTCATCTAGACGGCGGCTCTGGGTGCTAGCAATTAAATCAAACAGCTCCTCAGTCTGGGGGGAAGTGGTAATTGCAGGATCTAGGAGAAGACAGAGTCTTGTTATTTTAAAAGAAGTTTGAGTGTCCTGAAAACAGCAAATAAAGGACCAAATAAGTATGCGAATACTGTTCTCAACCAACCTATCATCTCGTTTAGGGATGGCATGGAATTTGCAGCAGCTTCTCTGTTGTCTCCGTTCTGTGGCTCATCAAGATGGCAGCGCTGGTCATCCATGCGGCTGCTCTGGAACTTGCTGAGGAGGTCAAAGAAGCAGTCTTCATTGGAGGGGTCACGGCCCAGCTTCTGCAAGAAAAAGATAGTATCATTTATAGAAATAATTTCCCCCTGGGGATTATTAAAGTATTTATGATTAGGATAGTAAAACACTCCTGTTAGGTCAGCACAAATAGACAAAGACTGAATATGGTTATTATAGGTTAAATTCTGCCTCGGGCTGGGCAACATGGCCAAAATCTTCTAGCCTGATATAGGTCATTTCATATCTTGATAATGATATATATATCACAATAAACCATGTTTTCTGATAATTTAATGAATACACAGTATTTATGAAAAACCCACATGGTTAAGCTTTTTTGTATAGTCCTGAGTGTTTTCTCATTTTATGAAGAACTTCAGTGCAAAATGAACACAATGTGCAATGATCACAGTAAAGCATTGTCCAAATTTCTAAGCTAGTCTCTGATTTAACCGCTGTACCTAATTATATTGAACCATTCCTATATACAAGAAACATGATTTGCAGATGATTAAACTCAATGACATTATGAGTTACAAGGGGATGAGGATTTTCAAGGTGGCCAGCTTGTAGAAGAGAAAAAAATAATCAGATTAACTCACATGGGATGGCCTTCATGGTGAGACTACCTTGGCCTAGATACTGGAGGTGGTCCAATATCATAAAATGTCAAGTAAAAATAAACAACCCTGTTGTATTTCAGTAAAATGACCCATATAGTGGTACCCTATAAAAAGCAAATGGAAATATCAATAGCTGTTGCCGCCACAGAGAATGCTGATCAGTCCTAACTTGATAGAATATAAATATATGTAGTGTCACATCATACAGTTTCATCTCATATTTTTGGTTTATTTGGTTTCTTAACCTAATAAGGCAACATTTATTTAAAAAGAGTTTTCACGGGTTTCAACATTCACACATGGGCAATTATTAAACATCAACTGTGTTACTCCGTCAGAGTCAGTTGTCAGTGCTTGAAATGAGCATATATCTGTAATCAATGATCAGCCAATAATTCAGTCGAAGACTGACTGAATGCTATTTACAGTATGTGTTTCATGCTCACAGCTAGGCAGCGTCTGACAGTGCTGCTGCTATTGTTTGTTTTAAGAAAGGCGCTCGCTCATTTAGTGTCACAGTCTAGCTAATGTGTTCAAGCTTTGCAACCGAAGTGGATAACATATGCATGAAAAATGTTTTTAGCTACGAGTACACTGAGCCAGCAAAGCAGATGTGGAATTTATTATGTTTGACTAGCACTACTCAAATATTCTGGCAATCAGACTGCGATGTTATGATACCAAATAAGAACTAATCTACTGAACAGCAGCAATAAAATTAGTTATACAACAATAACGTTAAGACAAAATAGATCTGCTGGCCGACTGAGAAATCATCTTGGAACAAATACAACTGCTGACAAACTAATTAAAACGATCAGATATAGCAAAAGCAATATAATAATAATAAATAAAAGTTCATCTTTATTTTTAAACAAAATAATAAACTAATAGGCTGAATTCCTCCGTCTCATCTTCCTAATTTAAAGAGTTCTACTTAGAAATGCCAGCGGTCAGTTCCAAGAAGCAATGCCCTCATAAATCTGGATAACCATACAGAGTAAACATCTGAAACATGGACTAATTGTAAAACAGCAAAACTTGACCAGGTACATCAAACTTCCTCTTGGAAAAGGTTTCGTTTACGCTTTAAAATTGATTGTTTCACAAATCAGTCAAAATCCAGGTTGTGGAAAAATAGAAACTAAAAAAAGGTATTTAATTAATTAAAATACAGCTACCAATGCTTGCATTGCTAGAAAAAGGCTTATTATTTAAGCATTAATCGGTAATCAATTTAAGAGTTGCTATTATATAATTTAAAAAAATGTAAGACTTAACAGTCATTATTCAAAGACAAACAAAAATGATACTACATTATGCAGCACAGGTGACAGCAAAATATCATAGATACAGAGATATCATTTTGTAATGAATGATGTGCCTTCTTAAACTGAGCAAAATGGTAGCACAAGACTTATCTTAACTGAAAATTTGACAACTGGCACTTTAATAATCATGAACAACAAAAACACATCAACACAATGTCCAAAAGCAGGTTGCCAGGGAGGAGGTTGAAACTCTAGAGCTATTTTACTTTACTTCTCTCCCCCAGAAGAAACTTTCTCCCAGTAAATAACACTCACGAGTTTTCAAATTTAAAACCCAGCCAAAACAAAATATGACACTTTAAACACCAACTAGTGCATGAGATTAAAATCACTTTGCCTTAAAGCAAAATGTGAAGTAGGTCGGCGTCAGCAGACACCTGATTTCACTCAGTTCTATTCTGGGAATCTTTTCTCTTCTATGGCAACTTTTGTATTGGAAAACCAAAGTATGCCTCAAACAAAACAGAACTTTT
Source organism: Echiichthys vipera (assembly GCF_963691815.1). NCBI lineage: Eukaryota > Metazoa > Chordata > Actinopteri > Perciformes > Trachinidae > Echiichthys > Echiichthys vipera. The sequence goes on from NC_139841.1 coordinate 19,733,121, forward strand.
ACTATTTAATCATAAAAAAACATTATTCACTAAGACACTGCATCAACTCCCTGAAAGTAAAATATCTATAAATAAAGTAAAAACAGGCAAAATCATGTTTGTAAATAAGCTAAAGGAAAAGAGAGTTAATAAACTCTGGTATCCTTAGCACCATGTTGTTACTGAAGCTGTGAAACATAAATGAAATATCTTACCAGCAGCACTTCTTTTTTGTCCTCTATCTATCCCCCTTTCTCTCTTTTCTCTCATTTCTCTCTGAGCTCTCACTCCTTCCTGCTCTGTCCACACGCCTGGCTGCCACCTCCTTCTCCCCTACTTTCACCCACTTTACTCTCTCTCTCTTTACTCCCCTGCTGTACTCAACTCCCTCCCTCTTATGTCCTCTCCTCTTGCATCCCTCTATTCCAGCCCTCTTTTAATCTCTGCCATCCACTCTTGTCTCCCTCTCTTTTTTCTGTTTCACTGTCTCTCTCTCCCTGTGGCTCTCCTGCAGGCCATTTTTGTCCTGTTCACCCACTGTGGGAAAACAACTCATTATGGGAGGAAGGGGGGTTGACGCTGTGGGGAGGGTAACAGCTCTGTGATCAAGGTCACATTATCAGCAGAGGGGGAGAGCAAATGGGAGGAGGGGAGAAAGGGGGTGTAAGGATGGGTGCAGGACATAGTCATGAGTAAACTGCATGCCAACAGTGGCAGCCAGCAGCAGAGATCAACTACCCCTTAAAAGACAGGAACCACCGAAGTCAGCACTCAATTCTTAAAAAACTATGAGTACTATAATAACCTAGGATATTTCTTGACATGCAAGTAAAAAATATTCTGTGGGATTGTTATTGACCTGCTCTTGGCACACTAATCAACTGTGACTTAGCAATTCCTGTCCTCTGTCCTTGGCCCCATGGTCTGTATGGATCTTGTCACTTCCCTTTCTGTATTGTCCAATTAATCAAGTAGGCCAAAGGGACAGAACAAGAGAGAAAGGAACGAGTGATGATGATGAACGAGAGAGAAAAAAAGGTAGAAAGAGAGTGGGAAGGAAATTAAGTTGTGCGTGAAAGAGAGAAGGGGAGTGAGTGTGTGAATGGAGGAAAAAAAGACAAAGGCAGTTCTTAGCTGATGATATCGGCCTTGTGCTTTCTAACCTCATATGTTAATTTTGAAATGAATTTCAAATGAAGAATAAACACAATCCTCAACTGACTTCTGCCCCAGACAGTAATTGTCCAATTATAGCTTAGCTAACGGTAGGACTACAACAGTGTCAGATAGCAAAGCATACATTTATAATAAATTAACTGAAATTGTAAAATCTGTATACTGTGTATTCTTCTAATGAAGACAGTGTCATATGGTGGATAGCTCTAGAATAAGAGAGTAAGTAGCAGATTGATTTATCAAGTGCTGTTTCCAATCTGCTTTCTTTCTAATGGCCAGCAGGGGGCAGCTTCACTGGTTGCAGAATAAGACTGAGAAAGTGTAGTTATTACCTCAGTAGACATGTTCCAAATGAGTTTATGATCATAATCACTAGTTTGAATTCTTCAATAGAGCATGATGTTTCTTTTGGGGATTACGGTCCCATTAAAAATAGTAAAATAGACGATAAAGCAGGGTTTGCTCGAGGGCGTGGCTACCTCGTGATTGACAAATCGCTACTTTGTAAATGTCTGTGTTTTCATCTTACAACATTAACCCTCTCACACACACCTGTTTTCAGTTCATGGATGTTAATTGTAACATTTTGGTTGACTAAAAATGTCTTAAACAGTATTCAATTGTTCTAAAAGAAACTCTTCTATGCTAACAATGCTACCTAGCTAGCGGCCATACTGGATAATAAACTGTAGCTCCACTCTTCGTCCAAACCGGTCTTTCTCTGGCTTCAAAAAAACAAGATGGTGACAGCCAACCAAGATGGTATAATACAGTTCTTAATACAATGATAAACAAAACTCTATTTGACTATTAACTATTTAACTATTTATTTAATTACCAGGAAACATCACATATCCATATCAAGCTCTCGCTGGAAGGTGAACTTCAGTCTGTTAACTCAACTAATTATTCAATGGTTCACAAAGTTGGTGCACTAACTGCCACTGACAATACTGTACATCGTAAAGAAATCACAAGCTCTAGTTTTAGGAAGCGGTCCAAGTTCACAGAAACGCAGCTGGCTTTAAAAGACCGGTAGATTTGAAAAAGGGTATGTCATCAGGATTACCAACATTACGCTTTTTATTCCCTTGTGATGAACTATCATCATCCAGCCCAGTAATTTTCACTCTGTCAGCTCTCTGATTACAACAATTAGCATTGTCACAGAAGTGAGCCATGATTAGGTGCCGTGGGGGCACAGACTTTTAGGGATACAGCAGCTGTGAAACAACATGTTCATTAAGAATCTAGTTCACAGAAAATGGAGCACTGTTGGCATTTAATGAGAAGACACCTTTTACACTGTATCTGACTTCTAACGTAATACTGTATAAACTCATGGGAAATTAAGGGAAATGATCCCAATTTAATCTCTCTAATATCTTGTGTTCTCTGAAAAGCAGAAGCCCTAAAGACAATTTAGACAGGAGGTGTACAGACAGGAAGGGTAAAAGTAGTTAGGTGAATTTAGCAGTCTCCTTGATGCTCTCTAGGATGCTCTCTTCTTTCAGGTGGGCACTCAGTAATTCAATTAACAGACTGGTATATCTTGGGCCCCATCCACATGGATATGCGTTTTCCTGTAACCGCTCTGTGAGCCTAAAACAGTATCTTCTGAAACCGGGTCCCAGAGTGGATGGATCTGAAAACGCCTCTCTTGCGTTGTCGTCTGGATAGTGAAGCCAGATAGTTTGTTAACCGACGACAGCATCGCCCCATCTCTCGACCCGACCTCTAATCCCGCTTTACATGCATGCTCCTTCTCTTCTCCATTTTAGGAGTATTTCTGTGGCAAAGTTACAGCGCCACATATAGCCGTGGAATGTGTACTACATCGTTTGAGCCGGTTTCACTGGTTTCGTTTGGACGCAGATATTTCTTGAGCCGAGGCCGTGTGGGCGGAAAACTTTTTAAAAACGAGGGGGTGTGTACCTTAGATTTAAGATAAATGTGCGCTGGGCTGAAGATTTTGGTGGTCTGCTTAATACTTAAATAAAATGTAAAGCACCTATAGTCAGCAAAAATTAAAAGAAAATACCAATTGTTATTGCTTTATCCTTTAGCGTCTTAACCAAGTATAAAAAGTAGGGAGTACTTAAACTTTGATACTTCTGGAAACTGGACACTGTTACGAGTACAGTAATGTTTGGTGTCATAAAGAGCAATACTGGCATTTTATAATCACTGCTTCAATTATGCATCAGTTCCAAATTCTGAACTAAATGTGAAAAAATAGATGTAACAAAAATCTCAACAGGAACATTTCCAGATTTTGTGAAAGAGGATTGAGGATGAGAGGATTGATCCAACTCCAGCAGATGAAGGTAAAGATACAGGACTTTTTCACAGTTCGTCATTGTGCTATCAGGATATAGTGGTATCAGTTACCGACTACAGCTTTGAGGAACATACTTGGGTCAAAGTAAGCGGCTAATAAGAAAATAAAGCTTAAGCTACTCACAGTCACTGGAGGCGGGACTTGTACAGTGATGTCATCAGTGTCTACAGGTGAGTCCAACCACGGCCTTTCATCTGATGACTGACTGTCAGGATAACCTTTTCTTTTCCCTGGCTGGGACATCTGACTCTTGGATCTCCTGGGTATACTTTCCAATTCTTGGTTCTCGTCATTCTGCAGTAAAAGAACATATTGTTAGAGCGGGATTGCTTTTTGGGGGAGAGGTGTGTGGGACACATTTACAGGCACATTTCTCTCTGCAGTGTTGCAATGAAGTATGAGAGAAAAAAAAATCACCTTATCTGAAGAGTACTTCCACAGTTCAACGCTGTCCATGCTGTTTCTTTTGGTGAATTTGGGTCTTGCTCCTACAGAAAAAATACACAAGTAAATAAACATTACTACATGACTTATTATCTAACATTTAAGTTCCCATATTATAAAAAGTGAGATTTTACATGTATTTTATTATTTTAAAGAAAAGCTATATAAATAATGTGAAAGTATGAACATGTTCAATGCAGAGAAAGATACACAGCCCATATTCAGAAACGGTGTCTTTAAATGAGCCATCACACTGTGAGCACAGCTGCGGAAGGCCTTGAAACCTTGACTAATCACAGCAGACTGGGCTTTTTGTCTTGAGGGTACATACAGTTATATTCAGCAATCGGAACATTTAAGGATGTAAACACAAGTGCAGATTCTATTTAAACAGTATAGTCCAAAATTAAATCAAGCATGTCTTTTCTCATGTCACCATTGGTCTAATGATTTTCGGTGTGGATGTGAGGTCTAGGCAGACAACCAAACAATCTGAATAAGAGTCTGTTTGCCAGCTCCGCACCTGAGAGGGAAATCTAGGCCATGGGTGTTAGTTTCTGCCCAGAGGACGGTTCATGAAAGCAAACATCACACAAAAGCCAGACTTTTACAGATAAAGATCATACTGTTTCTCTGTGCTTCATTTGATACGTTTCAAATGCTTCAATTCATGTGAGTTGGATGGATTTTATAATATCAAGAAGAAGAAGAAGAAGAATCAGTGTTATTATTTGAGGATGATGTTGACAACAGACTGTGCTTTAGATTCAGACCATCTTCCTGAGACTGGGGGTAAAGTCAAGAATTCTCATCTTACCCCAAAAATGTACACACCCATTGCTTTCACTCACATTTAGACTCAGGTCAGACATAACACAGACACTGTCGGTGTGTTATGTCTGTCTCACCTGAGGTTGGTTTTACCTTTAAATGGCCACTTTGTGTACACAGCATTTCAGCTAGCTTGCTCAAACCCACGTGTTATTTTTGTCAAACATAGAAGTTAAAAGAGCAGAATCTAAAAATCTGGATTTTAAAGTCTTATCTGTAGATTTAAAGTGATTTTAAACACCTATTCAATCAGCCCCTCAGTCGCATTTATTCATTAAAAATTTCTGATATAAAATACTTTTCTATAACTCGATGGCCTTTATTTATTTTTTTTCCATTTCAGTGAGATGAGAAGGCAAGTGCAGCTCCAAGACGGCTTCCCCTAACCACAGTTTGCAGAGTGCAAACAGATTTTGGTTTTACATTCACGTTCAAACACACACACAAATACAAGCACACACACACTCACAGTGTGTCACTCACACTTTTCAATCCTGCACCCTCTCTCGTGCCATGAAACTGAGTATCTTGCTTACACAATGTTAAAAAATGCATGTAAAACACTGGTGAAGACAATAATGGCCCAAAGTGAACCAAATTCCTCTAGTTCATTGAGTCATGATTTTCACCAAGAGATTAATGATTCTGTCAAAAATCTACATTATGCAAAAGCGCACTTTTAAAAAAAAATATTATAATCTTTTAACTTGACAACTAGATTTTATAGATATTTATTTTACTATTCTACCGTTACAATACAATAACAATATGCAATAAAAGCTCTTCAGTAACACTAAAGACCACAAATCTGCTACATTTAGCCTGGTTTATGTAAATTAAACTGACTTTACCTGGGAACAGTGACAATGCAATGTTTTAATGACATATTACTAACGTTCAATGTAGTGTACGTTACAAACATACAGAACATTAAGGATTCTCTTAAATCAGAGTCTCCAGCGCTATAAGGTTTTGGTAAATAAATAGTATTTTCTTTCTTGGCCAGAGTTGGATGAGAAGATTGATACCACTCATGTTCATCCGTTAAATATGAAACAACAGCCAGTGGCCAGTCAGCTTAGCTTGGCATAAAGACTAGAAACAGGGGGAGCTTGGCTCTGTTTAAAAGTTAACAGAAACCAGCGCCTCTAAAACCTCACAGATTACCATGTAATGTTTCGTATGAAAAGTTAAAAAATATAACTTTTACTGTCACCTTGCATCTCAAACTCTGAACTAGAGGGTGAAAGGTCGCTCTCGTTGACCCCCAGAGCCTCCATCAGCTGCTCCACATTCATTCTGGCAGTCAGTTCCCCATTTCTGTCTCCAATCTGAGGAAGAAATGAAGAGGCAGGGGCAAAGGAACAAACACAGCCAGATGAGTCTTATTTGGTGGAATGCAAGAAGCCTTGACTTTTTTTTGTACTTTTAATACTCTGCTTGTATAAAAAAATAAAAAACTCTCACTTCTTTAGAGATGTCCAGGTGCTTTCGTGCATAGTGGAGAGCTTGTTTGTGGTTCTGTAAAGACACGTATGCATTTCCCAGACTCCAGCAGGCTCGACCCTCTCCAACTCTAATGAGACATGAACATAGATGAATGTTAAAAACTATTCCTGTGCTCAGGCATGTCTGCATGCATGTCTATGTATTAGATATTTCTCACTATACCTATCAGTAAGCTCCTGGGCTATGTACAGGTGTTTTAGGTGGTAATCTATGGCCCTCTCGTACTGCTGCAAAAGAGTGTAGGTGTTCCCAAGGCTGTAACAGGCCTGAGCCTCCATCACCTGGTCCCTCAGCTGCCTGGACAGCTGCAATGTTTTTCTGTGGAAAAAGAAACAGAGGGATAAAGTGAGAAAAGGAAACATGAAAAATATAGAGGCTAACAAAGAGGTGATAAGAAAGTTAGAGAGGTGAAAGAAAAAATAGCCTTAGAGTATTTTTTCTCATGTCATGCCTTTTTTTCATATTCAATTTGTACTTCAGTCACATTTTTCAACTTTGCAGAAATTGGCCCACTTCACCTTCCCTCCACTAGATGTCAGACTCCCCTCTTTTCTCACCTGTAGTATTCAGTGGCTGTGTTGAACTGGCCCAGGAATATCAGGGCATTTCCAAGGTTACTGTAGGCTCGCCTTTCTGCTGCTTTGTCCCCAAATTCTTTGGCTATAGATAATCGCTGTGAATAACAGAGCAGAAAGGTCAAGTCAAACCAAATTAGTACAAAATTTTCAACCTGCCTCTTCATTGTTCAGAAAATTCTTCTTCTGATTTCGTTTCACCTTACTTGGCCCTATGTTTTTTCTGCTTCAGTGTACAAGCAGGTGCAATTACCCTGTTGGGTACATGACTCCATGAAAAGATGTGCTGTAGCAGCAGTAGTGGTACATCAAATCAGCTTCTCTGATTCCCTTTAAAAGGAAGTGTGCTCCCCTCCGGGGCACACTGATAGATGTGTAATGGGGAAGAGAGGAGAGGCTGGCTTCTCCCATAAGGAAACAATTGCTTTACAATGGAGGGTGACAGAACATATGGGGAGACTGAGCTAGAAGCCGTGCTTGCAAGTGATTTAACCAGAAACCAATTTCCTCATTTTTTACCAATGAAAGGCCATTAATCTCTGCACACTGTGTTTTGGTTTAGAGTGAGGTGGATTGTGAACCGAAGAACTCACCAAGGTGTTATTTTCTCGCTAAAAATGCTAGGACTAGCATGACTAGCTATCTCATGCTAGCATTCCACAATAAAATGACAGATTTTGAGCAAACACTATATCGTCTTCACCTCTTGCCCCCTCTTCTACTCAGTAGTTTGTACTAAATCAGACTGTAATAAGTACAATGCAACAACAAAAGCAAGTCCTTCCTTCACTCTCAAACTGGCTGGACAGATTCTTGCTCTTTTGCATGTAACATTTTAGTCTGTCTGTGCAAGGCAAACTAGGAGAGGTCTTTTCTCAACAAGAAGCAAATGAATATAGCCTTTTCCTTAAATGAGCGGCAGTGTATTCTGACTGCACCTATAAGCTAAAAAAGTATGCAAATACAGTATATTTCATCACAATGCAACGGTGAATCAAATCTTGTGGTAACCACTTGTTTGTGTCTGGGCTGCACGCTGTTTGATAGAGGCGCACACAAGAGGCCACAGTAAACAGAATGACAACCATGGTCTGAAATTTTTCATGTGGCAGTGTGGCTTCAGGCAGGACACTCAAAGTTCCCTGGCTAGGGCGTCATGGCAAATAAGTATGTGCATAAGCCACCGAAACACCCACAAACTAATGGTTTGGACGAGGAAAACCAAACATAAAACAAGAAGATGTGTTTCGGTTTATGCTGACAGTATTTGTGAGACCTGATCTAATGAACACATTAGGGAATTTTCTTTTTTTTTTATTGTAGACAAAATAGCACTGTGTCTCTTTATTAGGATTTCCATTCTGTTCAAGTGCATTTCTAGCTATAAAGTGAATGACCTTGTGTCAATAGCAAAGCAAGGCTGTTGCCTCGGTGACGCAGGGTCACTGTTCTGTTGTGGCACAACAAGGCTGATAACTTTTATCTATGCACTAGTGTTATTAATATAATGCTGGCAAACATCTCAAATTTCTCACCTGACGGTGGAACTTGATAGCTTCGACAAAATTTCCCAGCAGGTAGTGGGTGTTACCCAGGTTCCCATAGGCCCTCCCCTGAGCAGCCCGGTCTCCAAGTTCTTTGACCAAACACAAGTTCATCCTACAGAGAGTAAACACAGCAATTTAGTAGTGGTATGAAAATGATGTAAAAGTCAATTCTTACTATGTTCACATTAGACACCAGCTAAATATAAGTCTGTAATATCTTTTTTTAAATATAATAAAGTTTATTATGTTATGGAACACACATGAAGCTGTGTTTGTATATGACTGACTAAGCACCAACCTGTCTCGCATTGATGGAGCTACACACATTCTCACCATCCTTTGTCGAGTGAACCTTCAGAAAGTATTTAACACCACCACTTTCTCTGCATTTTACTGCATTTGCATGGTGATAACTCTTAAAGAGTTAAGAGGGAAAATATTCTTTACAAAAGACCGTTGTCCACCCCAAACTGAGCAACCAAAGGACAAATCCCACAAAAGTGCAGATCTCTATAGCTGTGAGAAAAGATCTTGTCAAAAGAGCAGCAGTGTGTCTTTTAAGTGGAGGCAAACATCAGCTTGGAGTTTGCCAGAAGCCATATAAATCATTGAAAGCATGGAGTAATATATTCTGTGGTCTGATGAAAATGAACTGAAATCTTCAGCAACAACATAAAGTCACATTCTGTTGAAAACTGACTCAACTTATCATAAATCCCCAGCTGTAAAGTAGGACAGTGGCTGCATTATGTTGGGCTTTTAAGCACCATGGAGTGAGGGGTTTATGAACATAAATGGAACAATGAATAATAGTAAATGTTATCTAGTACAAGAGTGAGCAATATCTTAGGGCAGTTAGTTTTCATTTTCATTTTTGTTTGCATTTCAACAGTGCAGCCAAGGCCACGACTGAAATATCAGTCAAAGTCTGTGTACGTGGTTTAATGAGCTTTTTCCCCGCTGCCCAACACATCCTCTCCATCCATTTTAATCTGCACACAAATCATGTGCTACGCAGGGACAGATGTATTCAAGAACAACCAAATGGGTAATAACTGCCAGAGGTGAGTCCAAGAAGGGATAAAAGCAGTGGCATATGCCATATTTAAGTGAGATTTCTGTTAGATGTATCTATATTGGGGAGTTTTCTGCATTAAATGCATTTCTGGCAACAAAAAATGCACTCACCAGTCCAGGCTCAAACAGTGATTTAGATTTTCTGTGTACATCAATCTGCTGTATGAGTTCATTACTCGACAATACATACTCATAAAAGCCAGTAGCCCTTTGCAGTGTGTCTCTGACATCAGGAGGCAGGTCCCCTGGCTCCCGGGTGCACCCCCATAACTGCTGTTTGCCATTTGCATGAAACACATTTCCTATGTTGTACAGTGCTCTGGCCTCTCCGACCTGCAATCACATAATAAAGAGACACAATAGAGAAAGGTTAGGAAAATAATTTAAAAAGGATGCAGACAGATATCAGTTACAATGTATATCAATTCTAGATATGGCTACCGCAAGATGCACACTATTTTTCATGATGCTCAGAAATAAACTGAAGGAATTAAAATTCAATATATACACACGTAAAATGTCTCAAATATGGAATAAAGATTATTTAGGACAAGGTTGATGTGTTAAAAAGGAGAAAATACACAATACAAGCAGCAAACTGAATATATTTTAGCTTTCTGAGGACTTTTAGAAGATGCTATACACAATAAAAAGATGCATGTCACCTTGTCTCCCTGCTCTTGAGAAATATCCAGGTGCCTTTGACAGCACACAACGGCCTCATCAAAGCGCGCCAACACTTTTAATGTGTTACCAAGGTTGCCACTGGCTTTTCCTTCCCCAATTCGGTCTCCTATTGTTCTGAGAAAGCAAAGAAACATGTTCGAGATTCAGTGGTGGGAGCTACAGTTTTCCTATGTTAATAGTTTTTTTTAGCAATATCCATTAAGGAACTGTAAAAAGATTTAATTGGGAAATGCTGTATTGTAGATTTTTAAATTGGTTGCTTATTTAATAGGACCAGGTCCCAGTGGCCCTGGTGAGACTGTAATGTAACAAAGTAAATCTCCCTGGGGTCTTTGATCTGTTTCCTGCTGAAGGACAAGCTGCGCTCACTGCAGGGGGCCGGATTACTCATACAAGCTAAATATCCAGCTGGTAGTTGCCGACAGCTACTATATGAAAGTTCCCTCACCTTTTCTGGGAATTTTCATTGTCTAACTCACTGTCAACATAATAAAATCCCAGATGCTCTTTATGGTTTTGCATCTCCTAAAGTAAATAGAACCCGTCAGAAATGGTAAACTGAATCCGTCTTTTCTAAGACTGTACATCACATAGCAGAATCATTAGCATACCATTCCTCCTATATACAGAGAGCTACCATTGCATAAATGAGATGACTGTAGTGAAGCATTCTTTATTAGCTAGAGTTATTAAGCCACAACCAAAAGGATTTTTTTCTTAATTGAATCGCAATCAGGCTTCTGAGATGTCATGGATTACATTGTTTCATCTGCTACAGTCATTGATGCATCAAAAAAATTAAAACGAAAAGATGTTTTTTTTCCAGCTATATAGATGGTCTTTAATTAGGCCAGTTGAAAACTCATTAGCTGAAAACAAAATGTATCTGAGTGTTCATGATTATCAATATAAAGTCTGCTTTTTAAATGACAAAAAACGCCTTCAGGTTAATCATTTGAATCCTTCTATAAGTACACTTAGTATGAAGACGATACTGTGCTATTTTTGAATATCTTTTACGATGCCAAAGCAAGCAAACAACAACAAATATGTTTTCAGTGCTTTCGAAATGACTCTTTTTGGATATTAAAAGGTTTGTTTTAGCACCTATTGTAACAAAACTCACAGTTCAAAACTTTTACTATGCAGTACACAGAAGCTATTAAAAATGTACAATGCTCACCTGGCCAAAGTAAGGTCATGTTTGTGGTATTCCAGGGCTTTGCCATACTCTTTGAGGTAGAAGTAGGCATTGCCCAGTTGGCTGTAGATGGCACTGAGGGTCTTAAGGTCTTCTGTGCCGACCTGCACGGCTGCCTCAAAAAATGCTGTTCCCCCTTTAAAGTCCCCTGCCTTGCAAAGCCGTTCTCCTTCCAAGGCCAACTCCAAGCAAGAGGCCTCCATCCTAAATGGTGCACACAAAGGTTGACAGAAAACAGTATTAACAAATGAGCACTTTCAGAGATAGAACAATGTATAGTAATATGGACACTTATTACAGTGGCAGTGCAATATCTTCTCAGGGTGAGGAACAAATTGCCAGAATCACCATGACAACAAGATCTATAGCCATGTCGGTGGACTGTTGCCTTAGCAACTGAGTCTAAGGCTCAGGGATGAGCACCTTGAAAGGTGTTGCACTTTTCACCCATAACTGCTTATATCAGCTTGTTTCTTGAGTATAATTTATAAAAGCATACAGTTGTTTTGCTTTAATGGTTGACTATATCAAGCTGCTTTCTAGCCGATATTAGTCCATGTAATCATTAAAAAAATCAGCAAATCAATCATGTTGGTCAGTCCTGTGTCAACACATGATGTTCCAAGTGTATCTCAGTCCCCCTACATTGCTACGACGAAAGACAATAGAAACAACATGTTCCAGAAATAACTATTAAAAGCAAAGTCAAGAGGAGTTTTCCCACCACTTCCACAATACCTTGGTTACCATGGCAACTGCTGGATCAACTGCTGGATTCAAGGGAATGTAAAAAAAAATGTTAACTTAGTGTCTACTGACAGTGTCCTTATTAATAAGGGCTAGGGCTGGGTTTCAGTACTTGATACTTTAAGGTATTACCAAGTAGTATTGCAACTGCTGCAGTCAAACAATACCTGCATTCCATCCTTTTTGCACCCAGATTATGAAAAAAAAATTATGTGTAGTGTTTTGCACGCAGCCAGTCACCAGAACTGTTCTTTGATTTAATTTGACATGGGATTGGCTCACTACCAGGGCAGCTACAACCCATATAGTCTGTGTTGTGGTTAAGTTGAGCCTTGTGTATTTGACGGCGTCGGCAGCATTAAAATATTGTTGTATCCAGACAAAAGTATTTGTATAGTCATAGGACAAGTGAGTGGACTACCACAGTGTTCTTTAAAGAAATTTTGCACACACAGCACTCAAGATGCTAAAACAAAGCTTTGTCAGTGAGTTACATTCAGGAAGTATACCCCTCAGATTCATTGTTTAATCCAGGATAAACTAAAGACCAGTAGATTTGGTTGTAGCTCTAAATTCCAGATACGGTACTAGAATGTAGAGTTAAGCAAGGATTATCCGCGAATCTAATCGGTTTTTCAAATGGCATCATTCAAAAGTATAGCAAAGAGATGTGTACCGTTGAGTTTTACCTGCAGCTTTTATAGAGAACTCAGAGTGTTCATGTGTACTTTCCATAAAGTATTCTCTATTTGCACTTGTTAGGACCCCCATCTTATTATTTTTTCATCTATTTATTTGATCTACCATATCTTCATATTTCCATGTTGCAATTCACCACCATACATGATTATGTTAAGGACAAGGAAATGTTTACATCATGTCACTTTGCACTTAAATTATTATTTTGATTCATTTTAATGTTGGTCTTCTTACATTTAATAAAGCACAATCCACGCAGTGCAAGCCCTTCAGTGTTCTGTAGCCCTTTTATAGTCGAGGGAAAATGTAGCTACAAATCTCTCCTTAGTCCTTATGTGACTGGTCTCATTTTCTCATCTTGACCTGATCTAGACTCAGTATGCCCACCAAATTAATTTGGTTTGCAAAACCTTGCATGCAAGCAACAAAATAACAAAAAAAACTGTTTGTTGTTTTTGGTGTTTAAGCAGTACCTGTGTTTTTGCTTGGTTCGTGTTTTGTCCACATACACCTGTAGCTCCAAGTGTAAAGGCCTTAGCATAGCCTGAGGTCGGGGTCCACAGTGGACCAGTCTACACATAGCTCTCTCTGCTCCAGTCAGGGGGCAAGGCTCAGATGCCATGAGGGCAAAGGTTAACAAGTTTATTCAAGCAGTACACTTTTAATGCAGTGTGGAGACAAAATATCAGTATTGTTGCAGCAAACCTGGACACAATCCATCTGGCATATCTAAACAGTCCCAGACAAGCCAAGAATCACATCTGCTTTTCAAGACCTCGAGAACATTCCAACAACTCAACGATGAACTCTCTACTCCCACAGCCGAACCAGTCAGGAGGGAAGTGTAAAATATTCCACAGAAGAGCAGATCCAGTTGCAATTGTATTTTTTAGTAAAACATGTTAATATAAAAGTCTACGGAAGGCAAATTTCTTTTATCCAACTAAATTAAAACAAGAAGCAGAACTGTCCGTTTCTGGGTGTTATTTAGTTCTTACTATCCCCGACAGAAATGTGTCCTCTTTTCATCCTCTTCAACCTGTCTTCAGCTGTGGCAGTGAGATCCATTGTTCTGCCTTGCCCTTACAAGCCACACTTTCAAAAGAGGGAGGGTGTAACATAGAGAACAATTTGGGTGAGAGCCGAGGTACGGTCAGTGCCTCACTCCTCACATTGACCAGTGCCCCAATGAGAGACTGAGAGGAAGGATGAGCGTGGGGGATAATTGCTAATCCAGCGACCTGCACCTCCTTGGTAAAGACCAAACAGTGCACTGATTGGCCCTGGGGTGTACTAAGCCAGCTATCTGCTGACAGTGGCAGAAACATTATTAGGTCACCAGTCAAGACAAATAAGACTGAGTAAAGAGGAGGTAAGGGACCTAAATGTCAAGACAGTGAGTTTATACATTTCCCATATCACTACAAATAAACAAATGTATGGTTGAGAGGTTATTTTCATGTTTTTTGTCTATTTTCTTGGTCAAAAATCTTTAAATGAGACAAATAAGACATTTTTTTCAAATACAAATAATGAAAGATTCCAATTAAGTGGCATACATTTAATGCAGATTCTTCATTGAGTAAATTGTTAAGTTATGCTATATATATATATTTTTATGCTTTGAAAAAAAACAAAAAAAACAGGTGCGCTACCCTCAATAATTAATGTACCTCAACGCATCCGGCTTCTACACATATCCTTGTGTTTTCAATACTAGACCACTCTCACAATATTAGAAATTTTGACTTGTTAAAGTAGGAAAAGCACAGGTGTTACTAATAATACTAACAATGTTCTATTGAAGCTTCCCAGTAAACCAGCATGCACAATATAAAGACCCTGAAGCCAAAGCATATGGAATTCAGCTATGAATCATTTTATTATTTAAACCTGTGCTTTTGTTACTGTGACACATTAAAATACCCTCTGTACAAAAAGGATTAGCTGATTTGATCAGAAAAAAATGGTTTAACCTTGAGTGTAACTTACCATCGATGTCCACCAGATGGTCTTTTATATTTTTCCCCTTGTTACTTATCTCTCTAGCAGTGGACAATAGTACTAGAAAAAAATCCCCAAATCCTACATCGTGGTATCAAAGAACCTGTATGTATATTGTTAAAGGAGAAAGTTTTGTTGATGAATCACAAAACCAGTCAGACGTGTCTGTTGTTGGCTAAGCCTGGGAATTTAATACCTTGACTTCATTGCATTGGTGCAAAAGTCATGCAACAATCCAATATAGCCTTTAAGCTGTCCTTGCCATTGAATTGCAACATAGTCCTACAATAGCCTTCTACTGCCATATATATTAAAGAGATGGATATCATGACATAAACAGCATGGCAAAATCTGCTGTGAGATACATGTTTATGTATTGGCCAAACCTATAACTCTCTAAATCAGTCTTTGGCGTTAGACCAGATAAACCATTATACCGATATCCATTTCTCGTATAGTATGAATTTTTGAGGTTGAGGAGAAGAGACAGGCCAGAGAAAATCATAGAAAGTGTCTGTTCGGGTCAGGTGCCTTTCAAATTTAGCAATGGCATTTTTTTTATCTGATTACTCAATTCATTGATTGAATAATCGGTAGAATACTCGATAACTAACATAATCAGTAGCCCCAATCAGAACCATTCAGTCCCCTCATTCAAAGGGTGACCAGACCGTCTTCCTTGCTCATAACAAATTAATTTTGGTGTTGTTGGAGCAACATGTTAAAGTCCTAGGGTGAAAGTACACCACTATTTAGATGGGCTGGCCATAATAGATGGAAGTCATCACACTGAAAGTTGGATGGAAGTAGTTACCAACCAGGTTACCACACAGTCCTTAAAAATGTGCAAGGTCATATACCCGGCATTAACTACAACAGGCTTAAAATAGCAACAACTATTTCTGCAACAGTCGTGGAATCCTTCAGAGGGAAAGAGGCCAGACATGTTGATAATTCCAGTAACCATATCTGAATAAGTCATCAAAGGAGGGCCTACAAAGTCGTAGATTGAGCCAAGTCTACTCTTCAGTGCAAACAGGAAAGTGGGACAGGCACTTATAGCAGCAGCCCAAGGGATGAAAGGCACATGGTCAATGCAGTTACAAATGATCACAGAGGGAATGTTTAAAATTGAGCAATCACATCCACGTTAGAGAAGAAAGCGAATGCAGATAACCAATTGACCGTAAATACTCTGCTGTTCAAATTTCCCTAGGAGCTGAGCACCTTTGTTTCTAAAGGTTTCAGACTGTCCTGACAGCCTCACAGGCAGGAGATGTTGTTTTCCTTTGTCTCCTTTGCATCTTATACAATCAACATTTTATGACAAAAACAGGACATGACTGGCAATGATACTCATTGCCTTGTGCTGGGCCTGATGTAAAGAGTACAGGATAGCGGCAGCAAAAGATACAAGAGGATCAACGGTTTCCATCTAATGACAAGATCTCAAGTTGGTATGATAGAAACCTTGCATCTATCCAATCAAAAGGTGGATGCTGAAGCTTTGCATGATAGTGGTAAGAAGTAAAGCTCGAGCAGGTTAGAGAAGCGGTGTGTTACAGAGGAAAGATAAAGATGAGGAGGAAGACATATGGACAACGAGTTTAGCAGCAGATGGTGCAGTGGCCTCTGTAAACCACGATCTAATTGTAAAACCCTGAATTGTAAAAGAAATTGTGGAAAAAGGGTGTAGCCCTTAAAAACGCCTGGCGACACAGTTAAATAATTTAAGCTGTACAGTTGTAAAGTTAGAGGCCAATATATCATCACTCAGCTTGAAAAGTTAAACTATTGTGTGAGAGCTAGCTTGAGCGCTAACTGCCAGACAAAAAGACAATAGACAACGATATCTTTCATGACTTAAGACTTTCATGGACATACAAAGAAAGGCAAAGCAACAAGACAAAAACAAAACCAGGATTATTCTTCTCGAGAGGCTTTTCAGAAAGTGGTTTTAATTCTTGTCATCTTTGTGGTTGGAGTAACAATGGATCTGTGCAGTACAGTCTGCTATTCTCTCCTCTGATTACCACTCTAATTGGTCTGTTTGGGAGACACTCATCCCATAATAGCCTGCCTGTGGTCTATGAGAGACAGTCCCCTGGTGCTGTTACCATGGAGTACAGAGTACATGTAACATATTGGACAGGTTTCAGCGACAAAGTTAGGAGGGAAGAAGTGAGGTTTGTGTGTAAACGGAACTATGGCACGTCTATGGTTTGTTCCTTCAGTGTGAAACAAACAGCGTGGTTTTATTTGTCATATAATATACGCAATATCTTTGGGTTTTGGACTTTTAGTCAGATGAAACTTGGTATTTGAAACTGGCACCTTAGGCTTTAGGGAGTTATGAGATTTTTTCTAACATTTTTTATATTCTAAACAATTAATCAATAAAATAAACAGCTGATTAATCAATCACGAAAACAATCATTAGCTGCAGCTGTAGTTCCAGCTTTTACATCCTAAATAGTTGTAAACAACTACAATACAATTTAGAGTTGCTTCATACTGTACACCACCTATTACATTATATATATCAAGGTCCCATATACTCATAAAAAGGTACTTTGTGAAACATGAAAACTATAGCAGATTGGACAATGGCAATTTGGGGCGCTGAATTTGACAAATTTACCGTTTGTAAGACCACAAATGAGAAAAGAATTAACTAGCCATTGCGGTCTATCTCCAGAGACGGCCTTTCAGTTAGCTGCTGTAGCAACTCAAATTCAGCCAGCACAAACAACAGCACTGAGGGTCACAGCAGGCTATTGGCCAGCAGTGACGAACTGTGTTCACAGCACAATGCAAAGATGCGAACGGATGCAAATTTGCAGTTTGCAGTTATTGGAAACGCAACATAACCTGCTGCTGCTGCAAAAACAATAATAAATACCATAGTTAATAGTTCCAATATGCAGCCACAATCTGAATATGTGATCTGTCCCGAATTAAATCCTGATGAAAATACTGAACATTTTTATATAATTGTTACTTTATTCATTTATTAGGCTTTCATATTCAGGGTTCTACACTACTGTCGCCATTATTTATGGCTCAGCTAAGAAACTCTGTGCTCAGAGTAGTAATCCGTCCATAATTACAGAGTGCCACAACTAGTTGTCACGGAAACCAAAGAGAAACTCTCAAGGAATGTTTTTTCCTCTTGCAGCGCATGTCTCTTTCAGTTAGTGCAGAGGTGTCTCCTTCCTTCTCTTTCTTCTGATGTGCTTATAAATATGCTTTTGTATTTATTTTTGCTTTTTGCTTTTCCCCTAAACCTGTAGCAATATTATTGTAATGGGGTCGTATCATATAATATGGTCCTTGAAAACATTGCAAGAACATAACATGACATTTAGGGAAGAAAAGCTAATTTCATATCATAAAGCCATAATTTCCATGACCCTTGGTCTCTGTGAAGAACATGAAGGTTTCAGTCCACAGATTATAATTTAATTTAACTTAATCAGTTCTGATGTAAAGCAAGTGCATATATGCATTGGAATATTTCTATATAGTTGCTCATATCCATAGCCTGACCATCTGTTTTAATCTCCAAAAAACAGACTTTTGGTTCCAGATATAGAATAGCCTTACAAAACTAGCATTTTAAAAGACGTGTTTGTTGCCAAAGTCCCTTTATGTATCTCATCTGTTGCCTTAGCAGCTACAGACAGACAGCATATATGAACACACACACACACATACTCACAACCCTCATTGTAGAAAGGTCATGTACTGACTTTATCTGTTTGTAAAATAGAGAGAAAGCAATCTCTGAGGGTACACCCGGCCATATGATCATGACCAGCACTGTGACTCACTCTGTGTATTTATGTGTGTGTGTGTGTGTGTGTGTGTGTGTGTGTGTGTGTGTGTGTGTGTGTGTGTGTGTGTGTGTGTGTGTGTGTGTGTGTGTGTGTGTGTGTGTGTGTGTGTGTGTGTGTGTGTGTGTCCTTGAAGGGTTTATGGATGTCACTTCAAAACTCTCAACTTTTCCAACAGTCTGTTCTGTGTCACATAACAATACCAGTACCCTTAAACTAACTCTTGACTATTAACTATCCTCACGCATTTTATGCATTTATTTTTATCAGACGCCACAAAAGTGTAGTATAGCCATACTCTCAAATGTTTTGGTGAATTCTCGGCATGCTGAACTGCCAACAAACACATTGTGCTCTACTTCACCGCACCAAGGACTGTATGAGTTGTAGCTGCTGCAGTAATGGACCAATCACACATCGCAACAAATTGAAGAACGCTTGTGATGAGTGGGTGTGAGCAATATTATACAAATAGTAATTTTTACAGATCTGGGTACAAAAAAGATAGAATGCAGGTATCGTTTGACTAGAGAAGTTTATATACTACTTGGTACTGGATTTTTTTCTAGGGCTGGGTATCAGTTATTTGGACTAGATCTGTTACATGTCAGTTAAGCAAAGGATACAATTTTATGGCCTTTAAAGTGCTTGCTCAAAGTATATTGCACAATTACACACACTTTATTTGCTTGATTTGACTTGCAGCACTCCCTTGAACTATTCCTTTGGAAAAATGTTACCATGCAGTTAATATGTTCTTGCACAATCAGCGGGTGGTAAATCTGACTTATTTTACCTGAATGACTAACAATGATGTGGAGGCACACTCATACAGTGTAATATGTGTAAGGGTGATTAGTCATTTTTAAAATGTTGAAAACACGCACAGCATTCCTGCAAGTTTTGCCTAAAACAGTGGTGTCTAAATTATGACTTGAAACAAAGGCAAACATACAAAAGTCAGAGCAACTGTCAAAATACATTCTAAAGAAAAGCTGAAATGATTACTCAATTAATTGATTTGTTGACTGATACATCAAATTTTCTTTTGGCAACCATTTTGACAGTTGATTATTAATTTCAGTTAATTTCCAAACATTGTGTTCAGCTTCTCAAAAGTGAGGATTTGATGCTTTTCTTGGTAATATATGATAATCAACTCAATATCTTTGGGTTTTGAACTCTCGGTTCTATAAAACAACTCATTTGAATATGTCATATAATGAGCACTTCTCTCTATTTTCTGACAGTTTCAGGACAGAAGTACAGTTATTGATGCTTCTTAATCTGGACTGCCATTGAAAGACCGCTGCTTCATGACATGCAAATAGCACAATAAAACAGATAATGGTGAAGTAGGATGAGACGAAAGAGACAATTTGCAAATGAGTCAGAACAAGGTTATTGCATATACACCCGATATGCAAATACGATGTTAAAAAAAGTTCCTCAACACATATCTATCTTCCCATACAATGTTCAGAGATCATCCATGTGGTCTCCTGACTTTGTAGCCTACATATGGTTTGATTCTACACCCCACACAATGGCAATCTTAAACCAAAGCCAGAGTGTCCAACCTAAGACAAACACACTATATTCCCCCAACATCCACATGTTCTGATGAGGCTCCTCTCAGTCTGTACATTCCAGCCACAGCAGCTCAATGACCCGAGCCAGGAATGAGGCTTGGAACCGGGCTCTGGCTGCAACTGTGGCTGGGTCTTGAGCTTTAAATCAGTGAAAGCTGGCTGGTCAAGTTCCGCCTGCCTGACTCCTCCTTAGTAAGCAAAGCCCTGAGCTGGCAGCCTCTATTATTCTCCCTGTTTTCTGTTCCTTTAGCCGCTCCCTCTTGTCTCTCTTTTCTCTTTCTCCTATCATTCAAGGACAGACCACAAGGCTGACTGTTTGCCGGTGTACCCCCCCAAACCTACCCGCGGGTCCTACCTTGAGTGCAGCCTCTTGCTGGCCAGATCCTGGTCCACACCGTTAGCAGCAGACTGAGCCATAGAGCCGCTGCTTATGAGCCTGCCTCCTAGCTTGCTTCCTCCCGCTATGAGGGCCCCCTCTCACAATTATTTCCTCCAGAGGCAGCTAACCTTTCTCTTCTTTCTGTCGTCCCGCTTCTCCGTCACTCCTTCCCCTCTTCTCCTCTCGTCCTTTACCGCTGTCTCTTTCTCTCCTTCATTCACCACAGCAATGGCAGCTGCCTAGGAAGTGAGGTATTGTGCAAATAAACCATAAAAACACACGGCCCCTCCTCCCCAAACAACGTCACGGCGGTGGGGAGTAGCTTGTGCGTGAGAGCGCTGGATGTGCCGGCTCGTGAGAAGGGCAAACTGTGTGTTTTTTACGTGCGGGAACACATTTCATACACAGACTATATTTAGGTATTTTAGTTTATCAGCGTTGTATTGTTGTTGTCTCTTCTTGAAAATGTTCTTAGTGTTTTTCCTCTCAGAGTAACCTGTTGCTTGGTTTTACCTCTGACACCACAGATGGACGTGGTTGGTTGGGTGTGGTCAGAGGTGTGCCACCCTCCGGTCCTACAGTAAGACTGTTTAATGACCACGCCCCCCTTTGTATTCAAGACACGCCTCTTTTTGTGCACCCAATGTTGACTGAGTTGGACCATTCAATTCAATTCAATTCAATTAAAAAAACTTTATTTGTCCCCGGGGGGGCAATTCAGGGCACACAGAGCAGCAAATAACGACAGTGCAACTATACAAAAACATTTTAACCTATCAACAAGAATAAAGTGTAGGAGAAGAGTAAGTGTCAGGACGTTAGTGTGTTAGTACAGGTTAGAATAAGTGTCAGGATGTTAGTGTGTTAGTACAGGTTAGATATGGAGAACATCGTCGGCGTGAGATGTAGAAAGACAGACATGCGTGTGTCAGATGTAAGCAGAAATGTGAACGGGTGTATAAGATGTAAACACGCAGTAGACTGTTAGGTCAGGTATGAACAGAACTGTAGTGCAGAAAAGATATAAGTGGACAGTGATCGGATTCAGATGAGGAAGATTGTTGTTGCTACAGACAATTCATATAGAAACGAGAAATGTTAATATTGTCAGAAAAACCACAGCTGCCCTGTCTTCTATTGGTTTAGGAGTTTCTTTGTACTTGGTATTGTGCAGTTTGTTGTTTGTTTGTTTAACGTGTGTTTGTGTAACATTGTTTAGCCGGCCCACTGTGAGTCCAATCTACAAATTGTGGCAACGCCATGAGGAGTTCTCCCCGTTCTCAAAGAGGAAACAGCCTTTGACAAAGCACCCTTAGCTGCACGACCAGTGTAGTCGGCAGCGGGGAGATGCAGTACCAGTCAGTTGCTCGGCCGGGCCGCAGTGACTAAATAACCCCAGTCCTCCTTGAGTCACTTGCTGTGTCCCATACTTCCACCCTCAAACTGGCTTTTTTGAGGGTGGAACTGCATTCACGCCGGAAGTCGGTAAAATGCAGTGTACTGCATTTATCCAGTCGTGAACTCAAAAACGGCCAAATCGTTGAGTGTGGGTCGATGGACACTCAATGCCCTCAATCACTGTCATTTTGTCTACGTAGCGGAAGAGGCGGGACTTAATTCAAACAGGAAAATGGCGGAACAATAGCAAAACGAAGTGGCAACGACTAGATTCACTTTATAAATGTTAAAAGAGGATTACTTTTGGCGGTGTGCTGAGTCAGAAGAGTTGTTGGAAAAGCTTTTGGAAAAATAAACAGAAGAAGAAATACGATTGTCATTTCCGGTAAGTGTTGGGCGGTAGTGTGGGATTTGAAACAGCGCTTACTGGGGGAATTGTGTGTACTGACCGTGTCAGTACATAGGGCAGACAATGCACAAATGTCAGTACACTCACTGCAGTGGTTATTTGGGTCACAGCACCTGTCTCATGCTGGAGCTATGCTAACTTGCCTCCACTCAACCTTAGTTGAACAGCGTGTAAAAAAAACTTGTTTTGACATCTCATGGGGTTCTGTGTGATTTGAACAACTTCAAGTTATTCCCCTTTCAAGTGAAGCCCGTCTTGCAGTCAGCAACCCCTCTGCTTTCCCGCCATTTTACCCAACCAACTTCACCTGCTTCCAATATCCCCAGTCAAGTCGTCGGAAAAAAACGGTTGGCATGGTATGTTTCTGTAAACCACAACTCCTTTGAGTCTCAACATTTCTGAACCACTGTAACCATTTTACATTTACAGACAAATGCAATGCACAATCCACATCAACCAAAGCCCATCTGAACCAGCCTGCCTGAAGCCACGCCTGGATTGGTGATTCCTCGCCTGCACCCTCCCTAGCTAAACGTGCCTTTTTTAGACATCGGGGAAGTGCGTCTGGACTACTTTGCTTTCCCATACTGGCCTGGATCCAAATTATACCGCTAATGCAGCATTAAAGCCGCACATACTGCATAAGCGTTTTTCACTGTACCGGCTTTAATATATTGTCAGTACAGAGCTATACAGCTGTCATCGGACACATTAGCAGAGTCAGTAGTCTCAAACTGCAACCACAGCAGCTTGCAACTTGCCTGACAATCCAAAACGTTCTCGTAACAACTCCAGCTATCTGCACCTGTATCTCATAGACTTGCTCCTTATCATTCAGATTGGTCCTGACCCCAATGTTGGAAACCATTTCTCTTCATTAATAATGCTACTTCAGGTCCATTTAGGCTTAGATATGCTTGTGCTACCACATAATTTAAAAATAAAAATAATTTAAAGCCCGTTTTACATATTCCTTTTAGACATGCACCACATTGTTATTTCCTTAATCCATTTATCACCTCATAGTTACTTGAATATTAATAGAGGATTATCCCTCTATCCATCCATTCTTGAAGCTGTTTGTCTCATTCCAAGAAAATCTTATCAGTCACAGTTATTCATTTAAAACATTGCCATTTGGAGTTGTTACTCACATATTCATTGCTAAATATATATCACTGTGAGCTTGACAGTACACACTGCTTTCATATAGACTTACTAAACCATGTCACTTTATTTATATTTTACTTCTACTCTTACACTACTACTACTACTACTTGTATATACTTCTTGATTTATTTATTCTTATTTTTATTATACGTTTTCATTATCTTTACTTATTTCTCTTCGTGCTGCGGCACCCAAACACCCAAATTATCTCCCCTTGGATTCTATAAAGTTGTATCCAATTTCATAATATAGAGGTCTCTGCAGTTCCTGAGGTTCACCATAAGAGAGCAGGCTTGCACCAACAAAAGAGGAGAAACACATTTGTTTTCCGTGCTTGAGCATCTCAGAGAAACAGGAGTATGTGACAGGAAATGCACAGGGTGGACAAAATAACATAAAAACCTGACAATTAAATATCTTACCATTTGGCTGTGCAAAAGTCTAATATTTTCAGTTCTTATAATGGTAAGCTTTTTTTTTTCGGGGGGGGGGGGGTTTGGGGGGGGTCAACTCTTTATTACGGCTTTTAAAATAAGATAAATAGGATATAATGTTGTATTTTTCCTGATCTTTGGCGCTTATTTATTATTTTGGATGATTTATTCTCTTAGTTTTTGATGTTATCTATTTTTTTCGTTATTTTTTTCCTATGGCATATTTCAGTATTTAAAATATTCAACATTTTATTACTGTTCTACATAATTGGTCTGTTTGTTTTTAATGTTCTAAAGCTAATGCACAGTGTTGTAGCATGATATCACATTCTTTGATATTTTCTTTCACTTTAGGATACAGCACATACGCTGTCCTACGGTTAGACTCCAAGCTGTTGTGCTGCGACATTCACAATCCTGTTGTTTTGGTTGCAGTGTATCAGGTCTTTAGGCTTTTCAGCACTCCTCAATTCTCTTCCTCTATGGCATAAATATGCAAGCGGCAACATGACAATGTATAATGAGATTCAAATATGGGAAAATGCTATTAATGTCTTAGAGCTATGCACCTCCCAGCCTCCCTACCCAACTAAACAGAGGATCAGACAGAATATTAAATATGTCTAATATGCTTAAAGGATTATCACATGTCAATAAATTCAGATCTTATGTGTTTTTTTTTATTTGGTTAAAAAAAAAAGATTATGCAAGAAAACAGCGGGAATTCTCCTAAAGCCAAGCATTATTTATACAATTATATCACATATGTTCTAAATGATTTTTCTATTATCCATTATATGTTTTATATCCACCCTACCCATCATATAACAGGCATAAGCTATTGCTATGATTTCATTTTTGAAAATATTGATGATATGGTATTCATACCATAGTCTTTACATTTTACTATTGTATAAATTTGAACTAAATGAATGTGATTTAATTCAATTAATGTTAATGTTATGTCAAATTTCTTTATAATTCAAAGGTTCTGCTTTGACAAACTCAGGATTATAAGAAGAATGTTCCTGGAGGACAAACGGACAGCCATTAATCTTCATAGTATGTTTATACTGTATTTGTTTTTGTCTGCTATTGTATTATTGCAATAGAAACCACTTATTTTGATGAAACCCAACTTGTACATTTGACATAATAAGCTCCTCAAATCAGTTACTTCATACTCTTATGCTGTTGTTTTCTCTCTCTAAAAAAAAAAAGAAACAAAAAAACTGTTTTTGGTCTCTTGCTCTACGTTGTGTTGTGTTTTTGCCTTAATCCCCCAGCTGTATATATCTGTTGTATCTTGTGCATGGCAGCAGCTCATTACAGACAACAAGGAGCAACAAAAGCAAAATGAGATTGAGGTAAGCTGATTTCAGATTTAAAACTGAGCAACTCAAATTTGTTTCTCATTTGTGAGGCAGGCCATTTCACAAAAACAAAACCATCTGCCTGCATCTATTAGGTAATCTTGAACGCGTTGTATTGTTTTTCATGGGTTTACAGTAACTTCAGTCTGTACGTATGTATAGACAAGCATTTTTTATACTCCATTTGGATATTAGTGCATTTATGTGTGGGGAAAAATATATCATAGTAAGGTTTCATCATTTTTGATAAAAGCATGTCAGGGGGTTAAGAACGTAACTGACCATGAGTTAAAATGGTTAATTTTGTTGTTCAAAACAAGCACCCTGTTGTTTTCAAATCCTGTCCAGTGATGGTTGGACTTGGATCCAGATTCCCACCTTTCACATACATGAAAAAAAGAGTGTGTGTGTGTGTGTGTGTGTGTGTGTGTGTGTGTGTGTGTGTGTGTGTGTGTGTGTGTGTGTGTGTGTGTGTGTGTGTGTGTGTGTGTGTGTGTGTGTGTGTGTGTGTGTGTTTGTGTGTGTGAGAGAGATCATGGCAAAATGTGGTCCTGGAGAAACCTACTGTAGGGGGAACTACTTAGAGGGGGTTTTGGGTTTATATTTTTCCGTCTGCGGCCAGATTTTCTCACTGTGGTAGCATCGCAACTGTGCAAGATACAGTCAAGAAATCTAGAAAGTTGGCTCTCCAACTTTACACCAGTGACGTGCGGTCAGGGGAGGCAGGTGAGGCTGTGCCTCCCCTGTCATCATGAGAGGAAAAAGAAACGAAATAATAAAATAACACAAGTATTAATATTTGTCCTCTGGACTATGATTTTGGTGTGGTTCTTAATGTATTTTGACCGTTTTTATAGTAAAAATGGCAGAAAATTCTGTATTTCCTATTTAAATAAACGGAGTCTCTTCGGATGCAAGAGGTGAGGCACGGACAGCCGTGCCTCCCTCCAGATTGCGCAATCACTCACAAACTGGATTGAGCGCGTGCCCTCTGCGCGTGCTTGTTCCCATTTCTGTGTATGTTTCCAATATGATGGTTGAGGACACTTTTATGTAATAAAAGCATACGTCTTCTTTTCCATGGTGTTCAGTGATGTATTTTACGTATGTGTGTAATATTTACATCTTATTGATGTGACATAAATCCACAGGGGAAATGCTTGGCTTGAGGCAGGCAGTACCTCTGCCTCAAGGCAGGCGGCGATAGTGAGCAGCCTGATAGCCTGCAGCCAGATAACGGTGAACTCTGACCTGTGTGCAAAAAGTAAACACAAGAAGTGTGCTGTGCGACGCTGTAGAGCTTAGAGACAAGCTGTCATTTCTCGCCCTGAAAATGGAGGATTTGATTTCTAAACTAAGACATTTTTCAAAGCTGGACTTTCAGTCAGTAAAGGAAAGATATACTGCAATATACAGTCATTTACAGTAAAGGTAAGATATGCTGCAATATATAGTCATTTACAGTAAAGGTAAGATATACTGCAATATATAGTCATTTACAGTAAAGGTCAGATATACTGCAATATACAGTTGCACTGGTGTTTTAAAATGGTTTTCAGCATCCTATTCTCTCCTCCTATCCTATTGGCATCCTCCTAGTGCCTCCCCAACCCCAACCCTCACTGCACGTCACTGCTTTACACCCCTGGCTTAAAGAGTGAAAACTAAGTTTGAATATGGATGTGGTCAGGGCAAGAGCTCCGGAAGTAGGAAGAACACAACTTTACGCCCCTGGCCTGATTTTGCATCACAGCTGTGGTCTGTAGTTTCTGATTGGTTGTGTGATTGTTACCATTATAAGACATGAGTGGTCTTCAGCAGCTGAGAATTTGTTTTGGCCAGGTTCTCATTCGATACTCATCTCCTTTCTGCTGCTGTCCTTGAGCAACCAAACAATCCTCAGTCGGTTGGTGCTGATAATCCGGAGGGGAAAACCCCCTTATTGCAGCTCCAACTGCAAAAGCGCTAATTACACCAGTAACACAGCATCAACACAACCAATAGGCCAAATTGTGTATTAAATAGCTTTTATAAGGAACCGATAAACCAATTTTGGGGAAAATATACCTTGCTTATTTACAATGTTCATATTATTGACCAGGGGGACAAGGTATAAAAATGAGGAGGAGGATTCTGCCTCAACAATTATGGGATCTTATAAAGGTTGTTTTGTTTGACTGAGCCAGTTAAATTGTTTGTTAAACTAAATGTGCCCTAATCCAAAAACAAAACGTTTGTCAACTCATATTTGGATAATGATACCAGGCAGATTCATAGTGACATGATTATGGTAAAAGTCTGCTTCCCTTGATAATAATGTGGCATCCACAGTGAATTAAAAAGCACCAGTTCCCCACTGATTCCAGCTCTCTGCTGCCATTTCAAATTCATAGGAAGCATTCCTGAGTTGCACAATCATTCACATCATACAAGAATTTGTGCTTCTAACTGTAACTGGTGCCATGTGTTTTCTGTCGCCTTATATACAAAAGAAAAGAAAGCCATTTTGGTTATTTTGTCTCATGAGAAAATGAATAACTGGTGGGTTGCAGAATCAATTTGTTAGAAATTTTCCGCCAAAGAAACAGAAGACTGCTTTTGTAAGGCAGTTACAGGCATACAGTATGTGTATGCAAGAATGCACTGAAGGTCCAAACATGAAGTAGAAGTGAGTAAAAAAAACATAAAAATTAAGTAGCTAAAGAGAAGCAGAACAGTCAAAAAATTATTTTTTTATTCCTAAAACAACAATCGAATGTCCCATCATGGGGCTGTGAGTATCGTAAATACCAGAAAGTCTTATTGTGACATAAACCGAAACCAAGTTTAAGATGGTTAAACAGACAGAGAGAAAAGCTGATTGTAAACCAGGAGTAAGATATTTATGGCTGCATGCGGTTAAAACAACGCGTACATCATTTGTCTGTGTGATTTGAACAACTTCAAGTTATGCCCCTTTCAAGTGAAGCCCCGGTGATTTCCAAATACAGCTTATTTTTCAATAGGTGTAAAGTGTGACCTTCTGTGCAACATGATAAATATGTAAATCTTGGGTTTATTATATGGTGTGTGTGTGTGTGTATGTGTATATATACATTGTATATAGATTAAGCCAGTTTAAAACCACTTGACCTCAGCCTGAAGATTACTTTCAATCTGTGCCCTCACTTGTTTAATCAGTGAGATTTATGCTCTTCTAAAGACGTTCATGGAAACCTTGTTACTTTACATTAATTTTCTTTTGTTATTATTATTATTATTATTATTATTATTATTTTTATTCATTTTATTATTATTATAATATTTTTTTTACATTGCATATATTCAGAACCATATGCTGTAAATGTATGCTTGTTTTTCTGCTCTAGGGAAGCCTTTGTAACCAAGAAAGTGTTCTTTACTGACACACTGTACTTTATAATGTAAAAACATACGTTATTACCAATCTAATCAAGCTGAAATCTATGATTCTGGGCAGGAAATGACATCAATGATATATCGCTTTTAATTAGAAAATAAATAAATAAATGGATGTGCAAATAAATTGATAAATTGGCACTTATGCTTCATAATGTTTGTGGTCAAAACATACAGATATGCTACAGATATTCATGAACAGTAGATGATCACCTTATGAATCACAAACATCTTTTCTCTTAAAGGGTTGTTTCTCTTTGCAGTACGATTATCCATCAAACCTCTGGGCTTTGTAATTTCTGAAACCAGGGCAAAGGACCTGATGTGGTTCGTTATAATACACTACACTAAAAACAGCAGTTTGGTACTCATGATAAAGCAATCTCTCAACAAAACTAAGTGATGACAGGGGGCTGGCTGGGAAGGAGAAAACAATTTGCATAATGGAAAAAATCAGACCTAATCTACTCCAGAACTCAGCCTGCGTGGGAGCATGGAGAGAAGATGGGAGGGAGGGAGGAAGGGAGGGAGGGTAGGAAGGGGAAACGCAGTGGATGAGCCTTTAAATCTGAGAATCCAACTGGAGCTCAAGTCTCTCAGCTCGATCCTTAAACCGCTTTGAATGCCCGTTATCTTGCAGCAATCCCCAAGACAATGCTTTAGCCTTCAACAATCCCCTTAGTATAGAAAACGGAGCTTTGGCTTGTCTCAGTTTTCCATAATGTTTTGCAGAGGTGTGATTTCCAGTATGGGTAGATGTTCTCCTTATGACCAATTGGTGGCAGTGTTGTTTACTCCTCTCTGGCATGAGTTTTCTTAAGATGGGACAATTGTTAAGGGGAAGGATCTCATCATAAGTAGCATGAAGACAGTCAGAAAATGGGAGATATCAAATTACGAAATCTTAAAACTATTCTGGTGGAGGGATAGTAACACAAATATAAAAATGTAATTCTAAAAAAGTTGTAACTTTGAATGATACCCACTTTGTCTGTCTTACTCTGTTAAAGCCATCTGAACCAAGGAATGAAATCTTGCACAGGGAGTGTAATGTGGATTTTGTCTCCTATATGGGATCACATTTGGAAGCGATCACTCTTTTCACAACAGAAGCTTTTTGTATTGTGTGTTTTATATCTTGTACATCTAACTGCAATAAAGATTCCCGTCTGGGACAATATAGTGACCTAACTGAACTGCACTGAACTGAACTGAACTAAACTGAACTAAACGGATGATTAAAGCAACCAAAAACTGTGTCAGTGCACATATGACCATTGTAAAGATTTAAGTTTAAAGGTCCCATACTGTAAAAAGTGAGATTTATTACAGAGCAGGTCGAGGTGCTATATGAATACTGTGAAAGTAAGAAATCGCTCAAACCATAGAGAAATGCACACAGCCTGTATTCAGAAACTGTGCCTTTATACGAGCCATCGGGCTTTCATATGGTTGTGATGTCACTACTATACTATAAATAGGTAGAATGTGCTGCTACAGTGCTGTTACAGTCATTTCTTGGTTGCAATGACGCAAAACAGGAAACGTGGACCAATCAAAGCAGACTGGGCCTTTTCGAGAGGGGGAGCTTAAAGAGACAGGCGCTAAAACAGAGCATTTCAGACAGACAGTATGAACCTGGAAATGTACATATTATGTTCCTTTTAACACCTCAAAATTTTCAGTTGACGTGCTTTGTATGCCAAAGCATTGGTTTGACGGATAGATTTATCAATAAAGTGTCTAAGAAAGTTTAACATATTTAGAAAGTTGTCACCAATCCTGTTCATTAAATTGACCACTCGTGTACCACAATACACATTACACACCTTTCATCATGTTTCAATGAGACACATCCCTGTCAATAAAGGTGCAGGAACGTTCTTCGCTTTTACCAAGCCTTTTAAAGTTAGCATTTCTTGTCTTCCTCCACAGATTTCTGACTGAGGGTATTATTTGCGCAAGCTTACAGGTTGCTGAAAAACAGCATGGAAGTCATTTAGAAAATTATTGATTTGTGTTCACAGCTTATACTTAGACCCTCCTGCCATACTGACAAGAGGCTGTTATCTCCCGTTGAGCTGCTGTACACTCAAAGAAAGTTATTATCTAATCGGGAGAAACAGAGAACAAACACACTGGATGAAGCTGATCCATTTTTTCCTTCCAAAGGCCAAGTCAAACATTGAAACGTGACTGCTGAAGAATAGGACAGAAGGCTATGGCTAAAGACAAGTACTGCAGGAGACAAAAAGTGTGTATGTCTGTATGTTAGTCAGCAGTAAGGAGTGCAGGAGAAAAACCATGGAGGCAAGACTGTCCAATTCCAGGTTAGCATCTGATTGTCTCTGTATGTCAGCTTGTCTATACTGTACTGTACAGCAGCTTATACATCATCTGTCCATGCGTCTGTCTGTGTGTATGTGCCAATGTGTTTGTCACTCCTGTCTGTCTGTCTGGCAGCGTAATAACGCTGAGCCCTTGTGAAGCCGCTTGCCTCTCTGTTGTGGCTCCTTGTTCTTGGCCTACTTTGGGAGAGGTGAATTTAGGGCAACTCGAGTCTATGGGTAAGGGGATTAGGTCTCCAAACACGCTCCTCTCCAGTTTGGGATTTTGCCCCGATGCCAGACACTTAAAGTCTGCCGGGGATTAAGATAAAGAGAGAAGTAAGAGCGGCGTGCATTGTGGTGTGCGTGGGGAGATGTTTTCAATAACAAAATATGGAAAAGGAGGGGCAGGTGGTGGTTAATAAAAGAATAAGATATGTGCGGTGACATGATCTAATACATTAATGCATCATTTAATTGACCCATTTGCCCGTGACTCGTGCCATGATGTCGGTCAGTATGTTTTCAAGGGATAAGACACAATAAAGAAGAAGCTGTTCTTTTCATTTCCTTTGTATTACTGGATGATCGCTGCTTAATTCTGTGGTTTAATTAGGAAATGGCTTGGATCTTTATTTAATATTAATGGGCTCACTGATTTAGGAAACAAAAGCAGAGTCATTGCAATTGTCAAGAGCACACAGTGTTAAGAAGCATCCCAAGAAGAAACATAGTCCATGCGACAGGAAGGTCAAGCTTACAAAGTGGGCATGCTTGCCAATTTTTTAAACTGGCTCAGTTTTGAATCTTCTAGTAAAATTGAACATTGTCTGCATAAAATTAAATTTTCTTTGGTCAAAGGTTTGCTGAAATACAGTAGTATTTATAAAGCTTCTCAAGCACAACAGGCGCAATCAGTAATGAAAGGAACCTCCAACTAAGATATTTTGCACTAAGAACAAAGTGGCACATCCTCTGAATTATTTATTAGATAGAATGATAAGAGCATCAGGTTGAGGTATTAGGGTTCTGAACCTCTTATTTGGCTTCCAGGAGTCTTCACAAAAGTCTGTCTTTTCTTTGTCTTGTCAGATGGAGGGGGGGGGGGCTTCCCTCGACCCCTCCACCCTGCGTCTGGAGGCTCCTCCTGGGTAAGAGGCCGCTGCTCCATCACGCTCCTCCAAGAAAGTGGGTCATGAGTCTGAGACTGTGGGATTAGCGACCGTCAGGCAGGCGTGTGCCGGGCCGCCTCTTATCCGTAATGTTTAGACCCCCCCACACACCCTCTGCCTTCAGTGGAAAAGAAAGGCAAAAAACACATGCTCTCCACCAGCCCCTAATACACAAACATCCATCTTTAGCCATAAGCCTGTTAGTCTAAGATAATTCAGGACTGACTCCAAATGCACCATCACTAATAAAAGTACATCCACCATGTTGCAACTGCTCAACATCTCACGAGTAATTGAAATGCATATCCTTAACAATCAGAATTAGGCCACAAAAAATAGGATCCATGAGGATGAAAATTAATTTGGGGTTGAATTTGGATTAAGATTTGTAAGAAAAAAACCAGTTAATGTTACAAGGAACGGCGTGGAAAAAACATCTACAGAATGGTTTACGTACAGTCACGCACAGTATACAGCTAGACCCGCAAAATCAGATGCCTGTCTTAGCCGGCATTGACTGTCAGAGTGATGTCCAATGGCAATGAGCCAGAACCTGAACCATGAAACGTTATTGTTAGCATAACCAGTTAGCTAACGTCAGACAGTAACATAACAGTTAACGTAAAGTAACAGGTCAGCAGTCGACGTTTTTCCACTTACAGTGTGAACATTAACACTATGTTGTGAGGAGTTAAAACTCTGCTACAGCTCAAATCATGTTACCACAGAATAACCACATACTTACTTACTCCTCTCATCCCCAACATAAGGCTGCAATAAGATCTCTCTATCACATGTTGCCCTTGGCAACACACTGTGCCTCTCCCCATGGCAGGTGCATCTCGTCCCGCAGCTCCTCCAACTTTTGGACCTTTTAGCACTAGCTAGCATGGCCAGTACTTGCTTGTTTTTTCGAGATTTTCGAGGACAGCACTGTTGTTGCCAACTTGGCCTTTGTTTGTGGCGCTCCTGATTTACCTGTAGTCCCTAATATCTTCGTATTAATTTCAATCAAAAGGATGAATGATTATCCAATCATGTGTATGGTGTTTTATGTTAAAGGTTCATTTGAATGATTTTAACTAATAATACTGTAGAAAAACCTTGTTTTTAAACCTCATGACGATCCACATCATTTTGGGACGGTTCCAGCAGGATGGTGAAAATAGTTAGAGCCCTGACAACAATTTCAACATGGTATTGTTAGGGGGAAAAAATATTGTGTTGAGTGATTTGTACAGTGGTCCCAATCAACTGTTTTCTAATTTATCAAATTCCAACCAGCTCAGCAATAATGACATCTAATAGTGACACCATGATAAATGCTAGCATTTAAACAGCTGACCCTGTGATACTAATGGCAGGCTGGTTGTCTGGTATGCTCTGACATGGAGTATGATTAATCAGCAAATAAATTACTAATAATAAATACATTCATTTTGCAGCAGAATTATTACATCCATCATTTGAGGTGACTGTTGCCTCGTAAAGTCGCTAATCAGTGTCCCTCTTTGGACTTTTCACCCATGATGGCGAAAGAAAGGGATACGTCAATGAGGGACTGTGGAGACTTTAAGAGGTGAATACAAAGTAAGAGTTGGGAAAAGAAAGATGGGTTGAGGCACAGCTGGATGTAAGAACGTGGTTTAAACTCAGGTAAAAAAGGGAAAGCGAAACAAAAAACAGTTTCTTGTGTTTTAAAAATTGGGGCTGTTCTATACTGCAGAGAGGGATCTATACAGTAATTCATCTGCTCATTGTTTTGGTCCAGATTGGGGATTTTGCTCACTCTGTCTGGGAGGGATCATTAGACAGAGAGGGGCGGGACAGAAATTTTAATTAGACTTCAATTATAAGCACTCACTGGCACACATTCCCTCCTTAAAAATCTAAGCACAAAATTAAATTAAGCCATGGTGGTCTCATTGAAATGATTAAGCATCATTGTCATACTATCAGTTTTTTGTTAGGCCTTATTAAGCTATCTTTAAAAAAACAATATTCACCATGTTCCACAGTAAAGGACAATCGTTGAAACAACAAATTTGCTTTTTTAGCTGTGAAACATAGTAATAATGTATAAAATATTACATATTATTTTATAATATTGTATACATTATTATATTATATTAGTGTTTAACTGCCAGAGTCCTGGTTTTGTCCATGCTTGCTCAGTACATTATCAGTGTTACTAATTATACCTGTGTTTTCCAGCTATGACAAAGAAAGGTCTTCTTAGCTGTCGACTAATTTTAGTTAACAATGTATTTAAATGTAAAAGACTTCTTGACATATCCACACTGGACAGGTAAAAAATTCCAGAGGAGAAACACTTAATAAAAATGTGTTTTTTAATCGTAGAATAGAAATCCCATTGACATACCGTCAGTGTCTTCAATAAGATAGAAATGACGGTGAAAAATGCAGAAGTTTTAATATATTTGATTCTGTTAAATTGTCTACCACACAATCTTAGCCTTGGGCAGAATCTTTGGCCAAACTTAAGCTTCTTTTTTTTTTTTTTTATCTCTGCAACATAGTAAATTGATCCTATCAAGCCTTCCAAAGCTAATTAGGTCTACTTACGTCCAGATATGTAAAGCTCATATCATTGGTAAGCTGGCTAGAAATCTTTCTTTTTTGTCTTAAGTATTTCGGCCTAAATATACCACCTGCAAACCAGATAGACCCCACAGCAGGCCAACATCTGTAAAGACAAGTTAGGTCAAGCCTCAGCTCTGCCTGAAAGGTTTGAACTCTGACCTCCTAGGCATTATGTCTGCCTCTGGGGTGGCTTATCATTGGTCTAAAAAGCTGATATTTCCCATCCTGGACAAAGACGGGTAAAACACAACGTAACCAGTCGGGTCCCCAGACAGTGCGTCGGAACAGAGTCACAGCATCCCCCCATACAAATGGATGGACAGTTGTTGGCCTTTATTGTCTGAGCATGAAACCAGGGACACATGTTGGGTGGTAAAAGTGTCAAGGCCTGACTGAAGGACCATTGTATTGGTCTCCAGTGGTAGCAGTCAGGCTTTGTTCCCTGTGTTGTTCATCATTAGCATATCAATATTCAAAGGGGCTGATGCTGGGCAGAGGTGGCAGCCTTTTTAGCCTAGAGTAGACCCTCATGCACAAATAATGAAACCTGCATTTGACTCTTAAGGGCCAGCTGTTGAGTTAAGCCCATATCGATAAGAAGTGTGATAAATCATAGAGCTGACTTTGAAACCCAGATTAAAGTCAATTTTGTCCTTTTCTATAACATTTTCAAAAATCATTTCAAATGTCTTACAGTACACATGAAACACTTTTGAACCATCACTCCAGTTCTCTTGGGGGGAATAACAAAGAGCGAAATGGTGTCAGCCTTTGGCCCCACACCACTCCCTCCCCTTCCTCGACTCAAGCCAGCTGACCCCAAGACTGGCAGGCCGGGGGACAGTTAACCCTGTGTGTTATTGTGTGTGTGTGTGTGTGTGTGTGTGTGTGTGTGTGTGTGTGTGTGTGTGTGTGTGTGTGTGTGTGTGTGTGTGTGTGTGTGTGTGTGTGTGTGTGTGTGTGTGTGTGTGTGTGTGTGTGTGTGTGTGTGTGTGTGTGTGTGTGTGTGTGTGTGTGTGTGTGTGTGTGTGTGTGTGTGTGTGTGTGTGTGTGTGTGTGTGTTGGAGGGGCAAAGCCAGTAGAGAGTGTCGGTTACTCCGAGGGCCAAGCGGAAAAGCGGTTGGGCAGTTTAGCCAGCTGCTGGGGGAGCGAGCTGCGACTGGCCTGGTCAGTGAAACCTTGCCAGATGGAGACATTTCAAAACAATGAGAGCTGCCTGCTATGGTGGAAAACTAAAGGCTGGTTGCTCAGGGGATGCAGAGGCTGGGCCTTTATCTACAGTATCTGCATCTGGTTGGGTTTGCAATATTTAGAAATATTCTTTGGGTCAGCAGCTCCTTTGTGCGAAATGTTGGTTTTCCTGAAGCTTTTCCAGTTCTAATACCTTTGTTGACTTATCGCTTTAGCAGCGACTGACCTATCTGAAATGTCTATTAGTCTTCTTTTATCATGCATGGTCACCATCAAGGCTGATTTCAGATTCAGAAGTCATTCTCCTGCCATCTTTGACATCCTCTTGCTAAATGTTTCCTGCTCTTTCTCAGTTTCCCTCTCTCTCACTCTTTCACACACACACTTGCTCCCTTCCTCTTTCTCTCCAGACAGCAACAGGCTGAGGTGTCCTGGGACCACTCCGCTTAGGAGTAACCAAGCCTGGGTAATGAGGCGTGTGATTGGTCCCCTCCCTCTTGAACAAGGCCAGTCTTCGGAGGACATGATTGATCATGACAGAAGGACAATGGCAGCCTGGTGTCAGAGGGGTGGCATGGGTGCACATGGACCCCCCGCGGTAACATTCGGTCACCCAACTCAGCTGTGCAAAAGCAGTTACACACACACCACGACAGCACAGCACACAGAGGCACTTGTGGACATACGCAAGCATGTAAAATGACAAGTACAATCAACGCAAGATCACATGCTCCAATATTTGCATGTAAATGCTTTAAAGCAAGCACATTGAGTCAGACTACACATTTTAATGTCTGATCAAATCTGAGGAATCGTTCTTGCGAGAGGCAATGGACTTATCTTATTCTGTCATATTTTATTCTTCTACCCATATTTTTGTTTAGGTTAAGCTGTTTGAGTTTGCTTAAGTTAAGGGCTTTAACAGTTATCCATTCTAGGAAACAAAGTTCATGACCTTCTGATTTGGCAAAAGAAATGATTTGTTTGATTTAATTATCAGTTAATGTTAACATTATCTATTATGTAAATCACTTTCAAAACAAAATACAAAACAATATTCTTATTCGTAGTTTTCCACTTCACTTTTGTTCTCCTACTTTATGTTTTATTGCATTTATCTAAAATTATATTTTCTATAATCGCTCTTTGTTTATTATAATAATATGTCTTTACATCGTCTTGTATCTTGTTCACCATTTTTTTATCCCATTGTTTGCACTGTATGTTTATTATTTGGTTTTGTTATTTTGACACAATTTTGTTCCTCTGTACTGCACTGTATATATATGGCAATAAAGTGTCTTCCTTTTTTCAACTACATTATACATGGCTGTCAAAATAAATAATTTGGCTGATGTTAAAAACATAAATATACCATTGAGCCCTCCAATTGAATGGGGTTTAGGTTTTTGTTTACACCTGCAAAAATGCAAATGTTAGCTAAGATCATTTTGTATTATACATAAAACAAAACAGATCTGAGTAAAGATTTGTATTGGTAAAACTATTCCATTTCTTTTCAGGTAAGTGCCCCTCACTTGAAAACAGAGATGTGCAGTATACCGTTTGTTCTTTTCAAGTAGTCCTCAAGGGCTGAGGGCTTGTCTGATCCACTTGTGAGCCTGTTGAACCTGCTCATATTCAAGGTCAAAAATCAACTTCTCATAGGTGCAAGTGGCACAGTCTTTATGGAGGACCCTTAATGGCTAATTGCAGCTGCTTTCTCAAGTAGGACCCAGGTGTTTTAACACTTTACCAATTTTCTGCGATGATGCTCCAGGACAAACAAAACACAGTAAAAGCTTTGCGTGTTTTTTTTAGAAACCGCAAAACAAAATGTTTGTGTTGGCCATAGTCTTTCATACAATTTCTGTTGCTGTTTTTTCTCAGTTTATCCATCAAATTCCTTCTTAAACATACTGTAGCATGGTGATATAAGCAGTCATTGTGTTGTTATAGTTTATCAAAATAATAAATAGATGAAGATGATTCATGTCATATATAACTTCTAAAGTATCAGCGTTATTTGAGATCCTAGTTTGAAAGGCTTGAGTCATTCTACATCTTTACCATGTGTTGCATCACAGAGGAATAGACTCTCTTCTCGCAGTGTATGGAAGGAAAAGCAAAGCAGCACTGTTGTTGTGCTTGTAATCTAAGCTCCTTTGACGCTGCATTGGCTTAGGTTACTGTGTACAGCTCCTTCCAGATTCACAAAGAGTTCTCCCTTAATCTGTAAAGATCCACACTGACTTGTTGACAGAGATTACTGTCCATGAAAACGCACATCCACTAGATATTGGTGGGGATTTTTTTCATCATGTGAATGTAGTGGAATTGATGGGTAGAGGGAAAGAGGATGTAAAGTCAGGGAGGTATAATGAGACCAAAAAAGGGATGGTTGATTTCTTTACATGTTTGGGAGGCTAATTGCCCTGAGTGGACTAATGAACAGCCAGCTCTAATTGGCTTACACCACTTGTGGGCTGGCGTGCTGGGCGAGTAAAATTGAATCAAAGCTGCAGGACTGCGTCAGTTTGGTGTGTTGTGGTGGTAATTGGCACAGTGTCAAAGGCATGAAGCATGGCACTGAGCCAAATAACCGCCCAGCT
The DNA here is from genome assembly GCF_963691815.1 of Echiichthys vipera. NCBI lineage: Eukaryota > Metazoa > Chordata > Actinopteri > Perciformes > Trachinidae > Echiichthys > Echiichthys vipera. The sequence continues at coordinate 19,771,852 of NC_139841.1, forward strand.
CTGCGCAAGCCAAATTGAAATGTACAGGAAAACACAAGTTGGGCACAATACCTTTTAAGAAAAAAAAAAGAACTTTAAAGTCTGTGCATTTATGGATTCTAACTAATTTCTCCACTTATATATGTTAACCATAACCATAATATTATGTACTGTGGTCATATTTAATTTTTAAGGTCTTTGCACCCTCGTCTTGATGTCAGCTACAGTCACCTTAAACTACAGTGTTTTAAAAACACTATTTGACCACTGAATGCATGCTAAACTAACCCCAGTAGTTAGGATGTACAAGTACATTTTTATATGTTACCTCATTATAACATAACCATAACATCATAAGCTAACATAACGGTATGTACGCTCCGTCCACTTGTATCGTTAATGGGATGCGGTCTATTTTTCAACCAAACAAAAGAGAGACGCAGCGATGGGAACACATAACAACAATGTGCCGAGCAGTGCCCAATTGGCCCATTGTGCGCCTTGAAAGACTGACACGTGCACCACAATATAGATAAGGAGAAAGAGGGGTGGGCAAGTGTGTGTGTGTGTGTGTGTGTGTGTGTGTGTGTGTGTGTGTGTGTGTGTGTCTGTGTGTGTGTGTGTGTGTGTGTGTGTGTGTGTGTGTGTGTGTGTGTGTGTGTGTGTGTGTGTGTGTGTGTGTGTGTGTGTGTGTGTGTGCGTGTGTGTGTGTGTGTGTGTGTGTATGAGCGCTTAAAGATAGCCACAGGGGATGGAAGCAGCACACACGCCTCCAGCCCGTTTAGAGAAACTCCCCTTTCAGCACCGTGGACAGAGGCAGCGCTGACCGCCGGTTACTTTAGTAGTTAAAGTCGCAGGCTGCCGGGCTCACAGTCAGGTCAGCTGACGCTTCTGATGGTCAGACACTTTTCCACAGCCACCCGGCCCTCGTCTCCCCTTTATGACGAGCTTATCAACACGGAATCAAAGAGCAACTTGATGAATATTCAAAGTTTCCGTCCTCGGAGGCTGACGAAAGGAGAAAGGTCGACGGGCGTCCTTTTCAACAATTTTCAGAAAACAAGTTGCCATCGAACAGAGCTCAACTCACTCTCGAGAGGATACATCTCCAGGAAAGTGCAGCTTTGAATCCATCGTCTAGACTCTTTTTTTAAGGCGCTGCTTTTGTTCATTTGGGACAAAATGTTGCTCGAACACCCGGGGTCAAGCTGTCAAAACACCGGAAATTTCTCCCGGTACAGTTCAGGCCAAGGTAAGAGCCCATTTTTAACTTACTTCACTGTGCTTATGCATTATGGTTCTTGTTTTGTTTTGTTTTCTTTTTTGGGGGGTGTTTTAAATTGATATTCCAGGGGTCAGTTAATGAGTTACAAATAGCGGTGAAATAGAGGATAATGCCGCAAATCAGCACAGCAGGACAAGACAGGCGGCTCTTGTTTCGCTGAGTGAACCCTGACAAGCGTGAAATGGATTCTAAACTCTTTTTTTTTTTGTCAAACAAAATTACAGGCTTTCAGATTTTGCATTTGATATTTTGTGGGTTATATGCGCTCAAATAAGACATTAAACACATTTGCAGAAAACCTTCTGTTATTCACCAACTCGCGTTGATGTGTACAAACTGTTTAGAGGCGCTTCTTTTGCGCTGCGTGTGGGAGACGTTATGAATCTGTAATGAGTCTTCATTGTTAGAGAATCCCACGAACAGATGTTATGCGCGTGCTGTCATTTCACACCGCCGCTTGCGGTTGTAACGGGAGCGCAGTGCGCAGTGAGCGGATATGGAGAGACCACCGAGGACCCACTGTGGCGACAGCAGCCTCTTTGCGGCTGTGCGCCAGACTGCCAGCAGGCGCGGAGCTGCTGCCACCCACAGTCCAAACGAAATGCTCAACAGGTGTCGCGTTCCTTCCACGACAGGTGGGACACTTGAGGTTGCCAGTGGAGATGATGATGCAATGGTGCTCGGATTCAAAGCTTCCCCATAATGGCGACAGTATTATTGGTTAAATATTTAGTGGCACCCAAATATGGGCAAATACATGTTTTGTTAGTTTAGGCTTTTTCTGGAATTGTGTTATTGCAAGGCTGCATTCACTGTGTCAACACATAACTGCATTTTCATTTAACTAAAAATAAACGATGGTTGTGAAAATTTGGAGACTAAAACTCCATAGATCACTCAAATAATTTAAAACTAAATTAACAAATTCAAATTGACACAAAAAATATCAAATTAAAAACGGGAATATATTTGTGACATCCTCTAACTGCACTGACCATTACTCTGATGGTCATTTTATCGCTTTGTTGTCACATTATCGGCCTCACCCCCTCAAAAGTGAGCGATCAATATGACATAAAAATTATTACAAAGCTGAAAAGTAAGAGGGCCCCCCATGAACCCCGCACCATTCTCTGAAACGTCTTTCATATACTTCTAAAATGCAGGCAAATAGGACATTGATTTTGGATTCATCAGCGGCCCGGGCCACTGTGGCACTACCCGTGATTTCCCCAGGCGCTCTTTTGTGCCAAAGATCAGTGTCAATAAAATTCATTGGGGTGTTGGCCCGATCAACATGTTATTGAACAGCCAATCTCTCCCCTAAATAAACACTTGTCTTTGAGCACTCAACACACATGAGATGCGTGTTTGTGTGTGTGTGTGTGTGTGTGTGTGTGTGTGTGTGTGTGCGTGTGTGTGTGTGTGTGTGTGTGTGTGTGTGTGTGTGTGTGTGTGTGTGTGTGTGTGTGTGTGTGTGTGTGTGTGTGTGTGTGTGTGTGTGTGTGTGTGTGTGTGTGTGTGTGTGTGTGTGTGTGTGTGTGTGTGTTCTAAAATATATGTTTAAAATAACTTATTTGATATATGATCATGGTAGGCCTACACGTTGCTCCATTAGGCAACATTTGTAAAAGAAAAAAAAACATGTTTTTTAATCATATAAATAATAATAATAATAATAATAATAATAATAATAATAATAATAATAATAATAACAATTGCGTCAAACGAACAACAAAACGGTGCTATGTTCATATTCTTCCAAGTGTGAAAACACTTGCGCCTGTTTGTAAAATTGGTGCTATTATTTGAGAGAAAAAATAACTGGGCCACCTCTATGTTTTTTTAAATGTTCTGCTGAAAATATAAACACATTTTAAAAGTCGAGGGTCTAAACAAGATTGTTCCTTCAGTGCCCAACCTTCCTTTTACGCATGGCATGACGGGAATCTGATCCTCGCGATAAAACAATTTGGTCGATTTATAATATATCAACATCATGGTGTCCAATTTTCTGGATTTCTTTTAGGCTGTAGTTCAAGTTTTGATGTCTCATTGCAAATGTCCACGCAGGTAAATTAACATTTCACGTGATAATGTTCTCTCTTAACGCATGCATCTGTATCCCTGTTACAAAACTACAATACTAACACTATTTTCAGAATGTTGCCATCATATAATTCGATGTAATAGTGAGAATAATTAGAGAAATGAACTCATAGGACGACGTCAGTTTAGAGTTGGAGAAAAGTATATTCCAGTTTGGTAGCCACATTAAAAGAAAGATACTTTTCTATCTTGTTCTTTGGAAAGTAATCTAGGCTACAATATTGAAACACGTTCCTGAGTAACGTTACCACCCAGCACTGAAACGCTTTTCCTCTCAGCCCCTGATCATTCTCCTTCCGGGTAATGTACTCTCGGTAGGTGATGTTAATCTATCTCCCTGTCGCCCAGGAAACGGCGCAGCGTAATCCTGCACAGGCTTCAACACAGTCAAGCATAAAAGCAAACTCCACATCGGGCACATGCGCGCTCATTTTCGCTACCCGGGCTCCTGATGCGCACACATGACAACACTTGCCTGGTGTATGAGTGTGGATATATTAGCGAAAAATAATGAGCCATGGATGGACACGGTGAGCGCAACTCTCCAAAAGAGACAAACAACACCGAGATCCTCCTTGCTTTGTTGTCGCACAGCGAGGAGCTACGGAAAGGTAACCGGAAGCCAAAATAGAATCAATTTATTCGTTTTTGCACTTTAATAAAACACACATGTGTGTATCATGTGGTAACACATACTGGACTTCAGCTCTTTAAATAGGCATTCACGTGCGGCTGTGATTGCAGTCTGTTGATAATGCGTCCACCGTGCTGTATAAGTGTGTATCATCATAACTGCTATATGAGTGATGGATGCTGCAGTCGTTTTAATTTAGGGAAATCGTCCTGTCGCGCGAATCAGTTTTACAGCTGGCGAGACAGAGGACATGTGCCATTTTCGTTGCTCCAGATCTTTTACGCACCGGGCTTATGACCTTTGATTTATCTGAATGGTCGTTTAAATATCGACATATTATATATTTCACATCGAGTGTACTGTTCTGGAGGGTAAATCTGGCCTACTTGAGTTTTAATTTGGAAATTCTTTTGACGCATTTTTGAGTCTGACGTAAACCTTTGTGATAAAGATTTAGAAGGTTGTACATGTGAATATAAAACGCTTTTTTATTAACTTGTTTTATATATTATTCACTTTAGGCATACGTCCACACTGTATTCACCAACACACTTGTCCATTATGAACAGTTATGAGGTGGCTATTGGAGTGATGCATCGAACCTCACTTGCTCCAAACTTAAATATTGTGAATTTACGCACGAGATTTTCATTGGGATTTGCATGCATCTTTATTCTCAATATTCAAAGTGGGCCCCATAAGGCGAGCAATTTGCATGGACACCTTATTGGTTTGCAGCGTGAGACTATAGGCCGCAGCTTTCTAGTTTTACAGAGCGCTTTGAATTAATGATGACCTGGATACACCTGTTCTTGCGGTGGCTCCCACTTGTGCAGGGCTTCTGCTGGTGATGCAGAAGATATGGTCCATTAATGTTTCATGAATTGTCGGCAACAGAACAATAGGGATGCGATTGCTTGCGCGGATGGAATATGAAGTGGTTGAGCCCCTTTTAATTAGTAATAAAGAGGCCCGATGACGTCTTCCATGGCATTTTAGTCGTCCTAAATTTTTTTTTGTTTTTGTTTTTTGAAATGTCTCAGAAAACTGTAGTCTTAATCCCCCGTTGCTGCTTTGATGGGAACTTGTTTAATGCATTAAATGGTGGTTTGAAATGTTAGTAGGCCCGCCTGTCGCAAACTGACCTCACGTAAAAGTGGCTGCTAGTTGTTAAGGATGATTACACGTGGCAAAATAATAACCAGCCAACCACCATTCGAGTAATGAGGTATTCATTCCTGAGATGATGCTGCATCTTACACCAGAGATTTGAATTATTTTTTATTTATTTTAAGAATCCTGCAAACTTCGGCCTTCACAATTGGATTTATAGATTTATTTTATTCCACATAATCAATTAGCAGAATGAGTATGCGAATGTATTTAAATCAATAATGTTTAAAAAAGAGTCTGGTTGTCTGTTTATGGCCACAGTTTGCTCTGACATCCATAGTTATTTTTAATAAAGCTATAACATGTTTTTATAAAATTTAAAATGTGAGTTGTATTATTGTCTGTTCATCCGTGAGATGCATTTTTTCCACACTAAGGGCAAGCATTGCCTCTGAAATCTATTTATTTAATATATATTCAAACTAAGGCCGAATATAAGATATGAGGAACACTTGAGGGGAAGAATGTCAGATGATGCATGATGTGCATTCTGTGGACAGTTGGTGATATAACCCATCCGACATTCGTTTTGTTTGGAGAGGGGATACTCCTCTTATTTAATCAGGCTTTTTATAGACTGGTGGACAACACGCCACCCAATCACTAACAGGCCAATGTGCGGGCTTCCGTACACTGTCACTTGCTTGCTTTGGCTCATTTATTTATTTTTGTTTACTGTGCAATGTAATTATGTTCAACTACTATAGTGGTATTTAGTCGTTTTACTATTTGGATGATACAATGATTCTGGGATATGTGAAGCAAAAAGATTGGTGATGGTGATGTAGTTGGCGAGGGTAGTAAATGTCTTACCGGTTATTTATGAAATGAATATCAGTATATTTTGATCTCCTATCGAAAATGGTATATTATTTTATCAAATAAATTAAACAAAAACAGTGGGGAACTAAAAGCAAAAACGAACAAGTCCTCTTTCTTGAGAGTGTTGCATAATTGAACGTGTGTAGGTTACATAAACAGTTAATTACTTTAAGTATGGTGCGTGTGCACATACAGTATTAAGCACAATAAGCGGTTTCAGGTGTCACTTTGTGTCTTTTCCCTGTACACCGTACACTGTATAACATGTCTAATACAGAACTGACAAAAATGTTCCGCCGTGTCTCCTGCAGAGATCCCAGTATGTGCAGGCTGCAATCAACACATCGTGGACCGCTTTATCCTCAAAGTGCTGGATCGCCACTGGCACAGCAAGTGCCTGAAATGCAGCGACTGCCAGGCGCAACTGTCGGAGAAGTGCTTCAGCAGGGGCGACAGTGTTTACTGCAAGGAGGATTTTTTCAAGTGAGTAGTTTAAAAAAACAAAACATCAGAGCCATGTTAAATATGTTATTATGTATCAGTAACTTACAATTATATTCAGACATTAGGGGGTGCAGAAAGTTATTATGTATTGATGGAAACCGTCTAATTTCCCAAAAGGAGATTCGGGACCAAATGCGCAGCCTGTCAGCAGGGGATCCCGCCCACACAGGTGGTGAGGAGAGCGCAGGACTTCGTCTACCACCTGCACTGCTTTGCCTGCATCGTGTGCAAAAGGCAACTGGCCACGGGTGACGAGTACTATCTGATGGAGGACAGCAGGCTGGTGTGTAAGGCCGACTACGAGACCGCCAAGCAGAGAGGTGAGCTGCAAAATGGATGTCTCCACATTTCTATATACTGGCCTGAATTTCATATGTATGTTATATGATGCGTTTGTCCGCAGACTTGTTTTTAAGTACCTGCTTTGAGTTGTGCGTTTGACGTGACAATGAGGTCACCCATAAACTCTGACCCACCTGTTCTAATTGCGTCGTTGCCCGCAACCCAATCGATAGCAGACTGTGTAAAGTGGAGGTCTGGAGGCTTCCACTTGCACTCTGCGGCTCGAATGAATCAGCTTTCAATAACTCTTATTATTGTGTGTGCCTTCCTGAGTAGAGGCAGAAAGAGAGGGGTGTGAGTGCGTGTATGCTTGTTTGTGTGTGTGTGTGTGTGTGTGTGTGTGTGTGTGTGTGTGTGTGTGTGTGTGTGTGTGTGTGTGTGTGTGTGTGTGTGTGTGTGTGTGTGTGTGTGAGTGTGTGTGTGTGTGTGTGTGTGAGAGAGAGAGAGAGATAAAAAATATTATAATAATAATAATATAATAATGTTACACGTGCATAACTGTTCAGCTATAATGGCAATAACCATTTAAATATATCAATGTATTTTATAAAAAATAGAATCGAGTTAAATGTTCTTTGTTAACATATATTTTAGTATTTCCTTGAAATTCTACATTTGAAGTTAATTCACACACTCTAGTTCCCTGCCTTTATTATTATTGTTATCTAGTATGTCTATTAAGTAGTTAGCAGCAACTAAGTAAATAAATAAAGAGATCATTTTCATCACGTATGACTCAAAAACAAGCTTGCATCATTATAATTTGAAGCCACATATTTGAAATATATGTTCACTGTTTACATCAAAACATATTATGTTATATTGTATTAGTGATAACTGTTCAGATATTACATACCTATTCTAAGTTCAAGTAAGCAAAATTATCACAAACATATTAGGCTATTACCAAAAATACCTGTTTGGTCATTTGTTGTTCAATGACAGGAAATAATTTACAATCGTATTGACTTTAACAGCAGGACTAATATTGTTACACAATTGACCAGTTGAAACGTGTATTGCTTTGAAATTGTGGGGAAACAGTAGCATTTCAGATTTTCCTTCAATACTGTTTATATTCATTTTAGACCCTGATTATATCATCCAACGCCACATTACTTAACTTCCCAGCGTGCTCTGTTACTGATAGGGCGGACTGGGCATGGTCAAGTTTTATCTCCCCATCTGTTTGTTTGAATTTACTGCCAGACACCAAGTGTTGATTTACGCAGCGAGTTAACGCAAGTTTTCACTAAAAACACACACGTTTATTTTACTAATGAGAGGGCACAATTACTCGGGCAGCATCCATTTAGATGATGGTTTTGTATTTTTTGCTGCGCTGGCAAACAGATGTGCAGACATGATGCAATTATGCACATGATGCCAGATTTTTGGTTTATAGGCAGAGGAGAATTTATCCAATCATGCTAAATTAGAAAGTTGTATATTATACAAGCTTGTTTTATACTATCAGTTGCTGTGAATATGTGTTTTTATCAAAGACCTCAAATACATGCACATAAAGAATTTGTCCCAAGGAAGTCATATACAGTAGGAAGTTAAAAGTAATATTTTATCATAAATACATTTTTTGTATTATAGTGTTGGACACACCAATGAATCGAAGTATAAAAGCAGCCATGCAATCGTTAGAATATATTTGCAATAACTGTTCAATCTCTAATTTGACTTATTTCTTGTTAATTGAATTATTGCAAAATTAAAACACATTTTTCTGGAACCTTTAGAACAATTTACAACTTTGAGGCAGAAGCATTGGCTTACAGTGTGTATTGTCCTGTCATTTTTCAGAAGCAGATTCAACTGCAAAAAGGCCGCGAACAACCATCACTGCTAAACAGCTGGAAACACTGAAGAACGCTTACAATAACTCTCCAAAACCTGCCCGCCACGTCCGGGAGCAGCTATCGTCAGAGACAGGCCTGGATATGCGGGTTGTTCAGGTAAAGTATATTATTATCCATTAAGGGCTATTCCATTAGTGTCCTGACTTCATTATCAAGGGACAATTGTGGCTGAACTGGCACAAGCCTACAGTACGAATAAGTGTGTGTGGTTGGGGGGGATTTATGGCTAGATGGAGTAAAATGAAGTCCACATGAAAGTCAGCATGGTTTAAGTGCAAGCTCGTTAACAATGCTAAGAGGGCCCCTCGCATATTGTCTGCTGCTGAGGAGCCTCACGCCGGTTGCTAGGTGGTGGTCATATATATTGTTTTATTTGCAAGGACAAAAGTAGAGACGGAAGCCACTAAAATGCTCCTCATTATTCAGTGAAAGGAAAGGGGTGAAGAGGGTTCACTTAGGGCGGAATATCATTAAGGAGAATGTAAAACTGCTTTTTGTGCATGTGACTGAAAATGAATGAATTTTGTGTGCAAGATAAAGATTAATAAGAAATAGGGCATTTGTTCATTGTGTATCAAAAAGCATAGACATTTACAAGCAGTGAGGTTATGGGGCAGTTTGTGACTGTGTTGTTTTTGTGTTTTCTAAAGCTAAAATTTAAGTGGATACAGAAAACTTTGAATAAGTGGAACGTTAACCTGCCTGTTCACCGGGGTGAGGACAACTTGTAGCTGCCGTGAAGTTAATTAAAAGCGCGATAAATCAAATGTGGGGGGGCGCTGCTCCCAGGATTACTGTTCATGTCCCCCACTTGGACTCACAAAGGTGTAAAGCCACGTCCAGACAGTCCTTGAAAATTAATTTTGTTTTAATGCTTTAAAGGCCTTATATGTGCATCAAGGAAAGAGCAGATGACTTTGAATGTAGAGGACTTTGACTTGTGTATGAGAGGCATGATGACAAAAAAACACTGTGGGCTATTTCTATAGTTTTGGTCTTCAATTGATTGAGCATTATGAGAATTAGGTGAATAAATGTAAATGTTATAAAGCATTTAGTTTGATTTTGCTGCAACTGTCTCAAAGGTGTATTTGTCAGTCATTTACAAATTAACGAACAAGATTATGTGACTAAAATAATTGTTTTATTTCTTTCATTGTGCTTAACAGTCAAATGTATTTCTAATAAGTCACCAAAGCCATTAGCAAAGACAACATCTCCTCTTTTTTTCCCTCCAGGTTTGGTTTCAGAACAGGCGAGCTAAAGAGAAAAGGCTGAAGAAAGATGCCGGTCGGCAGCGATGGGGGCAATACTTCCGCAACATGAAGAGGTCACGAGGAAGCTCCAAATCCGACAAGGACAGCATTCAGGAGGAGGGCATGGACAGTGATGCAGAGGTGTCCTTTACAGGTACAGAGTCCGCCACACAGAATTAAAAGAGTGGACATTTTTCACAGGAGACATTTTGACTTGTCATATTAGAAAAAGTGCAGGTTGGATTCAAGTGTCCCAGTAAGCCACAACAGACAGTGATCCAGCATGCACAGTATCAGGACCCTGGAACTGAAGCAGCTAAATTGAATTCAACCATCATTAATTTTATTTAATGCTTTTATACATACACCTGTGCTTCTCCTATAGTGACATGTCAAAATGACTGCCCTGTCTGCAGGTAAAACTTAAGTATAAAATAAATGAAAATAAAATATACAGAAATAGGGTGGCATCGGCAGTTTTACCTCCTAATAATGCAAAAGCATATTTACCATTGTTCAATTTCCTGAAACAGTCAATAATCTCTAGCAGAAATTTGAAATGTTTTGGACTCTCTGGACATTGCGCATATGTGTAAAATATGTGGTTTCAAGAGCTCGTAGATTTACATCATGGATGTAGCATAGCTTGCAAACTACTGCAGCTGACAAGCTCACTAGCTGGGATCATGTGCAGTCACAATAGCTTGCCAAATTTCTTTCTACAGCAGTTTTTTTATCATTCTGTACAACAGCGATCACAGCACTTAAATTCAAAAAAAGTTGCCTTGCATTTTTAAAGTGAACGTGCTTGAATGAATGTTTGTTTGAGAATTAAACAAGTACTGTTTGTGTAATGTCGATTGGCCTTGGTTGCCACCTATTGGCTTTATAGTGCATGGCACCTAAGGTGATGTTCCTTTTTCCCAACCGCGGACACAGCATTTGCTGCTGTGTCAACACAGTACCATTTGCATCAATACGTGTATCAGCAAGGAGTATATCACAATATATATATAGCCATATTAATATTTTGAGCGCAGCCCTAGTTTGTATTATTTCATTCAAAAAAAGTTAGCGAAGAGGGGACAGCTAGTGAAGCACCCATGTTAGCTCAGTCGCTAAACAGACAACAAGTTTACACACTAAATTTGAAAAAAAAAGAAATGGTATTAAAACAATATCGCAAAATCAATGTGTTTTATTGTTGCAATCCAATCAGAAAAATAACTATCACCTTTGTCCTCTTGTCCTTGTTGCACAGATGAACCACCCATGTCAGAGCTCGGCCTCACTAACGGCATCTATAGCAGCCTAAGCGAGTCCTCTCCAGCCATGGGGGGCCGCCAAGGGGGCAACAACCACAGCTCCTTCCCCCTGGAGCACAGCGTTCTTCCCTCTCAAGACCAGTTCCACGACATCCGCTCCAACAGCCCCTACGGCCTTCCTCAGTCGCCGGGGTCGATTCAGGCGCTACCCAGACACCAGCCTCTCATCTCCAGCTTGGTCTACCCTGACTCCGGCCTTTCTATCATGACCCAAGGCAGCGGGCCCGGGATCAACCCTGCTGGGAGGGTCTCCATGGGGGCCGCCAATGGCCCTAGCTCGGACCTCTCGACTGGCAGCAGCGGAGGATACCCAGACTTTCCAGCCAGTCCTGCCTCCTGGTTAGATGAAGTGGACCATGGGCAGTTTTGATTGGTTCACAACAAGAAATTTGACTTTTTTCTTGGTTTTCTGTGTCTTCTGTTGGATTTTAGGAATGGTAAAATAGTCACGCAGGGCAGTGATTGAGCGAAGGACTAGACTGCTGTCGTTGGATCTCACACTTATCTGAATCACAGGTCCATTCAATATCTGGGATCTGGATGGAAGGAAGGAGGAAAATGTCCTTCATTAAAAGCACTTGGCCTAACAATTGTCCTTAACTGTATGTAAAGCAAGAAATCTGTTAAAAATGTTTTCAGATACCACTATAAGCTTTTTAATGTCAATGAGAATCACTTGATCATTTGGATTTTCACCAACTCCCCCCTCTTTTTTCGCATCTCTTTGTTTACTACACTGTGTTCAGGTGCAGAATTCAGTTCAGCGTTCAGAGTCTTTAAATGTCTGGTTGTTGCCAAATGAATATATATATATACATATATATATATAATGGTTTATCATTGTGGAGACTTTATTTTTATACAAACCCCTTCCTGGACACAAATAAGAACCCAGATATGAGGACTTTGTACATTCTTAAACAGGGATATAGGCAAAAATGTAGATGTTGTCTTAAATGGTACCTAGGGGTCCAATTACTTCTATGCATTTGTGTGTTCTCAGATGTATCTCATTTGTTTTGTTCTACCGAAAACAACCCCAAGGAAGAACTTGCTGTAGCATCCGGGGTTTGATGTACATGTTTGTTTATGTGGAAAATGTTTTATGTCTTATTTATTCCCTCTGGTAATGATGACGATGATGATGATTCCTGATTAAATGGCAGGACTTTAATAAATTTGTCACCTAAATCAACAATGGAGTTCTATCCTTTTTGGTTGAACTACAACATTGTGCTTGGCTGGTATTAGATAGAATAGTCAACTCGTTACACTGTTTACAGTCTGACATCAAGCATGTTTCCATTAGCCCTTAGAGGGATTTAGGAGACTCCAGAGGTGACGTATTTAGATCGCCGGTGATCAGCTGATCAGTGATACAGCAGCGCGTTCTTCCTCAAGAGAAATACAGAATAGTTGTAGTTTGATTTAAGGTGGCCCATATGATTCACAACTTATGTACAAGTAACATGAGTGCATGTGCATGTGTGTGTGCGTGTGCGTGTGTGTGCGCGCATTTGTGTGTCATGCAGCAAAAGACCACAGGTCGGAAATTCAATCCAGAATCCATACACAGATCATTTTCTGCGCTGTGTTCTACTACACCACTGGATAAAAGTGTCTACTCTACTTTGCCGTGTTGTGGTTGCGTCTGTACTACCACACATCACATCCCGCTGAGAGCTACATCCAATCAGCAGCCAGGTATATCTCAGGGGACAAAAGAGGCCCTGCTGTCCGAAAGGGTCAAGCAGCCTCCTGAGCGACTCACATGCAAATTAGCGGCGTTTTTGGCAAGATAGACCCGCCTCATACAGGGTTGTCGACCATAGTGGAAACGCACCTATTGCCTCCACTCCTAATGAACACTGCACCAACGTATCTGCCTGAATCTAACATAACGGTCTACACTGATGTGTAGCCATGCCGATATACCTGTTTTGCCAGGTTTTTAAAGGGAAACTTCAGATTTCCAACCAGCTCTGTCATTACAGTATGGGTAGTGTGTGCAAATAAATAGTGTGTTACTCCATGTTGCCAGCATCCAGAGCACCCTGCTCACTCACCTGCCAGGGTCAGCCATGTGACGCAACCTAGACTTTTCCACCTGCATGAATCACTCACGTTGTAAAGATTTGGAGCTGGTTGAGGATCAACAAAGTGTCCCTTTGGTGGAGCAGAGTGAAGTAAAAACAAACTACGATGTCGAGCGATATTAAACAGACATACCATCTATAAACACTGCTTTACAACACTTGATAACGCTTGAAATCACTTGACATCACTTGACAACACTTGACAACACTCAACAACACTTGACAACGGCATTAGTCCCTCCTATGGCGCTCATTGGTCAATCATTTTTTCAACCGAGAAACCGCCGTTTCATGTCACCATGCCAGATGATCAGTCAATTAAGTAGAGAGGTCTGTACCCAGTCAAACTTGCATCATATGAGATAAAATGAGTAACAAGTGGTCTTAAAAATAATTGCGGACAGTGGTTGAAGAGCTATGATACATTTCAAAGTAATTTGTACGATTAAACCATTCCTTGTCAAAGCCAAGAAACATGAGCCAGGTAGTGTCATCCTTAACATTATCTTACATCTTACATGCAGCATCAAGCGTCCTATACGCATTTATCTTGCAGATCTACAGCATATCACAGCACTGATAGTGAAACCAGAGCAAGCACACAGTTCTGCTTGTGTCTGCAAATTGAGTATCTGGCTAACTACCAACACTGTATCAGGGGTTCAACGGCTCTTTAGTGGAGAAATTTGATGCAGACAGAGAGTCAACTCATCAATTCAGAGATTACTGGGTCTTGTTTGCCCAAATGCCTCTAAGGGAAAGGAATCTCCAATCCATTAGCCCAGAAGGGATCAAGTGCCCCCTGTGAATTTCCTCATTTGTTTAGTTATTCAAAGTCAGGTTCAATTAAGTAGATTAAACTGTATATGTGTAGGTAAGTGCGTGAATGTGTTTGTGCGTGTGTGTGTGTGTGTGTGTGTGTGTGCGTGTGTGTGTGTGTGTGTGTGTGTGTGTGTGTGCGCGTGTGTGTGTGTGTGTGTGTGTGTGTGTGTGTGTGTGTGTGTGTGTCTGTGTGTGTGTGTGTGTGTGTGTGTTTGCAATTGCATGTTTATGATATGAGTGTGCGCAAACGCCTTACATTTGTCACACTTTTAACCTTGTACTTTATTTACCATTTATTTATGCATTTCTCAAGTAAAGCCAAGCCATTCAAAAACTGAATTGTCCTATGACCTAATGTGTTTATTTTGGACAACCTGGAATGTAAAGTAACTAAGAACATATATTAAAGTACTACACTGAAGTAGTCTTTTGAATTATATACTTTACTTTTTACTCTACTACATTTATCTGAACGCTATATTTACAAGAGAACAAATCTGTGATCTCAATGGGACTTACCTGCTTAAATAAAGGCTAAATAAAATAAAATAAAACAAAATAAATAAAAACTTTTTAGTCTAAGATTTTACACACAAAACATAAGATCAACAAAACATGAGCTACTAAGCTACTAAATGAAATATAAAGTAATTAAAATTAGCCCTGCATAGTCCAGCAACATTAAAATGCTGTTCCCATCGATGCAGCAACAATTATGATCGTAAAACTCTGAAGGAACAATTTTAATACTTGATACTTAATTGTGAGTATATTTGCTGGTAGTACTTAAGGTATTTCTAATTAAGTAAGAAATATTTGAGTGAGAATGAAGATTTTTTTCCACCACTCAAAAATAACATTAGCTACAATTGTGAACAAATTAATTGATGTCTTTAGAGTTGCTTTTTTTTCAGTTTTAAACATAGCAATCGAAGTAAATACTGTCTCCATGATTGTGCAGCTTTTCATGCATTCCTGTGTAAAGTATGACATTCATGAAGGTGATTACCATCTTTCCTCAAACCTTTTGTTTTTGTGTTTTCCAGCATTAGTGGCTGCCTGCTCTGCTCCTCAAGTTCCCAGAACAAGAAAAGGAACACCAGACAGGATATCCAGCTGGATCCTCCCAGCTGACTGGCAGGTATCATTGTTGCCTCGCAAAAGCGACAGGTGTGTAACTTGACCCAAAGAGAGTTTGGTAAAGACAGTAAGGGGGTGAGAGTGAAGTGTCAAAGGCTGTGTTAATCTCCAAGATAGCAGCCTTGGTCAGTTTACTCAACTGTTTGTATTTGGGGTTAGACAGGCTGATTTGTCTCAGACAGAGCAAACAGGAAGTATTTTGCTCAAAAGTCAGGGCTGTTGATTCTGTTTAGCCAGCCATTTACCAGTCCAGCAGTAGGCCACCTATACTAAAGCTACATGCCCTTGCACATCTTTGAATTTCTCGATGCACAGATTTTTTTTAACGCTACACAGTGGACACGCTCTGTCACACAGCAGGTGTGAGATTTTGGTGACCACGGGATGAACTCTTCTAAGCAAATTACTGGGATTATCCAACCCCACTCTTTCAGATTGAGTTGGAAATCCACCGTTTTCTGAGTAAAGAATTAGATTAAGTTGGGAATGCAATTTGTCAGATGGGTTGCATAAGACTGGCCGGAGGTGAGAAAAGTTTTCAGACAGATGTGTCAACAATATGAATACAGGGAGCTTCACAACAATTAAGTAAATGGTGGGAAACTATGTGAGAAAAAAGCTTGCCTTCCTGGCGACGAAGTACATAGCTGAGCGATACAAGACACAGTATCTATTAACTTGTATCCAATACAGTGTCTACTTAAAATGACATTCCCATACAATGAAAATGCATTCTCAATTACGTTTGAAAGAGAAACGTGTTTGGTCCTGAATAACATCTCTAATCAAAGTCTGTGTGAATGTTGAATTGTCGACGCAACAGACAAACTCTAACCTGTTTACAATGACATAACCTCAGTTTAAGTAACACAATAAAATATGATTTAGTGATAAACTTTCTTAATCAATGCAGTTATGAAGCACAACCGCATTAAGCAAGAACATTTGTTGATATCACAACAAACTACTATCATATTTATACTGACTCGAATTTAACATTCAGAAGCTCAAAAGCTTATTTAGTGAGTGACTAGTAATGCCTCAGTCCTCTACTGAACAACTCAGACGCTCCTTCAGATTTTTTAACAACGATCGCTAATTAACGGTTGCTTGTTACTTTTACCTTCTGGAGGTGCATATTTATTTATGTTTTTATCATTTTATCATTTCTTTATCATTTCATTTATTTCTCTGCTGCAATTCTCTTGTGTTGAGTACTCTGCTGATATTATGTTTTAATTATCTAATCATGTCGAAACAGCTGTGCAATGAAGTATGCAGTATGCACTGTATGTGTTTTATCTGGCGGCAAAGTAGTTACCCCTTGGGGATGAATAAAGTCTTCTAATCTAATCTATAATCTAATAATTGTTTTCCAATTTCATGTCTCAATAACAATATGACAATACACAGTAGCATATTTTGTGGGTATCCATGAATAAATAGTCTATTTGAAATAACCACATGGTAAAACCTATTTTTGTATAATGCAAATTGAAATAATTTCACAATACATAAAATACAGTGTTATTGAATTAGTTCATTTTAGTGAATGGGCTTATTATCACTTTTGACAATTATGTATCACCACATCTCGAATATGATTTCATTACCATCACCACGCTTCCATTTAAAGGTTATGAATTACCATATTCAATCATCGCCCAGCTCTAGTTCAGTTATTACTCCACTTTTGATTGGACCTCACAAAGAAAAGTTTGTGATTGGGTTCACGATAGAAATCTGCCATGCACTTCCAGAGAAAAAGCTTTTTATTATAAGGATTTCATCTCTATATTCTTAAAGAATATGTTGATAACTTACTACTTATTCTATGAACATATACTTCGAAAGATAAGATGTTTGCTTAAATGTACAGTGTATTTAGGATGATATAAGAAAAAAATACAATTTGCATTAAAAAAGTACTGTGAGATTGAAGGTTTCAAAGTACATTCTCTCATTTATCTTTGGGTGTAAGAAGAGTGTATTAATGATATGAACTGATTACAGTAATGAGGACTTTTCAATTTTAACATGACAAGACAAAATTAAAAATATACTCCTCATCAAGTCACTGGTGCTGACATTATTACAATTACACAGTATAAATTACAAGATGTAAATCATTCATATAAATTCATATTCCAAATGACGGTTAACGTTGCCTATTGCATTTTTCAGCGACTGTTAAACTGTTGCTTTTGACTGTCCTTTCTGTAAAGGACTCTTTGCCTGGCAGCACGCCTGTTGTCTCTCAAAGTCATGCACACACACACACACACACACACACACACACACACACACACACACACACACACACACACACACACACACACACACACACACACAAACACACACACAAAGCCCCCCAGCCCCATGTCAGATGGTGCTGAGTAAATCAGGTCTGACAATAACACCTCCCTTGGGTACCACACGTCACAGCTACAATTCAGACCTAATGGAGCAGCAACGGAGGGGAGGCCGCTTGGTGTGTGTGTGTGTGTGTGTGTGTGTGTGTGTGTGTCTGTGTGTGTGTGTGTGTGTGTGTGTGTGTGTGTGTGTGTGTGTGTGTGTGTGTGTGTGTGTGTGTGTGTGTGTGTGTGTGTGTGTGTGTGTGTGTGGGTGTGGGTGTGGGAGTGTGTGTAAATGTATGCAGGGATGCATGGATGCATGGAAGTAGCGAGGGGAGGGATGTGGAGAGAGAGAAGAGTAGGAGCACAGTGGATTATCTGTGGTACAAATATCAATCAATTAAGGCAACGTGTTAATGAATAAGATCCTACACGGGTTAGGGCTTTGTGGTTGTATAGAGGCAGATATGGGAAAGGAAAAGATGCTGGGAAAACTAAGAGGTAGGAGGTAAGAAAGATTAGTCATACAATAACTAAATTTCAATTTGGCTGGGCTTTTTCTGGAGGGGTACATAAAGAGACAGGTGATTAAACTGAGCATTTCAACCATTTGGTGAATACAGGTATATTCACATAGACAGTATATATAATAACATTGAAGCATGTAAACCTGATCTAGTAGAAAACTAAAATACAAGTATGAATCTGAAAATGAGCATCATATATCTCCCTCAGCCTTTATGCTTAGCGTAACACAAAACAGCTAAGCATAAAAACTTCTTTAAACTTAAATATAAATGACTGGAGAGTTAAAAAAAAAAAAAAAGAAGAAAGAAATCTCTCCATGATGGTGCTCACACAGAGGTAAACAAACTGCAAATGGATACTTTTGTTGATGCTGTAGATTAATGGCAGCAGCAGCAATAAAGCAATCTAACTAATCAACACGGTCATTAGCGTGTGTTTTTACTGACAACTTTAATCAAATCTATCATGGCTCCACCTCTCCATTACCCGCCGGCCGCATAATTATCTCTTCATTTTATTCTTAGACGGGAATGCAATATCTGGTAATCTGTCTGCAACGGTTGACTGAAATGCACCCGGGAACATTCATATTAGAAATGTATTGGCTAATGTATCACTCAGTGTGTCTTCGCACTGGTGGCATTTAGATGTTTGTCATTTTTTATGCAATCTTCAAAGCACTTCATACAGGCATTAACCCAGGAATCGGTACATGAGAAGCATACTGATTTTCATCTAGCATGTTTGTTCATCATTAACAACTGCTGTACTGATTCATGTGAGCTGTATGTCAACACAGTGATATTTACTAAATTGCATGGAAGGTTAACATGATTCTAAAAATAATTATTTTTTATTACCCAGTCTATCTTTATCATTAATTACAGTATATAGTGGATGGAATTAATATCTGTGTGTGTGTGTGTGTGTGTGTATATATATATATATATATATATATATATATATATATATTACAAGTTATCAGAGCCCTAAATGATTTCTAATGATAATTCTGAGAAAACATTTTTTTTAAAAAGCACTCCATTGTTCATATAAAACAAAGTAAGCAGCTCTTTTGCATTTTGGAGCCGTTTTGATAGATGACTAAAACAAATAATTATCCAATCTGGATTTTAATTAATTTTCCTGGATCCACTACATAATTGAGCAATCATTTCCGCTTTAATTGTTTTTATAGGTGATTAATCTTCCATCTACAATTCTGTTGGTTTATCGCAAACAAATTCCCTAGTAGTACAAAACAGCAACGATTCAGCCGGATGCTGTGGACAACCTGTGTTTGTACAGCCACTGGCAGTGATTTTGTGAAAAAAAAAATTCAATACTGATGCTTTAACCATATTTCTGCTGGGTTTTGCCTTCTTGTGACTGCTGTCAGGATTCATACCAGCACGTGTTTATATTTGTCCCACAGTGAGATAATCACCCGTTTCCTCATTAGGAGCCTTGGCTCTGCATAGGGCCAACTTGGGGCCTTTCGGCATCTATGATGTGTTAACAGCTCCCCACGGGAGGCTGTCTGGCTCTCGCATAACCCTCGACCTCCCCGCCCACAAACGCAACACTCACCAAACCACTCAGACTCACAGATGGTCGCTATACCAGCAGCCAGCCATCACGCTTTTCAATTATCGCTACTCCACGGAAGGGCCATTGCTCAGCTGTCAACGCTCAGTGACACAGGGTGTAGAGGAGGAGCCAGAGAGGGATGGGAGACACAGAATTCCTGCATCCAAAAGTTGGAAAACCCTAAAACAGACTTCAGTATTTGAGAAAACACACACATGATCACTGCTAGCAACAGCAATCTAACCCGAAATCAGGGGTGGATTAAAGTGTCCATGGGCGTCTAGGCTACTCTTTATGCTTTACCAGGGAACTTTACTATAAACACCAATGCCACAGAAAAGGGCATTTACAGGGAATCAGCAAGGTGGACACACCGTTTTGTTTTTCTAAACCAACAGGTACAACATCTGCACCCTATTTTGTTATCAATTTAAGGATTTTCTTTAGTAGGTCTTGAGCTGCTAGACCTGATGGATCAGCAAGAAAAAAAACGTCAATCATTTTTCAAATGATTATTGACTCCAACCAAAGGGTTGACATAATTTTGAAAGACTTACGGGATGTTAAAAATAGCCTGCAGTACTCGTAACGTTTAAAATGTTAAACAAAAAGCTCTCTGATAACTTTGCGGACCTTATGATAAACTCTATCATGGTCTCTGCTTGTGCAGTCCTTTATTGACAAACTCACTGCTAAATCCAAATATCTGGAGAGTCAAGGAGGAACAATATTATCCAGTACCTGATGAGAGAAATGAATCGTGGCAAGTCACACAATCTAGAGCGATACAACTGTTAGCTGATAAATTGGAACTTGACCCTTAATTAATGGAGATCAAACCTGTATATCGTACTGGAAAATAAAGCTGGCAGTACTCTTAAAAAAGACCTGGATAAGTTCTTCATTTGTGAATATAAATATAAAAGAATGAAGAAGAAATATATCATAAATGTAAGAAAATGCACAGGTGGAATGAAAAAAAAATCCTGAGGGCTTGTAAAGGAACCCACCTAACATCAAAATTAATGACAGCTGAACATGCTTGCTAGCAATTTACAAATTTACATAAATATTTTAGAAATATAGAAAATAAAAACAAGAATACAATTTACAAACAAGAAACACATTCTTTGAAAATCAAATTGACTGGACAGCTGATTGGGTAGATGTGGGCCACATCTACCTGCCTTTTTTAATGTTTCTTATGGGCCAATAGGGGTCGAGATATTGTTTTCCTTTTTCTCTAATACATTTAAATAATTTAAAATAGTCTGGGGCCCCTGCACATGTGGGGCCCCTAGGCTGCAGTCTAGGTCAGCCTGTGCATTAATCTACACCTGAGAGACAGAGACCATCAAAATGGGTGTTCCTGGTACAAAGTCTGCTCTGATCTCTGGCTGAAGGAGGCGATAAATCACTTAGTATAATTGTTGTTTTTGAAGCCAGCCGTTGAAGTGGCAGTGGAAGAGGAGGCTAGCTGAAGCACCCGCAGATCATTTTTGTTATCTGCATGAAATTGGAAGGAGGAGAGAAGAGAGGAGACTGTGGGCGAGCCCTGCATGTTGGCTTCTTAGCGTTTTAATTTGAATATTGCTTCGAAGTGGGGAAAAGAGGGCTGGATATTGATCTTGAGTGTTGGTTCCAGACAAAAGCACTTCCACCGGATCTCAATATGAATCACTTCACCATATGTACTTTTTCATACCTATAATATAGCCACCTATCATCTGCTGGAACTGAACCTATCCAATCTCCAGCCAGTCAGAGATAAACACGTCATCTGGCAAGAAGAAGGCACATCTTTTGTCTGCCCCATCCATCTTCAACTTATGGGCAACAGCTTTCCTAATCAAGCACTGCAGAAAAGAGAAATAACGCCTGGAAACTGATCAAAAATGTCTTGACCAGTAACTGAGCCAACAGCATCTCTAATGTTAAATCCATACAATGAACAAAGTGTAAAATAAGATAATCTTCTACCGGCTGTGGCTTCATATTTAATGGACAGACATGAGAGTGGTATCGATCCTTACATCCAATTCTCTCCAAGAAAGCTATAATAGTTTCCAACATGTCTAAAAACATTTCTGTAAGCTTTCTGTATCACAGTTAAAAAAGTTAAAAAAAACTACTCAAAAGCATTAATAATGAAGCTACGTTAAATTAGCAATTATGCACTACCTTGGGGAGAATGGTGCTCCAGATACCATACAACACCATGTATCACCCCAAATTGTGTAGAGTTTTCTGAATGTCATTAGAGGGTAAATCAAGTGATTGTTTACTGACATATTTCCTAATCAAAATGTCGTGGTTTTCTTTTTTTTCCATTTTCCAACTGTATCCATCATCTAGAGCTTGTTTTATTCCTCCCCTGCTTATCCCTGTTAGGGGATTGCGTCTGGGGGGCAACAGGTAATCAATGAGGCCAGAATCATGTGGCAGGAGTCCGGTCTTCTCTCATTAGGCCTGACAGAATAGGAAGACATCTGTCACAATATAAAGCAACTACAGGCCCACAGTTTACCTGTGCTGTTATACAGATCACAGATTATGGATTTTTCTGTCTGTGCAATGGTTTTAACAGTTTTTAGGTGGACATTGAGTTCCTGTTTTGTGGTCATTTACAATTTGGTGAATAAGGTGCTAGAATATTATGTTCTGATGCTGTCATTTTTAGGTTTTATATAATTTTTGTGAATTTCTGAGATACAAGCGTGCTGTAACCGTCTGAGAAATAGCACGTCTGTACAGTAAATTAATTCATTGTACCTACACGAGTTTACGGGTTTCCATTTTACTCCTTCCAGCCTTGCTATTTGTCTTTCCCAAAGAGAAGAAGTAATCCCGCTTCAGCCCGAGGGCCTCCCAAGGTCGCAGACATCACTCGCCAACACTCAATCCAGGTTGGAACATTTGTTCCGGCCCCTCTCTCCCTCAACCCTTGGCTGTTATTTTCTTTCCTTTTTTTCATAATTCATGTCAAAGCATCTCTGGAGAGATGAGTGAGAGTGGAGTGTGTGTTGGGGTGGGTGTGGGGGGTTGAAAAGGACAAGGGGGTGGAGAGGGCATACACTTAATCCCTGGGTCAAGATGTATTTATTGAAGATTAATAACCGAGCAGCAATCTCATCATGCTCTCGATGATTTTATAATTTGGTTTCTGGGGGTAGGGAGGGCGGGAGGGGTGGGGATCAGGGACAAAAGCAAGAGGGAGATGCTGAACTATTGTTAACACAGGAGCAGAATACAGTACAGGGCGCAATTTTCATGTTGTGATTTTAATCTTAGATATTAGAGAAGGTTTATGCGCTCTAAATGTTAAAACTTTTGAAAGACATCTGCCATCATACATGTTTCAATGGCACTATAAGGAATCTCTCTCAAAGTCTATTTAAGCCAAAGCAACTTCTCAGTACAGCTGTGTCAGGTATCGTTTAAAACTTGTGAGTCTGTGTGTGTGTGTGGTTGTGTGTGTGTGTGAGAGATAGCAAAATGGACCTGGAGACACCTACTGTAGTGGGAACTATCACAGCGGCGGTTTTGAGTATTCAAAGTTAAAGATGGATGTGGTCCAAGCACAGGCATCACAAGTAGGGGGTTAGGAAGTAGGGAAGAGGGCCATCCTTAAGGCCCCTGGCCCGATTTTGCATCACGGCCGGTGTGATCCATTCCCATGATGGTCTGGAGTTTTACATGCACAATCAAACCTTAAAGCCTCTGAACACGTCACATAGGTGTCTTCAGTTGGACATCTTCTCAGGACTGTGTGGGTGTGTATATTGTGATTGATGAAAGTCTTCCTGAGCCTCCTGATGGCTTGGTTGCACCTGTTACAGCAGGACAAATTACACCATTATTGTTATTATTATCGGTAGATGGAGATTTGTGACCTCATAAATTGGCATCAAAGCTCCGACCAACTCCAACATAAGTAGAGGTCTAATCAGCCAGAATAACTTAAAACACCTGTGTAGGTGTTCAGAGGCTTTAGTAGGAAAGCCTTGTGCTCTCACCTTCTGTCTGGTGTTTGTGTGTTTGTGTAACTTCACAGATAGATTTAACACCATATTTCCTTCCACTCAGCTACCTGGTTGTGTCATTTTTTTTAAATATAATACATATTTCAAAACTGACCTGTAAAGATGAGTCTATTAATCGATTAGTTGCCAATTATTAAATTAATCGGCTACTCTTTTGATACTCGATTCATCCCTTTGAATTATTGTTTCAGAAAAACCCATTTCAGCAAATGTGAATATTTTCTTGTTTCTTTTTTGAAAATTCAAAGCAAGACATTTGAGGACTTCATCTTGGGCTTGGGGAAGCACAAAGGAGACATTTTATCGACAAAACTACGATCGATTGATCGAGAAAAAGATCAACAGACTAATCAATAATGGAAATATTAGTTGCAGCCCTGTTACATAAACTATACTGTAAATTCAAGCGGACCACAAATAATCATAAATGTCTTTATCTGAAACCACCTCAAGTTATGGGATTTAAGGATATTAATATTCATAACTTTAAATAACTTTAAACGTAGAATTATTATTTTTTATCTGTTTCAATAATAAAAAATAATAAAACTGTATTAGTGCCATATAACGGTAAACATCTGTCTTACTCTGAACACCATGCAATATGGAAACTCTATCTCTGAATATTGCATATGTAGAGTGGCAGCATCCATCTCATTCAGTTAATGGATTTGTTGCACACTTGGACCAAACACCACACAGAGGGAGCGGTAGCAAGGTTGAGGAAGAGGCACCTTTTGTCACCAAGCAACAGGGAAAAAATGGTAAAAAGATAAATTTCAGCTTGGGGTAAAGGGTTCAAGGTTCAAGGTGCAGTCTTCCATCCAAATTTATTTATACCCTTAATAATAATGAGTGGTTTGAATAGATTGTTCGTCCCTGACCTTGGTGATCAGGCAAACCTTGTGTCACTATATCAGAGCAGACAGGCAGACATGTCTGCGTGGTGTGACGGCTGCCACCGTCGGCATGAAGGTGGAGGGAAGGATGGTGGGAAGGATGGAGGGAAGAAAGGAGAGGTGGAGGGGGGTGTATGTAGAGCAGAAGTGATGGGAGGTGAAGGGGCACCGTGTTTGCATTTTGTATGGAATGAGGAGCGTGTGAAGGACATTAAGGAAGGGCAAATGCTGTGTGTTTTTATTTTTTTCGTGTGTGTGTGTGTGTCTGTCTGTCTGTGTGTCTGTGTGTCTGTGTGTGTCTGTGTCAGTGCATTTGACAGTTTTAAAAGATGCAGAAAAAGGAGGCCTGGAAATGATGCGTCAACGAATTGCTTTATCTTTATGACATATACAAAGGAAATACTAGTGTTAGTATCATATCCTTTAAAATTACAACCTACAGCCCTGCCTTTTTGTTACGTCACTAATAATGTAGAGTTTGGTTTATTTTGGGGGGTTCAACATTGGGCTAAATTATTTTAGTTAAGATAAGGGTCAATTCTTTTGGTTAAGAATACAGTATATCAACTTCAATCAACAGTATATCAACAGATTATACCGTATACTCAACAAACTAATGCAGTATGATTTGGGTGTTTTTTGTGTATATCAGTTGAAGAATTGTCACTCCTTTTGGCCCAAGTACAAATTTCCAGTGAGATCAGGCTTTTTTTAACATCAAAACTAGAGCTGCAAAGATTAATCGATAGTTGCTAACTATTCAATTATTTGCCAACTATTTTGATAATCCATTAATTGCTTTGAATCATTTTTTAAGAAGTCCAAATTCTGAAATGTTAGCTTCTTTAATATTCTTTACTCCTCTGTGACGGTAAATTGATTTTCTGTGAGTTGTGGACAAAAAAAAAACACTTGCCGATGTAATATTAGGCTTCAGGAAACATTTTTCACTGACATTTTATGGACCAAGCAACGACCTGATTGATCAATAAAAACATAAACAGAGTAATTGTCAATGATAAGAGTCATCCGTTTGCAGCCCAAATCAAAACCCTTTTTTCCAACCTCCTCCTCACACAAACTGAGGCAACTCTCCTCAGCATCCCTCCTGAGACAAGACCATCACATGACACTGAGGATGAGCCATCAAAGGGCCATCCCCGGCTTCATTAAATGTATTTAGATCTTTCAAAGTGCTCCCCTTTGAATTCATCACTTCTTTCAGTGACTTAAGAAGCAAAAAAAGGATAAGGAGGAGGAGGGGGTGGTGAACAGGAGAAAAGGGAGCTCTGGGATTTACGGTGACAAAATGCTGGGGTCAGGCAGGGTGTGTGGCGGCGGTATTGATCAGTGAGGCATGTAGCGCACACGTGGCCCGAACCCTGACCCTTAAATAGCGAATGAATCTCAATCCAATAGACTGGAGTGTCTGGTACAGCTCACACACACACACACAGACATAAAAACACACACACCACCACACAAATATATATGTGCAAATACACTCACAGTCGTACTGCTATTGCTACTAAACAGCGCAGAACTGGATCAATACCAGCAGAGCATGATTTCCACATTATGGATTGGCAGTTCCTTAATAAAAGAAAAGAGGTGCTTCTGTGTACTGATGTTTATGTGTGTGCGGGAAGATGTGTGCACAATGTATGCTTGTTTATGTAGACAGAGAATATAAAATATACTGAGAGGAAAGAGAGTGACATGACTACATTTCCAGTTGCAGCAGGTTTTAGCAGCTACAGCTACATTAGGAGCCTGCAAGAGGATATTTTTCAAAATGGATAAAAAAAAATCCAGAGAGGACACATGGGCACAGCTTCTGGCCACAACGAAAGGAAAAAACGATCGGTTCTCACAATCCTGAAGCAGCTCAGTGAATCGCCCCTTGTACCGTGGGCTGTTTCTTACACGAATGGAAAAAGGTTAATGGGTAAAAAACAATGCAGGAAAAGATGACATACTCAGTCCAACCCAACCTTTAATTACACTAATTGAATGAAATCCACACAAGGACATATATATGAGAATTATGGCGTAAGCAGAGCAGCATGAAGAGATATTAACATGCACCCACAAGGACATGCAGAATGATAAAAACACAGAGAGATTCATACATTAGAGCAGTGTATTGGCAAGAACCTGGCGATATGGTACGGGTTATATTTTAATATAATGCAACTTTTAAAATCTAATTTTAAGAAAACTGTCATTGTGTCAAGAGGACACCACCATGGTATCCTACACACATCACAAAATGGACCACTCAAACAAATCTTTGCATGTAAACTATTAATACAATGTTAATAATGATACATTATCACAAAGCATAATATCGCAACACTCTTAATCTACCCCTAACGTATGCTTGGTATATGTACAGTAGGGATCGACTGATATGGATTTTCTAGGTCCGATGCCGATTTTTTTGTTTTTTTCATCAGCCTTAGCCGATGACTGATATGGACCGCCGATTTTCTTTAGCCGATATTTGGAGCCGATTCTCAATTTACATCATAAAAATTTCACAATGATGATGATAACAAATGTTCCGAGTCTCAATTTAAAAAAAAGGGAACATTTATTGATCTAAAAAAAGAAGTCTCCATCAACACGGAGCTGCCTGTGGACGTCTGTAAATAATAACGGGAAAAAAATATTGGCAAACGCAGCAGCCTGCAGCAGCCTGCATCAGCCGATATCGATAATAATATTGGCTGATAATATCGGCCAGCCGATGTGTCGGTCTATCACTAATGTACAGTATATTAATTTGGTCAGAATATTTATTATTTGGTATTAATAAGTATTTTGAAGTCAACAAAAAAACTGATCCAGGTCGATTATATAATCAGATAAAAATAAATAATAATAATAATAATGATAATAAAATGTCGTTTACATTTGTTTTTGGGCTGAATTTATGAAATTGTTGAATAAAAACATGATTAAATGAATCCAATGATGTGCTTTTATTTGGCTTCTTTCATACTGATTTTTTACAGCATGCTTTTTGTTATTATAGTCATTTTAGTATGATGTAATCATGCATCTTTGTTTTGCTCTGACATACCGTACATGTCATATATATCAAACTATCATATCAGAGAAACACATAGCATATGGTCTTTGAAATCTTTCTGAAAGAATGTTATAACACAAAAGCATGTTCTTATGCAAGAAAAAAATTGAATATGCATGACTGCATGGGATTACTGGTGTATGGTAGTGCTGTTGTTAAACACAACAAAATAAAGCACATTTCTAATCTTTTATGTTTCTCATGAGGTTTATCGAAGTTGAGATCAGCCTCTGTTTTAAATTACTTAGAATATTACGAACGATTGAGATTTGACCTTTTCATTTCAGTCCCATATGTAGATTGCCTACCTACATGAGTGCATGGTCAAATCTGCAAACAAAAAAAACAGTTTGGATTATTCTAATGTCAATGAAAGGCTCTCCTCTTTATTTAATGCCTCGGCCCACTTTGCATTTCTTTGATCTTGATGCCGACACGCACTCACCCTTGACCCCACACAGTAAGCACAGGCATGACACAAACATAAGGCTTTACTTATAATCACTTCTTCTATCTTCTTAACCCCCAACCACAAACAGTACACGTGCCCACACACACACAAACACACACACACAAAGAAAGACACACATACGCCCCGCTCTCCAACAAACACAAACCCTTTTACATAATGAAATTACATAGAGTCATATGTTACACCGTCGACTAGAGTTATGGGTACGTTTTACATAAAATTCACATCGGGGGCATTGTCCAGGATGCATGTGTGCATACGGATTTACATTTTAGAGGGTATTAAAGAAATGAGCGGGGTGCACTAAAATAGGAAGGGAAAAAAATGAAAAAGCGGCCCAATTTCCTGTTCTATCATCTCAAATCCTGGCAGCAATAAATAACATGAACACTCACCCACTTCCGCTTTAGATCACCCTTAAACACACACACACACAAAGAAAAATCACAAATGTGCACAAGTAAATTTTATTGGACGGTGTCATAGTTCCAGTTGGTGACATAAATGAAAAAAACAGCATTGTTTTAACAGTTTGGTTCAGAAATACAAATATGCCTTTGTACTTCTCAAGTAAAAAGAAAATTAAAAATAAATAAAAAATGAAAAAAATACAATATATACCCTTTTTTTATACATGACAGGTACAAAAGCATATTTGTAATTCTGAACCAAACTGCTAAAAAGAAATACCATTTTGTTTTTTTATGTCAGTTATCAACAGGAACTATTACACAATCCAAACTTGTGCTTTTCACACTTTCCTCCCTGTCTCTCCGTCCAAAGATCACCATGGGGCTCAGAGCCACCGCCTCTGGGCCAGCCTAGGCCATGCTTAATCCAACGTTGCTCGTTGGATTCCAACAAGCAAATCTGATATTTCTAAACACTGGATTATGCTTTTCTTTTATTACTGCTGGAGCTGGAGTAGAGTTGTGGGGTTAGGGGGGTAAGGCCGAACTGATAGGATTACCAGAAAAGCCTGTGGACTTAAATATGAAGGCAGGAATAATAATAAAAATATATCTATATGTATTCATTAAGATGATGACTGAATGAAAAACCTGGAAAAAAGAAGGGCTCAAAATACTGATAAAAGGTAAAAGTAGGTCTGACGGAATGATAATCCCAAGATAAGCTTGAAAAACAGTTCAACAATGACACAGAAGATGATTGCGCAAACACACTTGATTACACACAGAGAGCGGAAACTTGTACACATATCTCACATAAGCTCCCCGACAAAGAAATGTGCATATCAGCCGAACCAAAGGAGAAAAAAAAAAGTATAAACAGACAGCACACAAACACAGACACATAGATAAACCATTGCTTGTGAATGTGGGGCAGGTGCTGAGATGCTACAGATAACCTTGTCACGGCACAGCCCTCTGCTCTTCCTACATATTCCCTGCGTATATTTTCCCAGTGTTCATACCTTTCATGTCGAGGTGTGCAAAGAACAGCAAAGAGAAGAAGCTGAGGTGAGAGCGAGAGGGAGAGAGACAGTGATGTACACTGTACGACGCAGGGGAAGAGGGTAAAAATGACCTTGCTGGAAATAACAACAGCCACCCTTAATGTGTTGCATTACAAGATATGTGATAAAACACTTTTATGTGGGGGGTTGTAAATGCTACGGTCTCATCCCACACTGTGCCCACTCAGCGGCCCATTTCGCCTGTGTGTGTGTGTGTGTATGTGTGTGTGTGTGTGATTTGTTGGGGGTGGGGGCGAGGGGGGGTCCAGTGTCCAGATCCTGTGATCCTGAGAGCCGCAGCACTGACTAATTGTCTTTGTCATTTAATTGTCTTCTTTGAATGAATTTGTTGCTTCTCTCAAGTCATGCAAACACTTGTACGTATGTGTGAATCATTACTTTTATGAGAATCTGTTTTCTGTTTTCTCATTTTTGACGCACAGACACATGATACATAGGGTTTCTTAAGTTGGCCTGAAGAGATGTTTTTCATGTTTCTGCTCTGCATTTGAGAGAATATGGACCTAGACTCAGCATTGCCCCCTGATGGATGTACAGAGGAATAGCAGCACCTTAACTTGAGGTAAGCTATAATAGGTGATGGTGAAAATACAGAGCTACATTAAGCCTTAAAACAACCTGTTTTGCCCAAGCAACTGTTAAACATCTTCCTCACAACTGAGTAGATTGTTTGCTTGAAAAACAACTTTAATGATTAACCGATTACCCATAAGATTGCAGAAAGAGACATTGTTTCCACACATAGCAATTCAATTCAAGACACTAAAGCCTCAAAAATTGCAAATGTATGATGGTTTATTTATCAAATCAAATCAAATTTATGTCTAAAGCACCTTCAAAAAACAACAGCAGTTGACCAAAGTGCTGCTGAACAACACTGATTAATTGGATATCCTTCTTAGCATTTTGATCATGTATTTCTTCCACCGCCATAGTTTTATATAAAGTGTTCTGGAGTAAACTCACTAAGATTAGTGCAAATCTAATCTCACCTTTGTCCTTTCATTCACTCATTCATATTTATAATTTATCCTTTAGCTCTCTTTTTGGTTAATGTTCGTGACCATGCCATCCATCAGTCTTGCACACCACTTCTGCTACATCTCCCATCCTTTTCCCTCCTTTTTTTTTAGCATCTGAACTCATGCCACGTATTGTCATTATGTTTTCAATCTCTGAAAATATGATTTCCACACTGCTCTCTGTGTGCTTCTGTCCCTGTGTCCGTCTCTGTCTATCAATCTTCCTCTTTCTGTTCCCTATTTCCTTTTTTAACGTTTCCCTTCTTCCCCGTTTGTGGACCCTGACACTCCTTCTGGCCCTCATATCCAGGCAGTGTAGATGTTAGGCCAGGACTTATCGATCAGACTATAAATTTCCCATGCATCACCTCTCCTCTCCTCATTGCGTGTCTCACAAGCCATCGGAGACCTTATAGAGAGAAAAAGAGAGGGGTGGGGATGGGGAGTAGAGCTGGGAGGGAGAGAGAGTCTCCAGCAAATTGTTAATTAAATACGAATCAATCCTCTGCCATTTATCAGGCCATGGATCCATCTCACCTTTAAGAGGGGGATTGAGAAGGGTGGAGGGGGAGAGGGATGAGGAAAATCAATAAGGCGGACTGAGGGGAGGGATAAGTGTTTAATCCACTAATCAAACTATATCACAGCCATTATAGAGAGACAACTGGACATTATGGGGTGAACAAGGTGGGTTCACGTTTTAGCATCTTTTAGCATCTTTTAGCCTACAACTGCATTCAGAAAGTATTGTCAAGGCCAGCTGGATTGTGACAAGTAAAATATGATGATACATTCTAGCTTGAAAGAGCTATTCAATATTTGAAAGATTGGTAATTGCAGAGATAAACTAAAATCCATATGAAGTGAGAGGGCTACACAGTTGAATCCACTAACACGTGTACTGTGGAACCATGAGCAGTGTTGGGATGTAACACATTCCTTAGTAAATTACAATAATGTGATTATTAATTTGAAATTTAGTACTGTTCAATATTGAGTCTGTTTGGTCTCTACCAACCCCTGATGGAACTATCCGTCTTTTTTCACTGATAAATGCTCCACTATGTTCATCAGGTTGCTAATGTGTCTGTCTGTTTTTTGCTAGGGTACCGTTGTTGTTGTTTTTTGAGCTTTTTCACATGAAACATCTGCCTGCTGCAGCTGAAAACATTGAGAGTAGTGAGTGAACCAAAACAGTAAAGTTGTGGGCCTTAGTCTTATTATAAATAAAGATGTTCCAGTACCATTTTTTACTTTTTCTAATACCGATACCCAAACTTGTTTATCAGCCCATACCCACACCAGTGCATTGAAAATACATATATATATATGTTAAGTATCTTGTTATTATGGATGTTATATGATTGCTACCATTGTGGATGGCCTGACTCAAGTTAAAGCCTTTGTAGAACAAGTACATACAGAAAATCAATGCCTCAGGACTTTCTTTTATTATCTAGTCTGACGGTCAGTCACAACAGAAAAAGAACATGAATAAAATACTTCAAGTAGATTTCTTTTAGGGCTTATTTTGGTGGTATCGGATCGGTGCAGACTTGCCGATACTGATACCAGCATTTAAGGGAGTATCCAAGTAATTTCCCATATCGGTATCAGTATATAGAAGTGGAATTCATTGCGATAACTGTCTTGTGTGTGTGTCTGTGTGTCTGTGTGTGTGTGTGTGTGTGTGTGTGTGTGTGTGTGTGTGTGTGTGTGTGTGTGTGTGTGTGTGTGTCTGTGTGTGTGTGTGTGTGTGTGTGTGTGTGTGTGTGTGTGTGTGTGTGTGTGTGTGTGTGTGTGTGTGTGTGTGTGTGTGTGTGTATTCTCAGTGATTTGTTAATTATTTCAGTACTGGCCGACCAGGGAGACTCACTGAACCGGTCCATAAATCTGTGTAGACTGAGTATAACAAGTGATCTGACCCCCAAACTGTAAATCTGGAGTGCTAAAGTTAGCAGAGGCAGGAAAACGATCCTGATAGGACTTTTAGCATGTTAACATTGAGTGAATGTCTTACACAGTGGGTCATTCTGTGGTTAGAAAACAGCCGACTGATGTCAAGTTGGATTTGATGAAGCGAACATTTTACTAACCTGAACTCCTGTGTGACCGTTGCCTGTTCCAACAGGAAGATGCACAATGTGACTTTTGTCCACTGACTTGATTAAATTGATAATAAGTATGCTAATATTTTACTTTGTGTACAGTGCAATAAACAGTACCAACAGAGGCCAAGCTCATATTGTCCGTGACTGATAATGCTTTTCTGCTATTTCTGCAATTGGTCATCACAATAAGGCGGATTAAGTCTAAACAGTGTGGGTAAGTGTGCTTTGGAATTTAAAAAAGACCTGTGTAACTTTGTTATGTCAGTTAACAGGGCTAAGAGTCTACAGCCATGCTAGCAGGTAATTTAGATCTGTACAGCGTTGCTTTTAGTTAAATCTTGACATCATCATGTAACATGTCGATATTCAGCAGTTGTAATGTTTACCATGATAACTATCTCAGCATGCTTACTTTAGCAAACTACCCCGAAATACAAAGTAAAGCTGAGAATGATGGAATTACCATTAGTTTAGTAAGTGTTTGTTCATACACACAGAAAAGTCAGAAAGTATAAAATATGAATAATGAATGTTTCCGTCACATCATGCATAGGTTCCTGGGGAGCCAAAATGAAGCTCAGTGTGGCCATTGCCATCTTGACAGTACTTGAGACCACCGGCTACTATCCAAAAATGGGCTTCATCCTGTCTCTGTTTGTTTGTGTGTCAGTATGGGACGCAGAGACGGGGGCGGCAGCTGGGAATCAGCGGGCTGTTATTGGCTGGGATTTAACACCGATGTCGGGTCGAAGCCTCTCTGCCAACATCTGCCCATGTCCACCTCAAAATAAAAAGAAAAAGGAAAATACAGGCAGAGGGCAGGGTCTCTGCAGATACAGACACCACCACACACTTCAAGGGATTATTGAGAGAGATTAGGGTACTTTTGTATGAGTTTATACATTGTTTAGAATAATAGTACATAGGGATTGGTTCATTTTTTGAGCCAGCATGAGGATACATTATTAAGAAATCACAAATTTTGTGGCAATCTATTGTAAAGTTTTTGAAATAATTGAGCCTGGATGAAAATGGTGAAGTGATCGTCCAAGCGACAAACATTGCAATGCATTGATATTGCTATTCCTTGACACCGCTAGCATGGCTAAAAGTGCAATAAAGATATTTGCTATTTGCTATAACCCCCAAACTCACAATAATAATTGCTGAGAATGTGACTTTGGTGCCCTCAAATAAAACTTCAACCCTTAACTCACCAGTGTCATGTAACTTAGTGGTATAATATTGAAATATCAATTTTAAATTATTTCCAAGACCAACTTCACCATCTACTTTAGCATCTACAAACCTTTTGTTATTCTTGCATCCCTGACAGACACAGAGCTATTTTAGAACCACGGGCAACTTTCCCTTCTCCTTCCCTAAGATCCCTGGGAGCTTAACAATCATCCAACATCTGTCTGGAGCCCAGAGAAAGGCAGAGGCCCAGATGTCAGAGAGATTGGTCTTATGGGAGTAGGCTTCTTGGCCCCTTCACTGGGCAGCCCAGTTAGTGAACTAGGATTAGAGTTATGACATATCCTGGAGCCAAACATAGCCAGACTCTATCCTCAGATTTAGAGTATGTAACTGTGTTCACTTCTTTTATTTAAAAAAAAAGAAATATATAGATGCACATTATTTTTGGACAGTTCACATGTGCAGATTTAAAATTTCCATCATTGTATAAAGGCATTTAGAGTAGCTTTAGTACCATTTTCCTTTTTTGATCAAATCAACATTCACTGATGCTCATAAAAGAAAAATTAACAAGATGTTCCAGAAACAGTCAGGGTGATAAAAAAGGAGTCTGATTTATGATGTCTACATAGACAAATATTTATCATGTCTCCTAAATATTGCTCTTAGCCCACTGCCTTGTTGCTGCTGGATCAAAGATTTCTAAAATCCCTTTTCATATAAGTATGTTGTTTAAGTTTATGAGTATCTCTCTGTGTCAGTATTTCTTTTTCTTTTTTTGTTTACTTTGGCTAATGTGTCTTCCTGGGTGGGAGGCAGAGCTCGTTCCAGGCAGCTGGACTGTTCTCTATTAGTGCTGCTTCTGTTTCGCAGGCGTAATCCTCTCCACTGGAGCCTCGCCTCACTCCTAATCTGAGGCAAAATCTCTCCTGCAGATGGTTCTCTCCTTAAGCACCGCAAAAGAAGTGAGCTCATCCCTATCTCTCCTGTTGTCTCTCAACTCTCTCATCCCTTTCTCCCAACATTACTCTCTTATTTCTCATCCCAAGCACTTGATTTCCCCAGGATCATAAAGCATTGAGCACTTTCACGTATGCCATCCCACTGTGTGAATGTCTCAGCCTTACTTCCTGCGCTCCTTTAAACCCACACCGACTGCACCGACTGCAGGGGGATAGCAAACAGAATTAAAACCAAAAGAGCCTATTAAAAAAGAAATCTTTGGTAGATTTTGTCATTTCTATATCTTACTTGAAGCATACTTGAAATGTGTATTATAGATAAGAAATTATTTGGTGCTAACCTAAACTTTTGCATACCATTTGCCTATTCTGTAGTAAAGATGTACAATGTGACAAATAGATTAAAAATATTTTTAAAAAATACATCTGAGGCTCAGCATGTTTTGGCCAATTTACTGAATCATTTACATCACTCTGGAAACCAGGCAGTCATTGGTTTCCCATTCATTTTTGTGGAAAAATGACTTGAGTTGTGTTATCATAGTAAAAGTTTTGTTAAAATGATATTATTGTGGTGAGCCAATGCAAACTTGATGGTTACTGGGATCGAAGAATTACACAACCTGAACAAGCTTTATGAGCCAGCTGATTGATTTTCTTACTGTAAAAAAAAAAAAAAAAAAAAAAAACAGATCATAAGACAATGGCTGCCTGGTATGGTAGGAAAAATACATCTAAAAATGCATAGCAGTCGAAAATGGTCAGAAATACGTGAAACAAACATAGAGTTTGAGAGCTAAAACGTGCTTACACACTTTGTTTTTACTCCTATCTATTTCACTACTGATAGTCCACTCTGATTTCCTCCAAATGCTGCGCCAGGAGGGCTAGGGCAAAGAAAGGGATAAGTGATGAGGGGTGATGAACAATAATCAGAGGCAGGTTCCTATGGCAACAAGGAAATGAGAGCCAGGTATACAATGAGAGTAGAGAGCCAGGAGGCCGGTGCAGTGATCTGCTGCTGTCAGGATGCTGGGGAGCGGGAAGTAAAGCTTTGGGTGTTTGGAAATGGATTGCAGGTTGTGATTCACTGCAGAGAGAGAAGAGGGAGCAAAGAGGGGGAAGGAGGAGGGGAGGGGGGAAGTGGAGATGAGAGTTGCAGCACCATTTTTCACAGCAGACAAAAACATTTGCTGGGATATCAATTTGGAGCTGCAAAGCAGTCTTCCCCTCCTGCCCCATCATCCATCATCTTTTCGTACTAAGCACCACTTGGGCACTCCAACCCCCCACCCCCCACCCCCCTCCACCCACACACATGCACACTTTACACACCCTTACCCTCTGTTTTCCTCCCACACTCATGGCCACACATACAGGAACACTTTCTGCATCCTCACGCAATTACACAAAACATACATGCACAAACACACATTGGATGCAAAGCAATGCCTGTTTCAAACAGGACATAAAAGTGTGACCCATAGATGCTGTGTGTGGGAAGAAAATGTAAAGCAGAGCTGAAACACAGCACTGAGCGTGGTCGGGGTTGAGAAGGCGGGGCTGAGCGGCCGTCTCCCCTAGTCTTCTCCCATTAGCGCCAGTAGGGGAGACCCCACCCTCCGGCTGCCCCCTTATTGGCACCTTTGCCTGCACCCCATCACTCATCTCCCAGCCATCATCCATCACCCATCGCGATCAATAGTAGGCCACGCATTCATCAGCCCCTGGGTGCTGATGGGAAAGAGGAGGGTCGGTGGGGGGGGAGAGATGGAGCAAGGGATCACATGGTAAGGAGAGGGAGCACAGAAAGAGGCGAGGATAGTTGAAAGTGGGGAAAAAAGAGTATAAAAGGAGAAATCAAGGAGGAGGGGCCATGTAGGAGAAAATGTGTGAATAAGAGCTACAGCAGAGCACTAATAAAACAGCAAGAGGACAGCAGAGTTTTAACATGTTTATAGTACTTGGTGTCAACAAGAGGGAAATGAATATGTTTTTGGGTGTAAGATATGAAAATGTATAGGGGTACATTAAAATGTAAATAGAAACAATTACAGGAGTCTTGGGAAAGGATGAACACTATTACTACAGCAATGATTAAAGAAGGCTCGTCTAATTTGCCACAGTCACATTTCTAGGTGACAGTGTTGAAGCCATCATAATGATAAGTGGTGGTTGTGTACATCGCCTCACTACGTGACGAGAGGCCTAACAAAAAAATGTCCTTTAGGGCAAAGGGAGAAATACAACTGACGGTAGGTTTAAGGTGTATGATGACATACAAGCATACATACATGCTCACACACATACAGGGAACATAACGCCACAATGTCCCTGTCAGTCATTCAGTGGTTGTCAGTTTCCGGCAAGGCTCTGCACTTTGTGCTGACAGCCCATAAGTTGTGCCGACATACACACACATACATATACACATACACACACACGCTGGCTCAGGCCTTTCCCCTCCTGACTGAAGGTGGACCGGAATAGATCGCACTTTAAGATGATGGATGCTCCCTCTGCCCAGAAAGGTTAGGGACGAGGCGATAAGTTACTGAGCACCACGTTCAGGGCGAGTCGTAGAGGTGGCTAACAAATATACAGTAATTGTGATTGCTTGACAGCTGGGACATGAACCCCTGTCACGGCTGGACCACACCATGACGTACACTGGTGGGAAATGTAAGAAAAGAGTGCAACACTGCGTTTCTCAAATGGCTATGTGTCTTCATTTATCATATATTTCATTAGATTTCTCAACTACCTATTTTCAAATATAAAATGACATCAGTTTGGTACATAAGGTAATATTTTCAGAAGCGTCTCTTGGCATTTCTTCTTCATCTTTGTCTACAAAATCAGATGCAGATGCGCACACAGACAGGAGAGCAAAAATATCAAGCCAGACCACAGAAAGACAAAAACCAGACCAGAGACTCTCTGGTGGAAACTGGACTCCTCAAGGCCAGGTGAGAGAGTGTGTTTATTCTACTACTACTCACTCTGCCCCCCATTTAAGCATCAACAAGGGAGCTGAATGGAAGGGGCAAGCAGAGAGAGCTATGGGTTAGGTGACATGTCCAGAAGCCACACCACCACCACCAACCACCTGAAGTCATCCAGTCTCCAGGTCTGGGTGTATGTGTCAGATGTTGTTCTCAGGTTTCGAACTCCAGGCCTCCGTCTACCGGATGCTCTCATTGGATTATTCAGGAGAGGCTAAACGCTCTTTGTAGTGAACTGACTGGGACAAAACCCCACCTGGGCAGGATAAGCTACCACAAGCTCTTAAGCAAGTCTACTCTTGGTCTACTCTTGTAGCCTGAAAATGTTGTCAGATGCTAGGAATTGTGGAGAAACTAATTATCCTGGTAGGAATCATCTCTTGGTGTGGAAATGCTGATTTTGAACAAAAAAAGAAGAAGAGAGAAGAGACCGTTTTAAACAGAAAATAAAATTAGTAAATAACTAGATTTTTATGAAGAAGTCCATGAGCATATCTCAATATGAGGAAATGGGAAATTGACACTATATACATTTATAAGTGAAATTAAAAGAATAAATGTGGTTTGGAATTTTGGAGCCACCTAAAAAAAGCGCCATCTAGAAAAATCTCTCTATATATAATATCAATTTCAGTGTACACTATAACAGCCCTGTTTAAGGGGGTGATCAAAGCAGTTCTACATGCTCGTCAAAGCCAACAAACAAAAACAGTAATTTTACCTCACAGAACACAGGAGATGCTGGTCTACTGCTGCCTCAATTGGTTCAGTTATTCTATTTGTTACTAAAAAACCCAAAAGTAACACAAAAAAAACAAAAACTAACTAACCGATCGAGGCAGCAGTAGACCACAAACTCCTGTGTCAGTTGCTGGCCTCCAGCCTGCTGTGACCACCAGTGCTTCGTAACTCAATCTCTCGGCTGCGGCTTTCCTCCCCTCCAGCCAAAGTAGTCCAGCCAACTCCTTAGTCTACCTTGTTAGCCTTCACTAACTTGGTATCTTCTAACCATGTTTCATTTGGCCCGCCTCAGTTCCACTGTGCGCAACCTCTTTGGATTAGGCACTGCCAAGATGGCGACGGCCAAAGCCACCGCCACCCACTCACTCTGAGCTTCATTTGGGCTCTTTAAAAACCCATGGCTGAGGTCACGAAGACTATGTCCATTTTTTATATAGGACTAACACCAGGGATGTCCACAGTAACAGGAAACAACTGCAAGATCGTTCAAGTTTTAAGCCCATAACCACAAAGTCTGATCCAACCTGTTTCTACCTCTTTCTCCTCTCTTCTCTTCTCCTGGTGATGTGACCTCTAACACCTTACGGGCCATGTGCTGATCTATCTTAAATATTTCATTGTGAGCCCATCCATTGTCCTTATAGTTCACACACACAGACACACAACACAACCAAACAAAACTGGCGTGCATGTGTAAAGGCAGATATTTGTTTATGTGCGTGCATGCATGTCTCTGCGTGTGTCCCTGTGTAAAGGGAAACCAGTTGGCAGATAAAAGACGTATGTGTTTAATATTGGAGGAGTTTGGAGGTAACCGCAAACCTGCAAACCTGGGGTCACCGTGTGTGAAGCTGGACACCTGATCTGCAGCTCTGCTGAACACAGCGATTGTCAAAACGGCAGCCTGGAAGACTGATATCCTTAACCTGATTTTTGTTCCATTTACTTCACTCATTGATGCATTTTATGTGTATTAGAGGGTTTCAAATATGTAGCAGTAGTATATTTTAATGCACTACCATTCACAGTTGTAACAATGCTATTCCGCCTTGTGAAATAATTAAATGTGAAATACCAAAAATGAGGAATATGCAAAAAGTAAAATGCTGATAAATACTGTATCTTTCTTCAAATGAGAGGTAGGTTGTTAAGAGACACTAATTGACACTAATAATCTCCTGTTAGCTAGCGAAGACATGTGAGGTAAGGTTATCAGATACCTAAAGCCATCTGCTGATGTCTGGAGCAAAACGTGGAGATGGGAAATGTAGGAGAAAGGTGTGGACAGTTAGAGGTAAACTCATGCTGCAAGCTGGATAGATAGTGGGAAAATGGGACGACTCAATTGAGTGACGAGCGAGTAGTAACACATAAAATTCAAAAGACTAACTAACCTAACTGCTGTCCCAATAGCTTCTGTAATTCTAGGTAATCTCTCATTAAGCATCCCTGTGGTGTAGGGCTAAAGCTCTATTATCAATGTTTTAATGTCAACAATACACAGATGTGAAACAGGCTGCTCATATTGACCCATTCACATATGCAACTCTATGGTTCCTCTCAGTGCAGCTTTAAAGCCTCTGACATGTCATCGTTTTGGTTTGACCATGCACAACTTAACTGTTTTCGTTCTCGTTCTCTAATAAACTATCTAATAAACTCACTATACACTATGTCTGCCCAACACTGAACAGAAAACAGACAATGTTAGCAACTACCTGGTGAATATAGGGGAGCATTTAG
The DNA here is from genome assembly GCF_963691815.1 of Echiichthys vipera. Taxonomy (NCBI): domain Eukaryota; kingdom Metazoa; phylum Chordata; class Actinopteri; order Perciformes; family Trachinidae; genus Echiichthys; species Echiichthys vipera. The sequence goes on from NC_139841.1 coordinate 19,812,475, forward strand.
CTGCTAAAGAGCAAGATATTCCCCTCAGGAATTGGGAGACCAGAGCAGAGCCATGAATATTGGAGGTACATTAATCAGACTGACACAAGCATGACTCCAAATGAATGCTAATTTTGCTCCGTATCTGCTGATGTGTAAATTTGTAACAGTTTGCCAACATGTTCCCTATATTAACTTTATAAGATGATGACGTGTCACTGTTGTGGTTACAGCTTTTTGCTCTACTCCAAAAAAATCAGTTCTGGACAATTTAACAGAGTTAAAAAAGAATCACTAGTGACGTTTCACTCGCAAAGATGTTAGGGCTTATGGGAAATACTGTTCGTTAAGGGTTGCTCATGACATTACTAATGATATTGCATGATTTATTTAAATCATTATTGTTTATAATATACTTATTTGTATATGGACTTAATATTGAGTGAGGTTATGTTACAGGTCCAGATCTTTTTGTAATAAGCGTTTTTACAAATGTCAATGATATTTTTATTTTATTTTTTTACAGATCACATTAATTCCAGTTTGACTGTGGCTCTCAGATAGCGTAGACAGATTATGAGAAGAGGGGCATACTAACAAACAAACAAAGACATTTAAGTTAACAAGTTTACTATTCACCCCTTTTAATCCTTTCATTGCTGTGTCGGTGGCAATGACGCAATGAGGTTAGGTCACCTGGTCGCCTGACCCTTAACCTTTTTGCCCCCTGACATCATGTCGCTGGGAGCAGCTTGTGGAGGTATTTCTTTCTGGTCCGGATTCAGCAATTTAAAGGAAGAGAGGTACCCAAGCTTGGGTACTTTTGTACATGCTGTATCATTAATGGGGCACCGATAAGGATATGCAAGAAGATCTCCTGGCACTTAGGAGACAAGCTTTGAAAACTGAGGCCTTTATCGTGTGTTATATATCTAGGCCACGTTTTGGATCAAAGCACATGTAGGTCCGGCTTTTTTATTGATGGTTGTTGATACAATAATGTTATACAGTATGTTGTTTAAAAAGTGAAGTGGAATTGAATCTGAGAAACACAACACACAAGTAATCAGATTTCAGATTTGTAAAAAAAACTGCTCGGATGTCAGATCTCATGCAATCGTATTTTACCACTGTGAAGTCATTTGCAGCATAAATCTTCTGGCATTTAAAATGTTCTCTTGGGCTGGTCAAGGGGGTTGACAGGGCAGTGCAGTCCAGGCGTAAATCAGCATAAGTGATCGGATAGATTTTTCTGTGTTAATGTAACGTAGCCCTGGCATGCACAATAACTCAGACGTAGGGAGGGACTGTCCAGTCCTCTATTTGCCAAACCAATGTGGTTGGGTCATCAGATCGACAATGTGATTGACCCATCAATTGACCCCTGCTGACCTCTCAGGCCAATCAGGCTAATGGTAGCTAGTGGTACGAGCTTTACCTCACTACTATCCTTTAACTTGCACTCCTTATTTGTGTGTCCAAACACACAGATGGACACAGACTGACATACAGTCCTATATCACACCCTAGGTTTCTAACCCATCTCCATTTTAACTGCCTGTATTGGCACGCCTTTCACTGAGGGACCCTCGTTAGCATTGACCTTTCTCCCTCTGCATGCTTGTTAAAATCAACAGGCCTTTTATTAGTTTGCTTTATGATACAATAACACAATAGGACCACATGCACAACTAACTTTTTTCTGTGACAGGACCCAATCTTTAATGTACAAAGTACTACATTTGGGACCACTTGTTCATGTTAATCATGAAAATGCTGAATCACCATATTCCATCAAAACCGCCTCATGTGGATCAATATGTTTCTGCAGACTGCATCTCCATAAATCAATTATATAGTAAAATACTGTATGAGTGTGAGGGTGTGTGTGTGTGTGTGTGTGTGGCTGTGTGGGTGTGTGTGTGTGTGTGTGGGTGGAGAAGGGAGAGTGGCAGTGGCAGTGGGCTGTATTGATCAAATCCAGTATGTGGTAACTGTATCATGTTTGCACTTATTTGATGTAATGGCAGTGTATGGATCCTTAATTGACAAGAGGGTTTACATCAGGAATGTCGTTCCCTGACTTGAGACTGTGGAGTGGACAGGCCAAACGCAGATGAGATAAGAAAAAGTAAGGTGACAGTTCTGAAACCAAACCCTCATAGGACGCCTGTACCAAGATATTTAAGAGCTCATTGTCACTTCTTAGATAACTATAAGATGAGACAAACAGAGAAGCAAATGTGATGAAATTACTGTTTTTCTGGAGAGCTGAAATGTGTATGGTGTATCCGGTGTATGGGATTTTACATAGAAAACCATTGGCACAGGCGTTTTGCCTTGAAAAATGAATCACTTCCACTACATAGAAAATTAATTGGTGCAAACGCTGGTTTTGCTGGGCAAAAAAAGTTTTAAGAATAGTTTGAAACAGTGTCAGAAATTAAGGGGTGCAAATGGCAAAAATATCCTACTTAAAGGTTCTCTGTGTAACAACTAAAACCATTAGAGAACTTAAGTCAGCATCCTGTATCTCACTTACATTAGCAAGCAAGCTAACATTAGCCACCAGTTTTTCCTCTAGGATTTTGATCAGCACCGGGGGAAAAGGGTTTTTTTGTACCACCACACATCCGGTGCCTCCGCTACCAGGGGTCTGATCTGGGGCCACTCTGGGTCCACCTCCGTGTTTCCTGCTGTTACACAGAACAGTCGCCAACATTTCACGCAGATTGAATGGGGCGTGTTGATGACGTTTTTATGACACTGCCACCAACACAGAAAAAAAATAATCCTGCAACGTTAAGGAAGAAGGGTGATTTACACAAAGACAGCAACAAAAATGTCTAACTGGAGAGCCAAGGAGATTCGGGAACTGCTGGTGGTAAAGCCCTACCCCCGGCACATTACGCTAAGAAACAAGCTCATTCAACTTCACTTCTCCATCCAGCTTTTTGCTGTACTTCCTCTTCAACACCAATGCATAGGATTGTCTCGACCATTCAAAGAACTGCAGTGTTTCTAGCTCCACCTGTTAGTATCGGATCACTGAACTGAACCAGACCGCTTGGTGGAAACAAGGCTTTAGTTAACTATTCATGTCCCAGACTCAAAATTAAAGGATTTGTAAAAGAAGAAAAAGATCATTTGAAAAAAAAAAATACATATATATATATATATCTTGAGGAGAGCTGGGCCTCGAGTGGGAGGCCCAGGGTGGGGGACCCACTGCTTACCCCTGGAAGCCCTGGCCTGTCCTTACCTCTCATTGCAATATATTAACACTGCAATATATAATTATTAATAATTATAATTGATAGTCATAACCGGGATATATTTGTTCACATTAGGTTGTTTATTTTTTATTATTCATAACCTTATTTACTATTTATTTGTTTTCTATCATCTGTCTATGCCATGTTATAGGTGCTCATAAATACTGTTCCACCAGCCTCCCATTCACATGCACGCATACACAGGCACACGCACACGCACACGCACACGCACACGCACACGCACACGCACACGCACACACACACACACACAAAAACACACACACTCACACACACACACACACTCATACGCCACCTATACACATATTGTAACTTCACATCGTAATCTGTTTAAATACTGTTATCTGTTGTTATCTGCACGTTTATGTCCACTGTCTGCATTTGTAATCCACATGGTGTGATGTATTTGTCCCTCATGTCATCTTGTCTATGATTTAATAAAAAATAAAAAATAAAATAAAAAGAAGAAAAAGATAAAAGAAAGGATAGAGCTAGTTTGCAAAAAACAAACTGCTGCATTCCACTCTGGACTATCAGGATTTATGTTAATCTAAAAACCTTACGCAATACTTCCGGCATCATCTGTTTATCACCATGCGTGGTAAAGTTCACTGGGCCAGTTGTACAGTAACCTCGTTCTCTGCTCTCTCTAAAATATCAACTGAAATAAATTGCACATCTTTTCCAAACAGAGCAATTTCTCTGCCATCTGTTCACCAACATAAATCAGAGCTTGTTGATGTAAACCTCCTCCTCCCTCAAACTCCCCACAGTGGGGACTGAAACAGGCCGATAATCCCCAGTCTCTCCTGCCCCTCTAAATCATCCCTGCATATTAATTGATCTATGCAGATAGAAATGGGTCTAAATTATATGCAAAATATGCAAAACAAAAAACCCAGGCCTGGTCTCTTTAAGGGGCTCATGATGAACAAGAGCAGAAACTTTGTACAACAAATATTTATCTAAAACTAGCACCAGGGTAACAGAGTTAGCCCAATGCTAAAACAGCAGAGCTGTTCAAAATGTCCAAATATAGTTTTATTATTTGGTGAAAAATAATTTAAACTTTTAGGTATAGGCTAAAACCTTTCTTACCGCCCGCCTGGAGCTAATAGTCCTATGCCACTTAAACGTCACAAATTAAAAAGTATAAATGTTTAAATAAAACTTTTGTCAATATGGACATGATACACCTTGTGACAACGTTAGATTCTCCAAAATGTATTCCTTCAGTTCATTTGGAGGAAATCATGAGCACCAAAGCATAAATTATTCCCTCACCTTTGAAGTTTTCTTCTTCTTCGCGTTTTTTGGCGTATCGCAATACCAACTGTAAGGTGCATACCGCCACCTACTGCAGATATGTGTCCATTTATCGATTCATTTTATTCCTTTAGTCCTTAATGGTCCACAGATTTGAATTTCTTTTTTTTAAATCAAATTTTTTTTTCATAAAATGAATCCAGATGTAAATAATATCATGCATTGCTAGCTAGCTTCATTCGTCAAACATAAACCTCACTTCTGCTACTTCCTGCAACAGTGTTGTTGGGTATGCCATATTGCCATATTTCCGTATACAAAAGCAAAGTATTCACAGTTTTTTAGGTTTAGCTTTCAACCCGACATACCCCTTAGAGTACAGCAAGTGCACCCACTGTCATGAACGGTGCGGGGAACAAACCTTTGTTGTATCATGTTTAAGCCATGATACAATTATTTTTAAACACAACAATTTAACAAAAGACAGGACAGGGCCAAACAATATACATTTATAACACGCAATAATGAAATTACTGTTTACTGTTTTCATGGCTTTAGTATTCTTCAGTTAATGTAATGTTTTGAATTTGTGTCTGTTTTAGAATTGTTGTATGTGTTGTTACTTTTTAGTCCATTTGTATTTGTGAACGTAGAATTTTTCCATATAAAAAAAGGTTAAAAGTCTTTTACAATTAATATTCTTGCCATAAAAATCTCTCTTTTCTAATAATAATATAAGTCTCAGTTTCCTTATTGCAAAGCCGAGTTATAGGCTATAAACATTGAATTAATGTGTTCTATGACGAAAATGATGATCAGCAATGTTTAGAATTAAGGTAAAGGATTTTGTAGCCTTCAGTTTGTTTGTTTTTTCCCCGGTGTAGTAAGTAATTGGCACAATTTGACCATTTGCAGAGTTTTGTAGAGGTTCAGGGTAACTAGGAACACCACAAACTAAAAACTCCATAGCTCCCATGAGGTAGAGGTCTGGAATTATATAGCCTAGGTAGAAGGTACTGTAAGTGTGGTGATGTGCATAGTGTCACATAGAGCATCTCCTAGTTATTCAAATATGACTTGGCTTGGGCTTTATGCTGAACAAGTAGCCTACATGCTATAAGCTTTTCCATTTGGGAAATCCAAAGACATTTTATTTGAAAGGTGGTTGTTAAATTAAACTCCTAGTTGTTAGATGATGCCTGTATTCTGTTTTGTGCTTACGTTGAGGGAGGACATGATATGCGTCTTGAAGATTCAAATGCAGCTTTGCTATTCTCTCATCCACGCATGCAGATGTTTCCACAGATAATCGATAATCCAGCCTAGCCTCCTCATGCCAAGGATTAACACTAGCCATGCCCAGACAGAGAGACAAGCCATACCAAAAGGGAAAGATCTGCAACGCTTTGAACTGTTCTCTTGTGTATTTAATAATTTACTATAGGCAACGCCTACAGGCAAAGACTGCATTATTAAAATGAAAATGTCCGGTAACATTGTTATTCAAAACATGAGCATTTCTCCATTTAAAGTAGTCTACTATGAAACCACTAATGACACATGTGAGCTCATGTTCTGTTTTGTTTGTTTTTTCAATTTAACACTCAAAATTGTTGAGATTTGTGCAAAACAACCAGCAAAAAACTTTGAGCTACAATAGTTCAATGTAACATCTGGTCAGATGAATACTTGAGACCTCTGGTGCAACAGGAGCAAGTTTTAATGACAACAGATGGCTTGACGGGATTATGAAACAAACATACACACACACACACACACTCACACACACACACACACACACACACACACACACACACACACACACACACACACACACACACACACAGATGCATGCACTTAACAGACACACATGCACGAGATGATGAAACCACAAGGGAAAAAAACACTGATTGAAAGTGTTTGAATAGGCTTGGGGCTATTTCCTTAATAATTCAACTTTATATACAGAAGCAAAGGAATTTGGAAGCAACTGACCCGACTGCCTGCATCGCGTTTTATTTTAATTAGTTGAATTGGGTACTTAATTTGCTCTCTGAGGCTTGGCATCCTCTGCACACCTAACTGTCCTGGAAGTGGATCAGTGTTTGGCCCTTTTACTCATCTTTTAATTTGATTCACTATACTTTTAAAAGTTTTTTTTTGATTCCTCAACAGAAAACGCTCTCGTGCACATGCATTACATTCCTTAGAGACAAATAAAAGAGGGCAGAAACTGCTAATGGAACAAATGTATGAGCACATAAAACAGGGCCATGCATATATTTCCATGTAAAGTTGGTCTGACAGGCCTAATGTATCTTTCTATAGGAGATCTATTGAGCTGCTTCATAACGCACCACAGCGCAAACATGGCTTTGATTAAACTTTTACTAATTAAAGTCTTCCTCATCTTATTAGCCCGACTAATTGATTTCATTTGTCTTGGCTCCTCTATTGGCTGTGACCTCTACTTAGTTAATGAATTAATTGATTTAGCCCAAGTGTATTTGGAGAAGTCAAAGAGGATTTTGACATGTTCCCCCTTTAATCTTGCTTACTCTAGAAACTCTTTGGGTCATGATGGCAGTGTATTGGCAAAGGTTTTTAAGGGGTTGAGGGTGGATAGCTGTGAACTGCAATTGCTACTCCACAAGGCTACGTACAGAGTAGATTTGGCTTCCTGCAGTTTGTCAGTGAGTGAAGAAGTGGCAGTGACATTTTAAAAGCGCCATTCTTCAGTTGCTTTCAAACTTAAAAAAGAGACTTAAACCTGCATAGAATCTGCTTTCCTTGACCAACCTGCACCTTCTGGAAGATGAGGCAAAACTCCAAAGGTCGTCATGTTTTGAAGAAGGAAAAATACGAGTCAATAATATTGCCATAATGCATGATTAGAACCAGGATACATCCTTTACAAGGGCACATGGATGCCTAAATCACTAGCATCCACTTTATTGACATCGTTTTTCTTGATAATGTTACGAGACAGAGGAGCTTCCTCAGCTTGGATGCAGTTATTAACCAGATGTAGGGGAAAGGCAACATCTAAACTTGGCACTATCTTAGAGGCATTTGCAGCCTTAATGGTGCTGCATGTGTCCATTCATCAGTAAGCTTGGAGCTGGATTTTGTTCAAATACGCCTATATAACAAGGAAGAGAGATAGCTTGTTGGTGCCATGCCCTTGAATGTGCTGTTCTCCATAAGCATTGGATTGGAAAGCATGCACTAAAACCTGAACACACAGCTCCCTCCGGTGGTGGAATATCAAGGACGTTCATCTAACAAAACAAGTAAATATGAAAAAAATAAAATAATAATGACTCTCTGTGAATAGTATTTACTGTATGATTGTTGTTTGTAAAGAAAGCCCCTCCTGTTATAGGCCAGTGTTCCTGTGAGCAGATTATATCAGATCCCCCATTGTGAAACACCAATTATAAACTTGGCATCACAACTAAATTCAAACTTTATGCTTTGTTCTGTTTGATCAGTGAGCCTTGTAAATAGGTCGACTAGTGTGATTTTAGACTCATTAAAAGGAAACAGCTGATCTACGCCAGACAAAAGTAGGTTGAAGAGGTGTCGTTGACAATTTTGACAAGATTATGATCATATGCGTGCACGCTTAAAGTGTAACCAGATTAACTGCAACCTGCAGTATCTACTGACATTTACTCTCAGTTTCTGTTTTTTTTTTAAAGATTTGTCCTCAATTTGATCCATATTTGCATATTTTTAGCACTCATGTTTGCATATCACTTGGGAAACATGAATGTGAAACTCACAGTGATGCCTTGTACCTTATCTACCTGTGTCCTTTCCTACTGAGCCAACATAATTTATCCCTGAGAAAATAATCTAGTTCTTCACAACCCGACAAGCGAGGATAACCCTCAAGGAGTGACCAACATTAATCTTCTCCTCTTGCAGCCCATTATAAGAACACGTCCTTAGAGAGTTACGGAGGAAGATAGGCAGAAAAGTTTCTTGCCAAATGGAATCAACTCAGTTAGGACAAGAAGAGAAAACAACCATCATGGCAGGTTCTGGTGCCAAAGTGATCCAAACGTCCAAAATCTGATTAAGTGAAAACATAGAAAAAAAGGATTCCCGTTGAAAGAAAGTGTCTGAGCCAAGTTGGGCGTGATAAGTGACTCAATTATCAGTAGAAGGAGGTATTTAGTGAGTTTAAAGTTACAGGTTTAAACAGAATAGGCATTGTGAGCTATTGAGTTTCAAAAGTAGGCGATTTACTTTTTTTTTTGTTTAAAGATTGTTTAAATGAAAAAAAAAACCTATACTGACATACTTTGCAAGCGTGTAGCTACAGGTGAACTAATGTTGAATGACTGAATAGTTATAAAGTTAGTCCCGGAATACGCTTTGATGGATGAATTTCAGTATGTGCAAAAAATATCTGTGCACAAAGTTATGAAACTACATGCAGGCCTAAATACAGAAGCAGCTATACATGTCAAAACATACCTAAATTCCACTAAAGAAACTTCCAGAGAAAAATTTTAAGAGGATAAGTGTAGATGTAGATTTTAAGTTTGTACCTTGAACTAAATAAGATATGGATGAGGCTATTTTAAATGACAAATACCCGGATGTAACGCTGGATTAATGTCTATTAATACTGAAAATGGAGAAGCTTTTTCTGAAGCAATGCCTTGGTCTTGGGTTGTTTGTCACAATGATGGCACTGATAAGCCAAAGTTCATACAGAAGCAATAAGATTACACGCACATAAAAGAGCACCGAAAGAAGCTCTTCCAATGAACTCAACACATGACCCCGAGCTTTATAGCTCTATCAGATGGAGAATACTTCAGACAAATAAGCCATTTAGCAAATGGATCATGTACCACTAGTGTCAACAACACACTGCGTATGGATGGCTGGTGGTACAGTAAGTGAATTTTAAGGCTTCAGTCAGCTGCCTCTGGCCAACACTTCCTTTTTATCATAGCTTTGATGCTGACTGAGGTACAGATGACACTTCAGATACTTTGCTTTTGATGAGAATAGATGGGGTGTGTATTTCTGAGGCAGGATTCAGTATAAAGGTATCCCCTGCACAAATGGGATTCCTTCCAGACCACTGATCTATAAATCGTATAAATGTTTAGACAAGTGGTGCACAGCGGGCGCTCTCTTGTGGACGAAAAAAAAAACTCTTCCTTTTAATATACAGTCATTTTAATTTTTATGGTATGGACAGAGCTGACTTCAGACTTTGGCTGCCACTCAAATTACTATGAAAGCAAAGTGTGCAGATTAATATATTCCACCTCAGTGACAGCTTTATGCATGTTTGATTAAATATTAAAAGGTTTGTTTTTCTAAGTTTGCATAATATACCTTTAAATCTACAGTAAAGTGATCCAGCACACTATTAACAACCGCAATAAACTATTTTTTACAGGGGGGGGAAAGCCTGTATTTATTTTAATTTATCGTCACCGGGTGACATCTGGCTCGCTGACAGATAGCTGGGATGTAATCATGCGGCGGACCCATGAATCTGCCCAATGAAGGTCACTTACAGAGTGAGAGGCTTCACACTTCATTTCTGAGGCCATGGATGCGTGCAGCCTTGTGTGAGCTGTTCAAATGTATGACCACACATGACCTTTGCAGTCCAACTTTTTTTCAGAGATAAAGGAGAAAAGTTTCAAACCCTACTTAAACATCCATGTTACAGAGATTACGTTTTGGAAGTTTTTCAAGCCTTTATTATATAGGATAGACAGGAAATGGGGTGAGGGAGAGAGAGGGGGGGGGGCATGCAGCAAGGACCTTCAGCCTCTTTACATGCTGCTCTAACCACTGTGCCACCAGCCGCCTGGCAGATACTGATTACAAAAATAATGTGATGAACATATTTGGAAATGATCAGAAAGTGTTTTTTCTCTATATGATACTGTATTTATTGCATATTGCTTTGTCTTTTAAACTTTTTGTTGATTTTACAGAAATATCCCTTGATCAGTTTTTTTTTACAATAAATACGGGGGGAAATAGAACACGTTGTGATTTTCTTTTCTTTTTTTAAACTGATTTAAAGGAAGGAAGCATGTTTCAGGGAAATAGACATCTTCCACTTCTCCCAAATTCCCTAAAATTTAATTTGATCATCCCTTCCATTGCAAATATATATTATCATACCAGCTATCTAAAGATGCAGAGTCTGGCTTAGTTCATGTCTTTGTAATTGCTTTTCTAACAGCTACATGCAGTATTTCAAATAAGCATTTTGCTTTAATATTTGTGAATATTTGTCTAAATGTAGGAGCCCGGCAAGTAACATGTCCAAATTAAGAGTAATCCTTGTCCCATAGACAGTCACTCATTCTGTATAAATCCTGTGGCACAGAGTATAAACGTTGGGACAGGGCAAAAAAAAGTGATATTACGGATTGGCTTGCACATGATTATGATACATTTTGAAGTGGCCTTTAAATGAGTCTACAGGTCATGTGTTTGTGGAATTGACCTTCTCCTCCCTTGGTTGTAGGGAAGTAGCAAAAAGCAAAACTTTCCATGTGCAGTTTCAAACTTAAAACCAAACTGGGATCCTATTCTCAACTGTAGCAGCGTTACAGACTGAGAGACAACATATAACCCCTGCGTGGTGTCTGCTGAACACGCGGATTGCTGAAGTGCATGGCGGGCTTTAGGAGCACTTCCCCTTTAACTCGGCAGCTGTCGTCACAGCAGGATGACTCGTATATTTTGCGACAGGACGTACAAGCACCGGCTCGCCGTCGCTGCCTCATCTCCGCTGGCAAAAAAAAACAAAACAACAGTGCATCGTGCAGAGAGAAACAAATCCCGTGTGTTTATGTTCCAGCTAACTGTCTATAATGTGATGCAATGCTCCAGTCGTCTGAGACTCAAACACCAGCGTTTTTTGGTGAGGAGGAAGACGTCGTAGTGTTGCATGTAAGATTACCATTGGTTCTGCACGATCACTTCTAGCTAGACCAGAATGTGGACGAAAGGTCATTTTGGGGGCAGGAGATTCCGTGTGCTAGCTATGATTTGGCCATTAAAACATAATTGATAGCTTTATGTTCAGACATAGGCTTAAACATATTTGTTCAAACATAGGCTTAAACATATTTGTTTCAAAAATAGGCCCTGCCCCTGCCTATTGTTTGCAACTCATGCGTTTGTTGTCTTAGGTTTGCAACAATGTGTGCATGTGCCTTTCGAAAATGTATCAAAAACCACACTGTAAACACTGGCATTCATTGTATTCGGTTTGCACGAATGTGTGCGTGTGCATTTCGAAAATGTATCAACAACCATACAGTAACACCCATTTCTTGTTGCATTCAAAGGAGAAAACGTTACTGACTGGAATCCGCAGCAGACAGACGCTACCAGCAGCTACATCTCATTCCTGGGCTCCTGTAAGAGCCACTCTTTGCTCCACAACCAAATGAAGCTAACTGCCTCCCCAGAAGCAGCACTCAAAGAGGACTCTACCTGTAACTGGGACTCCTGTGCACTGTGCTGGGCTCCGGTAGCCCACCCATGCCTGTGATCCCCATCCCACGGCGGGTGCGCAGCTTCCATGGCCCCCACACTACCTGCATGCACTCAGCCTGTGGGTCGACGCACGCTTCCAAGCTAGTGCGCACCAAGTACAATAACTTTGACCTCTACCTGCGCTCACGCTGCATGTACAGCTTCCTCCGTTTCCTCCTCTACTTTGGCTGCAGTCTGCTGACCTCTCTGCTCTGGGTGGCTCTCTCTGCACTCTTTTTCCTGCAGTACATCAGCGTGCGTGTACTCCTGCGGCTGCAGTATAAGCTGTCTGTCATTCTGCTTTTGTTAGGGCACCGGCGCCTGGACTTTGGGGTGCTTAATGACCTGATCATCTACAGCATGCAGATCACCATGTTTCTGGTGGGTGGGCTTGGCTGGTGCTTCATGGTGTTTGTGGACATGTAGCTGCAGTGTGAGCGACATAGGAGCTGTAGTGTGCAGTACGGATGCTTTACACTAACTTCAGCATCACGTGGCGATATGGGACAACATACACCTTTCTCCGTATCTCTCTAGTCAAAAAGACCCTCCTGACATAAACTCAAAATCTTGTTGTTTTAGTTTCAGATATGATAGAATCCAATGAGAAATCTGTGTAACAATTGTGTGTACAGTCCAGTTAAAAATGTTGGTCCTTTATAACTCTGAGAAGTCAGTCTGAATATGAGTCAGACTTGAGTCATTATTTAGGACTCTCAAGAGACCAATAGGGTCAAAATCTCTTCAATCGCAAATGTATTTTCATGCCATTTGTAAACCGTTTTCACAGATTTTGAAAGGCATCTTGACTGGCATCTCATTTGTTTACAATAATGGAAAATGTGAATGTCAAGGTCAAATGTTGCATGGAATAGTGACTGAACATATGACTGATGTGCATCATGGGTGTGTGATGCAAGATAGTCATTTGTGCCAAATAACCCTCGTACCATGATTCGCAGGTTGAAATAATTCCGGTTATGTAATGTATAAACACAATATCATGTAAAACAGAGAAAGAGTTACCTATGGTGGATAAAGTGACCTAAAACAAGTTGTCGACAATGTGTGTAATGTCGTTTTGTGGAAAGGATGGGACATGATAGAAAAAGTGATAAATCAACTTTTTTTGTAAAGTTATTAAAGGCCCCGTAGAATGCTCATCTTCAGGTTCGTTGTATTTTGAGTTCCTACTATGAAATGTTTACATGCTTTAATGTTCAGACAGAAAAGTATGTTTCTCATACTGTCTGTCTGAATGTACCTGTATTCACCTTCTGTCTCAAATGCTCCTGTCTCTTTAAGTCCTCCTCCTGAAAAAGACCAGTCTGCTCTGATTGGTCAGCGTTTTTGAGCCTTCTGCATCTGCGCTCTTGGCATCTCTGCACCATCATTGCAGCCCGGAAATTACTGTAACAGCACTGTAGCCTCACTTTCTACCTATATATAGTATAGTTGTGACATCACGGCTGCACATAAGTCCTGACAGCTCATTTAAAGTCACATTTTCTGACTAGGGGCTGTGTGCATTTTTCTGTGGACTGAGCGTGTTTATACTTTAACAGCATCTATTTAGAACTTCAACCTGCTTTATAAACAAAATATACATACAAATGTCACAGTTATACAATATGGGACCTTTAAATACATTTTGTGTTTGCTGCTTTTAAAAGTATGGCCAAGGGCTAACACCCATGATAGCATGCCTCAAGCTGTGTCACAAGAGTGTGTGACAGTTGAAATTGCGTTCGTCTTTGGGTCAAATGTTCCATCAGTCGTTCTTCACGTTGATTCAGAGCTGCTGTGACAGACTTCTCTGTCTAGCTTCCTGCAGCACGCAAACACCAGGCGCAACCAGACCCCGCTGTTTCTGCCAAGCATAACAATGGCAATGGCTGTGTCCCAATCACCTTATATAGCCTCATTTTCACATGGCATGAAGTATGCTTGCGGGCTCTAAGGAGGACTGAAGCACTCAAATAAGCTTGTTACACGTAACTGCTATAATTGGGATAATATCTGTGCTGTCATGTACAAGCATCAGCTTTTGATTTGCCATGTTTATCATCAGCTGGTACAGGGAACTAAGCAAAAGAGGCTTGAATCTTTAGACATGAACTTTAGGCACAGAGGCTTGTGGCCTGACCGAGACATGCTTGAGCCTGGTATCGCTTCAAGCTGCAATTGGATAATCAGAGGGGGAAACAATAAGCTTTTGTTCCGAGGATCAACACATCATATGCCTCATGTTCTGAACTGGGCTTATCTGACAGCCCAGTTACAACAGAGGAGAACTTGGAGAACATTAGCTGTCTTGTGATGTCAACATAGTGCAGAAGGCGAATCAGTCATGGCCTTTTCATTTCTTCTTTTTGTTTGAAAAGCTGAAGTTGATTGCTTATGTCTGAATGACTTGGCATAAACACGCAAAGCATTTCGTGAGTGTGAAGCCATGATAAAATGAAGAAATATAATTAAGTGTATTTCTGGAGAAAGAGAGAGATGTACCCACTTTCTCTCTGAGGTACACAGTTGTCAGTAGCTATTTATGCTCATCAAAGCTCACACCTCTCTTACAAGATTGGTTGTTTAGGTGGTCTGAGGTTCTCCTCTCAAGCCATCAACCTTTTATAGATGATGCTTATCAGAACTCACCCTTGCATGTGACAGTTGCATCATCCTATCTATACCATGCTTTTATAACATAACATCACCTTATGTGAATCAAATGTTATCTAACTTTTAAGCTAGTTACAGGTGAATGTTCTGAAAAACCAATGTCCAACACATGAGCGGTACATGCAATCCTATGTCTTGTGATCATAAGGAAGTAGAAAAACACAATGCCTCTTCTGTGTCTGATTACCTTTTGAAGTTCAAGATTCCTGCCATAAAACTATGTCAATTTCATGTCAACTAGACCGCGGTTCAGAGCGAACGAAAACAGATGCTATTTTAACAGGCTGCAGTCCCAGTTTAACAAGTTTAGGCGAACAATAAGCCATGATGAAAAAATCTTTAATTTCCTTGTTAACATTCATGTAATTATACAAATGACATCGGCCTAAGTGCAACAAGATTTGAATAAACTCTCCACTGAAAACCACAGACACATGATTATACAGGGCAACTATTCGCTTTTTAAATGCCAAGAGTAGGGAACAATAGGGAACTGTAAACTCGATTAAATGCCATCAGTAAGCTCATGTTGGAATATGACTGGACTAATAGAGTGAGTTCTCATAAATAGCCTACATGGTAGCTAGGGGGAAAAATATATTTTAGTGTCTTGAAGTGACAGATGAAGAGATAACAGAGCAAATTGGGATATGGCCTACGTGTGTGTTTGTGTGTGTGTTTGTGTGTGTATAAGTTTACACAAGTATCAGCACTAGTGGGAAGTAACTAAATACATTTACTAAATGGGTTTATAGTAAAAATAAATAAATAAATAAAAGTACAGTTTTGAGGACATTAAATGAGTATACCGAGCAGGAAATCCATCTTATCGGAATGTGTAATTGCAGTCAATTATCATTTTTACTCAACATTTATCTGATGGCTGTGGTTTCTAGTAACATGATTTTCAGAAAAGATTTCACTTGAAAAGCAAAGAATGAGATCATAAAGTATGATGGATTGCTCTAGTTTAACATTTAGCATTTACTCTATTCTTCCCACCATCTCCCTTTTCCTTTCAGTGTATGGTACTACTTTATGCATGATTAATTGATATGGATGAATATCACAATACCCGTTCAATTGCATTGTAGTGGAGGAGAGCAGAGATGTGAAGTCAGAAATATATTTGTTCAATTTTGAATAATTTAGGGTATTTCTTTACAGGGGTTGGGGGTCAATATAAGAAGAGTGATGAATCATGAGGACAAGTGTGGTAAAATCAATTAAAATGTTAATGTGTGGTAATGTAAACATTTTAAATATAACGTTGCAACCATGGTGACCATAAAGATGCTTAGGAAGAATATCCTGGCTGTCACCATGAAGTACAGTAGACCCTTAAGCAGAGATTTAGTGAGCTGTTGCCCCTGACATATCGCATGCCTGCAGTAAAGAAAAGTTGACTTGAGGTCACACCGCCAGCAGTTGGCGCTTATAATTTAGCAGAACAGCAGACATGCGCATAATGCAGCCTGAGTTGTCATCACATAGGGACACGTGAGGTAAACCGCACATGTAAATCTTATTTAAGACCGCAACGAGACACCTCTGTCTTCTTGACAGCTGAAAAACGTACCCCCACAAGTTGTCTTTTTCCCAAAATTTTATCTACACCCAGTGCTGGTGGCGGTCTAACTCGCCCCGTCTGTGGGTGCTCGCAGTACAGAAGTCTGCACCTTTAAGCCCGCAGAGTGCACCGAGTTCGCGTGCCCGTAAAGGCGCAGATATGACCGAGCACTGCTGACGGTCCATTTGCCGCGCGGGACAGGGCACCTACACTAACCCGGCAGGTCCTCCTGAAATGTCTGCGTCTTTAAAAATAACTATTTACCGAGTGGTGCATGATGTCAGGCTGCCTGCACTGTTCATGTGAGCCGCGATCACTTCCTGCAAAAGGATAGAAGCGGACAGAGAGAGAGAGGGAGAGAGAGAGAGAGAGAGAGAGAGAGGGAGAGAGAGGGAGGGAGAGAGAGAGAGAGTGGGATAGAGAGAGATGGGGGACGAGCAGCCAAGATAGGACTGGAGTGAGAGTGATCCAGCGGACGAGGGGAAACCGGGGCCTGCCTCTTCTCTTTTTTTTTGAACACCCCGCAAACTTTATAGGTTATCCGAAGAGAGAGCCTGCCACATCTGCGTCAGTTGACAACCGCAGTTTATGGAATAACGACATATATCGGGTAAATATACCTCCCTCTGCCTTGGCTTGATGTTTACTGTGCCTGATTTGTGTGACGCATAGGGTTTTTTTTTTTGTACCATGCATTATTATTCCCTCGCTTCTCCTTCTTTATAGGTAACATAGGGAGCCGCACACCCCCGGCGATTCGCTGCCATTACAGCATGGGAGTTATTTGAGATAAATCTACCAGCTAAACTTAGTTAGACTCATCAAACTTTCACGAGGTAAATGACGCGAAATGGGAAGGTTTTACGCGGAGGGTGATAGGTGCACCGCGCGCCACGAGAGGAATTGAATCAGACCGATAATATTTGTAGATCCCGAACACAATTGTGCTCTAATTCTAATGTTGGCGAGCACTTTTTAAACAAGTAAGCACAGGAAACAGGGGTGTCATTAGTTTCAACTGTATGAGCGGAGAATGTGGTCTTGCGTCACGATGAAGCCAAAACAAACACACACACACACACACACACAAAACTCCACCCATAATGCATCCATCGCATATACAGGTATGTTGCATGATTGCGACAAGGAATACTTTCGACAAATCAGCTGAAGTTGCTGATGTTTCCGAGACCATTGTTTCACTAGTGTGGGATCCAATACAGCATGCAGAGTTTTCCTTGTGTTAATTGTCAGCACTGTTCAAGTTTAAATGATGGGCTTGTCCTTAAAATCTTGCATTAGTGTAATAGACAATTACAGTAAGGTTTCTATGATTTTTTTTTCTTAAAAATTGCACCATAAAGGCTATCAAATATTGGGGCTGAGGATTGTGAACCAAAGTGGATCAACTGTGTGTTCAATAAGTGGTTTTAATGTTAAGATTACATTTAAAAAGGAAAAAAAGAGAAACAGGTTTTATTCATACACTTTATCGTTGCCTGCTGCAGGGTCATGTCTGTCAGTTGAGGCTCTGTTTACCTTACCTGAACCCGGCAGGAGTCATCTGACTATACATGCAATGCCTCACCCGTCCCCTTATGTGGTTGTGTATGTGTGTGTGTGTGTGTGTGTGTGTGTGTGTGGCTACCCACTATGTTTGTCTAAATTTTCTTCATTTCCTGTCACTTTCCTTCCCTTTCACATGCACTCTTTCTTTCACCATTCTCTCATTCTTATACTCCACCGCGAAGAAGTGTTCTCAAGATGACTGTGACCAAAAAAAAATAAAAAATCCAGAGTTGTATTTGCAAGTTATGGTCTGCTTATCTGTGTAACAACCCAGACTGAGTGTGTCACTGACTGCAGCATCCCGGTCCCTGCACAGGTGTCGCACAGGTTGGAAATTAAAACAACAGCTTGCCTTATAGAGTCATGAATGATTTAAGTAGTGTGAAGTGCGTAGTGTTTCTCACCATTTTACAGTTTTTGAATCCCACTTCAGAGTGTTTGAGCGTTTTAGTGGCCATCTGTTACTGCTTCTCCCATGTAGAAATATCATTGTGGATAAAAAAGAAAGATGTATTATACTTCCCTTTTTGGATAACTAATAACAGTTTGAATCCATAGGTGTATCCGCCAGCCCCAAGGCAACACAAAGGCAGCTTCTATCAAGGTAGTTTATGATACCCCCCCTCCCTAATACAGGGGAAATGAGTTCGGAGTAAATGGAGTTTATGCTGCCAAGTTTCTATCTTCAGTGTTAAACACATAACATACATGGAAAATGTAGGAGTTTTTTCTCTCTTTCTTTCTAAATGGAGGCCTTCCAGTCCAACACCACTCGTCTTTGACTTGGACGTCTGCCAAAGGGTTGTGATGGCTCTCAACAGCTGTATTTGTCTATGTATGTGTGTGGTAGTGTGTGTGTGTGTGTGTGTGTGTGTGTGTGTTTGCATGTGTCGGTGAGTGTGGTAGTGTTAGGTGTGTGTGTGTGTGCACTCTCGCCGTGTCCCGGGATGCCCTTCCTCCATAGGCCTCACATTATACAGCATTCCGCAAGGGGGCCCGGGGCTATGTGCAAATGGGGAGTGTCAAGGAGAGAGAGAGAACGACGAAACGGTTTCAAATATAACCGTGCCAATACTGACAGAGAAGGTTGAAATAGGGAGAAAGTACAAAGACTGTGGGAATCTCAGCTCCCATAAATGAACAAGAGTTGATGTTACCTCAACTAACATATGGAAAGATACACTGTGTCTAGCTACAACCTCTATAAAAAATTCTCTAGAGCTTGGGAAGAGATACACAAAGGTGTTTATAACTCGTTATTTCTTAGGCTGCAAATATTAGAGGACAACAGTAACATAATTTGAAGACATTTATTTGCCCAAAGTTTTCCCCCCCGAGAGCTGCTTCATTTTTTGCTCTGTGTATGCCCCTGTGCTTGGTGCACTTTTATCTGCACTGTATATATGCGTGTATACTGATGTGGGGAGTGTGTTTATGTGTGTGTGATTTTCCTTTCCTGAGAAGTAATGAGTCATTGCTGATGGTATGTGATACAGGGCACCAGTCATACATCATATTCTCATACGTTCTTGTCCTCTATGTAGCACAGAACTACTGCTGCTGCAGCTGGTGGTGGGTTCGGGCTTGGTGTTTGCAGTAAATGGAACTGAAATTCCAAAAGTTACTGTTAACCGTGTCTTTCTACTGAATGTATTGTCATTGCAGCTAGAAACGTGAATTGTATATTTTATCTGAAGCTGGTTCTAATTTGATCTACATTGTCTGGACATGTCAGTTGGTCTGCACTCCAGCACGCAGTCGTTTTTAATTGACTGTGTCGGTGTCACCGCGGTTTCGCCTTTAAGTGGCAACAGTTAAAATCTGATCGCAAATTATACTATAACTATTTCCAGGTCCGTAGGGCATTGATCCTGTTTGGCCAGTATGCAAATGTTTTGTCATGTAGTTTTTCACTAGGTACTCCTCTTAGTGTGGGGATGGCTCTGTCAGTCTGAAAGTAGTTCAGTATAAATGCTTGGGAAGTCCCTAAAGAAAATTTTTCCTATTGCAAAATACATTTCTTATATTTCTTGTTATAAAGCAGAATCGAGGAGCTATATAAATACTGTGAAAGAAATGTACACAGCCAGTATTCAGAAACTGTGCCTTTTAAACGAGCCATCAGGACTTTGGTTTGGTTGTGATGTCACAACTATAATATAGTAGCGGTGTAACGATTAATCTACTACATCGATGTATCGATTTATATTCCTACGATCCAACTACATCGATAAATGCTTGGCAAGTTGTCCTTCACATAAAATTGATTTGCAGCAAATCTATTGTATTAATAGTAACAATTCGCACATTGTATCCAAGCACAACAGACTTTAAATGGATGTATTTTTAGCACTTTTAATAGTAAACAAATATTAGATTAACTAGTTGTGTGTAGGGTTTTTAAATACATACGACTTTACTACCAGTCTTTCTTTCAACTATTTCGAAGAAATGTTGGTGGCACTTCATTTTTGTAAAAAATTTTGCTCTTCTGTTTATATTGAGAAGGAGAATAGAAGTAGCAGGTTAAACCACAGTTCATCCGACCTGGTGAGTTTTATGAGCAGTGGTTTCACCAGTTGCTTCTGTTTTCATTTTCAATATAAAAGAGAGCATTCTGAAGAGTATTCCACCTGTAAAGAAGTTGTTTAATGTTGAACTACCTTGTACTTGCAGGCCCTGAAATCCCACTTTTTCAAATAAAAAGGGAATTGTTTTAGCCATTAATCATTGATTTTATCCACAATTATTTTACCCCTGATTCGACTGCAAGAAAAACTTCTAGAAATCCTCACCTGCACTGTCCAGTATCCAAGTATTTTTATTATTATTATCATACTGTGTCATTGTAGAAGAGCCAAATATCATCCTTGAATCGTATTGGAACTATAGAAAACAATACTTATTGTATCATTTTAAAAACACATCATCCCACTCCTAATATATAGTAAGAAAGTGCCACTACAGTGCAGTTACAGTTATTCCCCAGCTGTAAGGACGGTGCGGAAACGCAGAGAGTGCAGATGCAGAAGAACAGGAACAGTGACCAATGAGAGCAGAATAGGCTCTTTTTGGAGGGGGGCTTAAAGAGACAGGAGCTAAAACAGAGGCTGACAGAGGGTGAATACAGATATATTCAGACAGTATGATAAAAATAATGTGTAATAATGTTCTTGTAGACACCCAAAATACAAGTATGCAAATAAAATTGAGCATAAAATGGAGTCTTTAACACGTCTTAAAGCTTTGAAAGATCCAAACAGAGAAAGAGTATCAACTCAACTCCATGTGTAGGTTAAAAGATGAGCTGTAAATACTCTGCATCTCCTGAAATGTAGATAAATAGTAAAACAAAGTTCGGGGCCCCAGTGACCTCGACTTGTTCACCTATTTTCTTATCACATCTTCAATTAAATTGCAAGACATATCAAATCAGATTGACTGCTAAATAGGTGAATTTGGCAGCGCCACTGAAAAATAAATCAACTTAGATAAACTAAGTTACATCCAAATGACTAATGTTCCTCTGGTCTTCTTCTAACTCATATACAGTATCAACCCGGTAGGTTTCCTACCTGACATGATAGTAAAACATGTTTGGTCAAGAAGAGGAAAAATAATCCCAAAAGAGCGATCAGCCTTTGATGATATGTGTAAGATATGATCAATAATGTTGGCAACTGTAGACTTATTCTGCATGACTATTAGCCTGCAGTCAAACTACATGTTGATGGCGTAAAAGGTGATTGCTAAAGCCACAAAAGATGGTTGGGAAGTTCCTCAAACGTATTGCTCATTTAATATATTACTACTACCGCTACCTTTTGTCAGTCCCGCCTCGTTTCAGCTCACTCTAGGAAAACACAGATTTGAGTATAAGATAAATCAGAGGGAAACGTGTGGTTTTCTCTGTGTATTTATGCACCATTAAAGGCCAGATATTATTCTCATTTTCAGGTTCATACTTGTATTTTGGGTTTCAGTAGATGTTTAAAAGCTTTACTGTTAAAGAATCACATTATTTCTCTCATACTATTTGTCTGAATGTACCTGTATTTACTGAGAGGCGCCTGTCTCTCTACCTACCTATATAAACTCCATATGAAGTATTGTATAGTATATATAGTACAGTAGTGACATCACAACCATAAAGAAGTCCTAACGGTGCATTTAAAGACACATTTTCTGAATACGGCCGTGTGCATTTTTCTGTCGATTGACCATTTTGATACTTTCATATAGCATTTCAATCTGCTTTATGATAAAAAAAGACATGGAAGTCTTACTTTGTACAATAAGGGATCATTAAATTTCACTTTGTATTCCCCCAGTGGTTTGTTGTCCACACAGAGATAATTATGTAGCTACTAAAACTACCAACGTTTTATTATTATTTACTGTGCACAAAGACAGGTACAGTCCACTTATGTACATGCTGAAATAGAGAAAAGTGGAAAAATAATGAGGGAGCAAATGAGAGAAAGATAGGATCAGCAAAAGCCATTAGGAATATTGAAATGTAACTGATTTGGGCTGCTTTGGCTCGCTACTGGCTTTTCAGGAAGCCTTCCAAGAGTTTAGACAATGAACAGTAAACATGGCATGTTCCTCAGAACAATTCCACATTAGATCTCACAGATCACGTGTCTCTCTTTTTCTCAGAACCAACTGCCCCCACACCACACTACATTGCAGATAAGTGTAGCAGCTAAATCTCATGTTCACTGTGTATGTACTGTACTTACACTTGACAAGAAGCCCTCACAAACTGACAAATGTGCAGAACCCCCCCCCCTTTTCTCTCACTTTCTCTCCCTCTCTCTCTCTCTCTCTCTCTCTCTCCCTCTCTCTCTCTCTCTCACTCTCTCACTCTGTCTCAGAGATTTCTGGTAAGTGACATGTTTGGCCGTTGGCATAATGCCTAGCAAGATCACATGGCATGAATGTCGTGCCTGTGTTGTCTGAGTGTGTGTGTGCATGTGTGTGCGCCTGTGCGTTTGTGCTTGAGTAGAAAAAAATAAAAGAAAGGGGGCATGTGCACATGTGATTGTTCCAAGTACTTTCAGCATGAACAGGAGCACGTAGCAGAGAATTACAGTGTGCTGAGAAGTATGACTAGGACGTGTTTCTGATACGGTCATGAGATTGCATATTCAAACTGGGTGGAAAATTTGATTTTGCACATTAATACCTCATAGTCAAAGCAATTTTGCCTCATTTCATGCTATTTGTGGCATCAGCACATTAAACATTCATGAAGGTTATGTAGCCTTATAGAGCACTTACTTCACTTGTTATTGTGATATAAATGAGGGGGCATTCTGAAAAGCTTAAAAGATTTCCAAGTTGTTCATAATGACTCTAATCTCTCTCAGTATTACCTGGTATTTGATTTCCAGTTCTGGGAGGCTTGGTTGAAGCTCCTTTTTTTGTACTTAATTTACAGTATGCCGGGGCTCACAACCAAAAAGGTCACTGTGGCATTCACTTAAATATCTCTAGAGAAGAATGCGTGAGTTTAAATCGACTTTTGAACGCTCTCTGTCTTTGCAAAGGCTTCATTGTAAGTGAAGGCAGTAGCCTGATCATTTTCTCAGATCCATCGAGTTTCAACGAGGGGACTTTAGACCTACTGTGAAAGTCAAACGTATAATTCGGGGGATGACGCGCGCAGACACACACACACACACACACACACACTCGCACACAAACACATAAATAAAGCCCACAGGATCATGCAGATACACACACGCACACGTACACAGAGAGAGAGAGAGAGAGAGAAAGAGAGAGAGAGAGAGAGAAAGAGCACTGTGGATGGCATTTATCCTCACAGCCCACCTCAATTTTCCATGCTCTTTTGCTGTGTGCTGTAAATAATTAAATTGCTGCAAACTTCAAGCCTCTCTCAAGACTTGTGCCAGTAAACAACACTTCCTAATCAGTGCATAAGGTAATGAGTGAGGAGAGCAAATAGGCTGACCCCTTCTCTGTGGTGATGACCTGTCCTGTATGTGCTCTACATGTCCTAACAGCCTGGCAGAATGCCGGTAGGAGCCAGTGGAAAAAGACAGGAATCTAGGCGGGTAGTTTTCACTACACCGCCCGCCAACCCCCAACCCTTCCCATTTCCACAGCTAACATGCGTTAGCAATTACTGCTAAATCACAGCATTAACTACCTATTTCATTCATTGCGATTGTGTTCCCTGCATAAGGTTAAAGTCAGTCTGACTTGAAATGTTCCTTTGACATTTATTGCTTTGTAATATATTTAAATGTTGAAAATGCCGTTATTGTGGTTATTGTGCCTTGTATTTGTATTTTGTACATGTATTTGTTGTTGTCTTTTACCAAGAATTAGATGAGAGGATGGATACCGCTTTCATATCTGTCCTATCTATTTCCCAGTGAAACCACAAGTTGTTGTGTTGGTACAGCTTAAACAAATGAGTTATAAAGTGTCAATTTTGTGAACTTTTGAAGTGCTGGTAGGCAGAGGGTTTTTAAACTGTTTCCTCGTGTTTCCAGTTTTTGTGCTTGGCTAAGCGTTAGCTTCATATCTATCACATAAATATGTGAGAGAGCGGTATCAATCTTCTCATCTAAATAAGTGTATTTTCCCAAAATGTAGACTATTGCTTTAACTTAAAAAAGCAACAGGTTTAACAACAACAACAAAAAAATCACATTTTTGTTGTTAATTTGTAGCCATGTGAAAAACAGTTTAGGTTGCAATGCTCCATATTGTCAGTCCAGCAGCAATACGAGATTCAGCCCTTAAAAGTAACAAAAAAACATCCTGATGATGATCCATGTTTTTGCGATGTTGTTTACTCAAGGCAGACTAGTTTAACTATGATAGCTTTGTACGGACTGCAGCAAACAAATGTGTATTTTTTGTGGAACTACCACGTTTTAGCAATATTAATTGACTTATCCTCAACTGACCCACATGTACGTGTACAGTACATATAATTAGAGAAAATGCTCAGCCTCCTTTGTCCATGTTGTTTACTCAATCGGACTTGAGACAGAGATAAACAAGCTCTGTGTGCATAGTTCAGGTAGGACCCTGTTCGGTGAAGAGGTTAACCAAGGTGGCATGTTATTTGAGCACATGTATTCTAGCTTAGTCTGGTGCTGACTGGAAGATTCTCAGGTCGCAGTAATGTGCGTGTATGTGTGTGTATGTGTGTGTATGTGGGTGGGAGGGCGAGTCGGTTGGTGGGGAGTGCATGCTCTCAAAATAAATGTGTATGTATCGCTGTACATAAGAACAAACAGTCTTTTATGATACAGTATAACACTAGACAGCATTATGAGTTGTATCATGGGAAATGCCGCATGTCATGAGACATTCTTTTGATTCACCTACTGTACCCTGATCATATCAAACAGCATTTAGTTCCCTCGCTGTCTTTTTTTATTTCTTTTGCATGCAAGAGAATGAATTAAATCATTCTCTCTGCTCTAATTGAAAAAATGTACATGGGGGCACTCAGTCGATGTGGGCGCTGCTCTCTCTGTATGTCTTTGTGTGGGTGTGTGTTTGTGTATGCCTGTCTGTAGACAGTGGGGCACTGATGCTGAAAGATGTGTCCTCATTTTTGCATTGCACTGGGCTCCTCTGGCGGTCATGTTGGGCTGCTCTGATGTCACGCATGTGTCGCTGCAAAGCATTCAGCAGCACAGAAACGACAGGGCAGGGTGATCAAAATGGCATGTTCATTCTCTCCATACCCCTGCCCCCCCTCTACTTTTATGTCACTCTCTTCCCGTCACTCACTCTTTTACTCACTTTGCTATATGCACTGGAAACAAACAATTTGTCATGCTTTTGTGGTTTTTTTTGTTGTCATTATGCTCCCCCACTGCTAGAGGGGGACGCCTCACGAGGGGGAAAGCAGCTGCTTTGCCGGGTAGAAATGAAATGCTGCTGTCACACTTAAAGGTGCCACAATCCTGTCAGAGCACAACCTCATTTTATGTTTTTTAAATTCCTCACCTCGCCTCACCTCGCCCCTGTTTGATTGATACTCTTGTTGCAGCTGCTATCCACCATTTGTAAATGTTCTTAGAAGAAGCTCCGCTTACAACATGTCACATTGTCCAAAGTTACGGGAATATTTTTCATTGGAATTGCGTTACAGCAGGTGAAAATTTATAGACCTGGTTTTCACAAGGAACGTTTTTTTAGGATAAATCAGAAAAGGCTTGAACTTGCAAACTTGTTTAGTCTTGTGGATGGAGCTGTGCCTCAACAACTACAAGGATGGGATTTTACCAGCCCTTTTAACCATATATCATAATATTTTGCTGGTTAGCAAGTTAGTTGATCTTTCAAAGGCATAGCCCCCAAACTCAATGTTATAGTACAGTTATTTTCAGATTACTTAATGTTGGTGGTCTATAGTGCTTGACTCTATAAGGCTAAGAATCTAAAAAAATTTGCTCTTTTTTTAAAAATTGCTTTTGCCGAACACTCCATGACTGTTGTTGTGGGTGAAACCACATTTCAAACAATTCCATTTTTTTTGTTATCGGATTGAAACCTCCCCAGCAAAAATAAAGTTCTTTGAGGTCTAAAGGCCCGGGAACTCCCCACCCATCAGTACAACCGATCAAGTTCCTGGGATGAGTCTAAAACTGTAAGTCCAGCTTGCTTTGGAATCTAGATAGCATTTGACCTGGATGACTAAGAATTGTTATAGATAAAAATCACAATGCTGATATAAAGTCCAACATATCAACCAACCGCATGTGGGAGATTGTCTTCCCCTGGCAACCTTTAGTGGCTCTAGTAGTTATGACGTGAGCAAAGGAGGAAGTGAGGTCATATAGTTGGGGTGGATGGATGGCTCAAACAAATACAAGATTTTGACTTAGAGGATTGCTGTTTGTTTCCTGTGTGAAAATAAAAGTCAACATTAAACTTATTTTAAGCTGCGACAAATGAGTCTCTCACCAACACTCTTTAGCAACTGGAGCAGCAAGAATGGAGTTGGAGTTGAGAGCAGCAGATTCTACATTCCTATGTAGGAATTTTGTGATTTTTTAATCTGGACCCAATTTCCCTATTTAATAATAATTCTAGCCAGACAGTGACAAAAATAAGCATTTTAAGTGGACATATATTTTTGGTGCTCAGGTGCGGTAATCGTTTGATTACATTGCAGCCTGGTTCACGGTAGACCAGAACATACACAGAAATACATGGGGGAATAGGGTCCAGGTTAAAAGAAATACTGAAATTCCCTATTAACTCACAAGTCATAATTTTTATTTGAATGAAAACTCAACTCCTAGCTTTTGCTGTGCACAAATGTTCAGGTGGTTCATTTGATTTCCAAAAGTATCTGATAAATATTTAAAGACACTTAAATTTGAGAACAGAATTAGATGTGGTGGTAGAATGAGTGTTGTGTAAGGCGTCCTAGGTTTAGAAAAAGATTTTGGCTTGTTAGTTAGTTTTTGGCAAAAAAACCCCCAAACAAGTAAAAAATTAGATAACGCTGACTTTTGATTTCACACAGGACACAAACAGCGGCCTCCCGGGTGAAAGCCCTGTGTTTGTTCGATCCATCCTTCTACCCTGACCTCGTTCGTGCACAGACTTTATCGCTCTTTATACCATGTCGCCTGACTTCCTCCTTCAAGACAGCCCTGCACATACTGGCTCACGATTAAGGGTTATATACAAATAATGCATTAATTTCCATAAATTACAAACAGTGAATAAGAACAGTCCGTAAAACACAAATGGTATGTACAATACAATGTTTTCCTATCCGCTCCATTCACTTGGTATCTGTCTTTTTGTAGTACTGTATATGCGTGTGAAGGATTACCACTGATATGCTTTCATTTCATGCGGATTCATCCTATTTCCTCCATTTTTCACTGTCTTGTGCACCATGAAAATCAAATCATGTTTGGAACAAATGCATACTGAGTGTCACCACTGATACACATACACTCGTACACATACAGACCTCCTGTGAAATCTAACCTAATTGTATTCCTTGTGTGACAGTCAGTGACACTCAGCAGGCCGTCTCATGGCTCTTGTTGTCCCCAGATGAAGGTCATGTAAAGAGGGATATCAGTTGGATTTTAGGGCCCTGTGCTTTTCAAACAAAGTGCAAGCAATGGCACAAATCCGCCGTGATTTAGCATACTTGAGTATCAGATGTCTTGTGGACAGGAGTGCTAGCACAGCAGTGACACACCTGCTTCGAAATTGTACTTGCAAGAATAAATTATCAAGGAATTCTAAAGTCAGGCAGCCAGCATCAAGTACAGCCAATTAACTCTTCTTAAACTTGTACACTCCCTGTCATGGCACGATCACAGATTGGAAATGAGCGAGCGCATTCAAGATGCCACAAAAGCTGATATAAACCTGATGTCCTTGTCAAAGAGTCACAAGGCAGGCGTTCAACACCCTGAGTGTGATGCCCAGGGCAAATTATGTTTGTTTTACTTCACATAAACAGTTATCCGTTCACATACACCTAACTTTTTACTGTGAAAAACACAATTTCTTTTTTTTTGCATTCACACTGTTGCCACAAACTCTGTCTAGAACAGCCTTGTAATAAACTCTACCTTCATGAAGGTAGAATAAGAAAAACTGCATAAAGTCTTGATCAGAGTGCTTTTGAGCAACCTGGATGTTTTTTTGTAATTATTTTCAGTGACAGTGAAACGTTTTGTTCGCTATGTATCTCACATCACAAACTTCAGCTCTGAGCAGTAAAGCGCCCATCATCGTTTAAAGTCATAATCCACAACATTTGAGATGTTGTTTCTAGCGGTGAGATGTAATTGCAGGCGTGCCTCTGGGACGTCATCTTCTAGAGTTCCTTTTGAAACCAAACAGTGTTGACAGATTGGCAGCTCTCACCTGCGCGGTGCGGCGTGATGCCTTCACTTGCTCCACACTGATAGGAGAGCCGAAGAAAGAGAGTGAGATAAAAAAGAAAGTGTCACTAGCTGTGCGATGCATTTGATTTTAAAAAGTGTCACAGACACTTAGGTGTTATTTCTCGGCAAAGCATCAAATGCAAGCGCCTTAATTAATGGGTCATATGATCGATAAGCATTGTTTAAACTTACTCTCTTAAGTAGATTCAAATCTCATGGACTACAACTTTAACTTCACTGCAAAATAACATTTAGGCTGAGGACGGATGATTCGGTGGTTGCCATGAAAAAATAAAAGATGCAACTGGCAACGTTCTGTCTGGTCAGGGCATGTTAAAGTCATAATCCGTGAGATCGTCGACTTTATTGTCTATTAAGTTCCTATCAAAGGGTGAGTTAAAATAAGGGTGATTGATAATATGACCAACTAATGAAAGCGCTACTACTGTACTTGCCTTTTTGCTGAGTGTCTGTGGCAACATTCCCTCCATAGATGTAAATAAGCCGCCATGTTAGTGAGGCTGTTGAAAGCGACTGGTCTGCCGGAGGAGCTCATCACTGCCGGCTATGCTGCATTCACTTGTAATCGGAAAATCGTGAACTTCCAACTTCTGAATCAGGCTTGTAGTAAGGGCAGAAGTGTAATAGGTACATGTGTGTGTATGGATTTAAGAGGGTACCATATAGGGGGCGGACCGGAAGAAGAGAGGTGAATATGTGTCAATAAAGTTTACAAAAGAGCAAAAAGAAAAAAAGTCAACACACATAGTGACCCTGAACATGACAAGATGGAGGGCTCTGAGAGAACAGGCTCACCTGCAGTTACATCTTACCTCCAAAGAGGCCGCTAGAAACAAGATATCTCAAAAAAGGCAGTCTGTTGGACCTTGCTCAGTCTTCTCAGGGCCTAACCCTCGCTCTTTTTACTGGACAGTAGTTTCATACAGGTCCTAACTTTGCAATTAACCCTTAATTAATATACCATGTATACCAAAATTGACAATTATATCAGTTTGATCTCCGTTGACTAATCATTTTCAAGTAGTGTCATCACCAAATGGGGAAATTGCAAAAACAGATACTGATATTTTGATGGCAGAAGATAAGTGCCAGCATGAAATTAAGCCCCTTAAGCTCATGGAAAATGTACAATTCTATGTTACGCTTTAGACATCCACGAGTCACATGGCAGCTATAAGAGCTGATGCCAATGAAAAGGATTTATTAATAAGAAAAAAAGACATATCCCATGGCAGTGATGGTGCAGTATACTGTATCATTGTGTACACACTCAAATGCTGCACACATTCATTCTACTGATGCCTCCTGAATCATTTCTTGTGATGGTGGACTCTCTCTTCCCTCCTTAACACACATAGCTTCCTTTTAAGTTGGAAATTGGGGGGAATTTTCGGTCTTGTGTCAGTGTTTGTTCAAAATATCTCAGTCTTGCGTGAGTCCTGGGCCCGAGTTTCCCTGCTGCTCTAACGTCACACTTATGTGTTGCTATAAACTGGAACGACCCGCCGGCTCCTGTGGTTCTGCAATATGAGCTTAATATTTCTGAAAAATCCAACTGTCTTTGTCCTTTTACGCTTTCTCCTGTTGTTCTCATATTTTACTGTATTCCCTTTCCTTTTCCTCTGTCATATAGCAGGATTTTCCTTCCCAGATTATGCCAGTCTAAGAAGCCTCTTTGGTGGCGCTGACATTTTGGAGTCAGTTTTGTGGAGGTGGAATCTCTTTGGATTAGAACAAAGTGTCAGTTTGTTGTTATCACTTGGCTTCGTCTGTTGCCTTGCTCTGACAAGCAGACACCAACTGCAAATGTTTGAAATGCAATTACACCATAAAAATAGTAATTGGGCATTCTGATCAAGTCTTCAATGGGGATATTACTGATACAGCCATTCGGGTTTATTTAGTCTATTAGTATTTTGATTTATTTTATTTTGTAGCAATTTTTCTCTGTGTCATCTTGGCTCCCTTAGTTTCTTTCCTCATCCAGAACTCCTTTTCTCTATCATGCTGCCTGATTTCCCTATTCCTCTTTAACTCTTCTCCCTGTGACTGCACTTTGTCAACTTCTCTCTTGTTCTTTTCTATTTGCATCTTTCACACACCCTTTCTCTGTTCTCTCTCCTTTTGTTCATCTATCTCCTCTACTCCACCCCTCCTTTTTTGCCTTTTTCAATTTAATCTCCCCTTATGTACTTTTCAATTTTTCTCCCTCCTCTGTCTCTGTCTCTCCGACTGTATGCCCAAAAGCCATCATGTATATTCAAGGGCATGTGGGTTGATATGTTTCTGTGTATGGGTGTGTGCAACAATCCTGATGTCCTAGTCACCGGAGTTTGTGATGTAGTAGCCGCTGCTACTGTTTGTTTGTTTACCTCCCACAGCCACTTGGAGTTCATTAGCAATGCCTTTGCCTCAGGAGGATTATTCACACACAGTCATAAACGAGCGCGCGTGCGCACACACACACACACACACACACACACACACACACACACACACACACACATGCTCTTCCTTTGTCTCTTCCACTGTCTGGTACTAACGCAGGAGACACAAATCTCACTGATGTCACCTCGACTACGAGCTTAACGGACAGGTAGCTGTTACAGTTTTCTGTCAAAACTTTGTGTTTGATTAAGTCTCCAAACACTGGGAAATGTCAGAGTTTTACGTGCAAAAGAGGTTTTTTTTCCATACACGTGTGCATGTTAGTATTTATCCTTCGTCCCTGCAATAGAACATGGATGGATAGATGTTATTGTTCATTTTGCACAAATAACAATTGACTGACTGATTTAAGGGAGAAAAATGGTGACTACTAATTACAGTAGCAGCAGGCAATAATATAGCATGTGATGGGGCAAGGGAATAAGCCAAATTTATCTCAAATTACTGAAATCATAAATGTCTTACCAATGCAATCAAGTCTCAAATTCCAAGTTGAAGTGAATCACATATAATTAAATTGAGAATAGCTACGAATGAGAATGAGGACTATATTTGTTGGAATATATTTGAGCACAACCCACCTAGACTGATTTTAAATCACTATGTAGAATTCATGTTGTTCAATTGCAGTGCGTCCGCTACCGAAACAAGCTATGAACACAACCCATGACATTATTTAAAGGTACCCCATTTAAAAAGGTGAGATTCCCAGGTCGAGGTGCTATATAAAAAGTGTGAAAGTATCCAAACACTCCACAGAAAAATTCACATATATGCAGAAGCTGTGCCTTTAAATGAGACATCCATACTTTTGAACAATTTTGATGTCACCACTATACTATATATACAAGTAGGTAGAAGGTGCTGCTACAGTGTTGTTACAGTCATTCCCTGTTGGTATAGTCAGAGAAACCAGGAGAGCAGATGCGGAAGACCCAGAAATACTGATCAATCAGAGAAGACTGGTGCTAAAGTCGCTATAATATTGGCATATTCAGACAGAAAGTATGAGAATAATACTGTCTGTCTGGACATTAAAACATGTAAACATGTTCTTATAGAAACCATAAATACAAACATAAACCTGAAAATTAGTATTTAACATGGGACATTTAAGTTGAAATGGCTAACTTGTTAGCACGCAGTTTCCAATTTACACCTGAAGCTGATTCAGAGAAACATTAGGATTTAGTTCGAGTTTCTGGACACGTGGCAGATGCAGGTCCAGTATTCACTGTCTTTTGAATAATATCTGTCGCTTTAGCTGCTAAAAGCTACACTATGTCCACCAGCTAGCAGCTGACCTTGTATGTCTACGTGCTGTGCAGGTAGGTTGTAGGTTGGTTCAAAATGATTTTGCTGAACACAGCTGTCTGCTGCAGCCAAAACGATAGTATGAGTCAGTGAGAGTGAACTTATTAAGTTGTGGGATGAAAAAACAAAACAACATGCTAAAAGAAGCTACAAAGCTCTGTAAAAATGAGGCTGACAATTCTCTGTGGGTTTGTTACTACTGACGTCCCTTGTCACATCACACATAGTCATTTAACCCATTGTAAATTTCAAAAATATTGATTATAGCCACTTTAAGTGACGAGCAAGGCAGCTTCTGATTTATGGTAGTCTCACATTGCACATCTCCACAGCGCTGTGTCAGCGCTGGAGTATGGTCTGGCTGCACGCGTTGGTATAGGTGAATCAAATGGCTTTGGCTTGTTTGTATCTCTTTAAATCAATCATAATGATCTTGGGCGGTGCTAAGCCCCAGATACAGTGACGGCAAGATAGATAGCAGAAGGGGACTGTACATCCACATCGTAATGTTACATCTTACCAGAAGTTCAACAAATCAATCAGCTGTCAGTCCAGTCCAAGAGTCATGTTGTATTAATCAAGACAAACAAGAAATGGCACTGATGTATACATTCTTATTGTTTAGCTTGATCTATCTAACAATACAAGACAAGATATTAGGACACAGGTTTAGATTGCATTACCCAAACTGAGTGATGTTTTTCTATATGACTTCAAATCCACATTGTCATTTTCATATTGCCACAGACAGCATTGTGCCATTAGTTAAATTCCGCCTCTTTATTTTTCCTTCTACTCAGACCACAAGTTACATTATTGGTGCATATTGAGTGAATACAAGTGGAAAGATACCAGACAGTATTCAGCCCACAACAAATAATTTCATAGTTGTCTGTTTGTTACATAACTATGAATCATAGGGAGATTTTCTTTTTGTTTTTTTAAGAAAAGGTGATTTTTATCCTGACTATGTGCAGACAACTTCACCCAGCGGGGTCTATACACAGAGAATGATGTTGCATTGTAAGCAGTGATAAGCAGCCTTGCTCTCGCTCTCTCGCTCTTTCTCTTTCTCTCTCTCTCTCTCCCTCCTTCGCTCTCTCTAGGCATCCCATAATGATACTCAGACAGACTCAGGCAGACACCCGCTCGGTCCCGATTGGTAGTACTGTTGCCAGGGAGCGTTGCCGTCTCAACGTGGATAGAATCTGTTGTCTGGTACACTTTAGACATGAGAACAACTGCAGGATCTGAATATTTATAACGAAGGGACTGTTCATATTGAGATTGTATAGAGGCAACATAAGCAGGGGAGGAAGAAGCTGTTCCTATTCAGCTCACTTCAAAAATGTATTTTAATTTGCTTTTATTTGTGGACTGCCGTACTTAAAATGAGATATTAATTACTGTTATCACTTATATGTATTGGTCTTCTTAATATTTGTCAAGCTTAGTTAGGTTGTCATTATGTGCAGCCTTAATAAAAGTTGGTGAGACCCCAACTTAATTTCAAGATAAAACTTACTTGAACTGTTCTATAAAGTACTAAATGATAAATACATGAGTCATTATGTGTATGATTTTTATAGTCTTATGTTTGAATGTTACCCAATTGTCATTTGAGCAATAGCTACAACTAGGACTTAAATCTGTGTGCATGTGTGTGTGCGTGCGTGCGTGCATGTGTGTGCGTGCGTGTGTGTGTGTGTGTGTGTGCCATCTGGCGAATCGTTTAATTTCTTCATATTATTCAAATATGCCTGGACCTGCTGCTACAGTTAATAACACTGTCCGTAGGTATGAATCCTTGATTAAAATGGATGTAACACATTCCAACAAAGCAGACAACAGCAATCAGAACAGCATTCAGATCTCATATCCGCCGGCACACACACACACACACACAAACACACACACACACACACACACACACACACACACACACACACACACACACACACACACACACATACACGCCTGGCATACAGTGCCAAAAGTCACAGTCGGGTATATAACGATGATTATAAAAACACGCCTTAGTATGCGAGAAACTTTGACATGGAAATGCAAACACAGAGAAATGAGGACACAAGAAGCAGGGAGGCTCACTCAAACACACATACACACACACACACACACACACACACACACACACACACACACACACACTGTATATAATCACTTGTTCGCCAAACAAGTTGAGGGAGTTCATGCCTTATATTTTTTCATCACCGATGTGCAAAGTCTATATTTGATGCAGGAGGGAGGAGGATGCAATTTACGTGCTAATGTTTTTGTGTGTTTATGTGCACTTTTATGTGTGAATGTGTGTGCCTACCCTCATGATGCATGTACATTATTTGTTTCAAATTCTTCCGTGCATACATTTACATGAACATACGGCTGTGTCTATGTTTCTGTGCAGTGTGGCACACCGCTGATCTGTCTGCCTGACTCAACATATTCTCCGTTCATTCTCCTTTGCTCTTTCTCTCCCCCCTCCCTCTTTTCCCTCATTCCCACCCCACCCCCTCCCTTTCACTCTGCCCCGGCTGGCACGTACATGCATGTCTGTAGACTCTGTACTGTGCTTGCTGCCGTGGCACGCGCCAACCTCACTGCAATGCAGCCCTGTGTGCATTAATTGGCAGAGAGACAGTGGGTATGTGGTATGCAGGGCTGGAAGGATAGAGAAAAAGGGAGCGGGGAGAAGCAAGAGGTGATGTAAGGACACAATAGTGACAATAAGTGATGGATGGAATGATGGACAAGCCGTCTGGCAGGTTAACAGAGGAACCGACAGACAGACAAACAGAAAGTGTATCGCTGAGTGTGCACAGGGAGATTACCTGACCTGACTGTGTGTTGGCGTGTGTGTGTGTAAGAACAGGGTATACTTCAGTTTGCGTTAGTGTGCTTGCAGATTTGTGTCTCCTGCATTTGAGTGGGCTTTTTGTGTGTGCTCACTCATGTGTGCCTATATGTGCCGTGCAGATATCACGCTGCTGGGGCAAAGCTCCCTAAAGTCTGACTCACTGTATTCAACGCATTGTGATATCCTCCCTTTCATATTTCCGCTGTGACTGAAGAGTAAAAAGTTTGCTCGGTTAAGCACAACTTTCTCCACTTGAGGTTTTGTTTGGCAAAAAAATGAAGCACAATGTGTCTGGAGACACGCTCAGATATATTTAAAAAAAAAAAAAAAAAGAAGCTCTGCATCAGATTGTGTGTTTTGAGGTGAGACTTAGAAATCACAAGTATTTACTGTCTTCACTTGTCTTTGTCCAAAAATGCAGCGCAGAGGTCAGAGAGCTTCCTTTATTGTGTTCTTGTACTGACATGCAAGAATTACACATTTACATGTGTGTACGCGCATACTGTACATACTGCACTTACTAATCCGTCACAGTTATTTTGCATTCTTACCCTCCCACGCACATCTTTCTGGAAACTAATCCTTTCTGTTAGCTGTTGTCTTTTATCTTTCCGTCTCTTCCCCGTCAGAGGCTGCGACATCTGGCTCCTGTCCTCCCGCATCCACATTAACGGAGGCCTTGAGAAACAATCTAACAACAGAAAACACAGAAATGTCACCTGGCTAAGCTTAGCCAGCAAAACCGGAGGCGTGAATTAATCATTTAATTTACCAATTCATGTAGAAATACAAAATAGTCTTGCGTGAAGACAGTACTTCTCTCTTGTGTGTAGGTGTTTGGCAGAGAGGTCCTCGCATGATTCAGAGAAAATACACAATACTTTAAAGTATTTACTCAAAAGTAAAAAAATATTTTTTAAACTATTGTCCTCCAAAGGTTGCAAGACGATGAGAAATACCTTGAAATGACAGATTGTTTTTGATAAAGCTTTTTTTTATTCTAGAATTGGAAGGCTTAGAGGATTACAACATCACGTATATTTAAGCTTGCAGTTTAGTAAAGCTTTGCTTTACCAAGACGTGACGCAATCTCTTTTCAGACTTGCGTCAATCAGGGATTTCAGAAGTTTCACTATTTGATGTTTAATTAAATAACGGTGGCTATGACCTCTGTAATCTTTTCTCATTTCTCCTTTAGTCTTAGTCACCCCCCTTCTTTCTGTGAGACCATATATGCATCTGTGTCCAGGGGCAAGTGGCAGAAGTTACTTCAACCTAATTGTCTTTCTCTACTCGTACTGTCCTCAAATGACTTTCTCTCTGTCTCAACTCTCCCCTCCCTCCCTCCCTCCTGTGCTTCTCTCTAGCTCTGCCCAGTCTCTGTCTCCGTCTGTAACTGTAGCCTGTGTTTTTCTCTCCCTCCCACTCCCTGCGACGTATAGATACTGCATTGATCAGACACACGCGCGCAGACACATGCACACACACACACGCACACACACACACACACACACACACACTGAGCCTCCCACTCCTTTCATCATTGATTCGCTGTGCTGTGCTGTGCTCTCTTTCTCTCTCCCCATTCTCTTTCTCTCTCTCTCTCTCTCTCGCTCTCTCGCTCTCTCTCTCTCTCTCTCTCTCTCTCTCTCTCTCTCTCTCTCTCTCTCTCTCTCTCTCTCTCTCTACAGCGGCACTTGTTGAATTCAACCCTTGGAGAATAGAGAGAGGGGAAGAACCACAGAGAGATAATGACAGGGAGGCAGGGGGAGGCTTTGAGACAGCGCTAGAACAGATAGTGAGCAGAGAGAATGGGGCTTTGGAGGGTGTAGAGAGATAGAAGATAGGCTGGGGAAGACAGACAGACAACGGAAAAGTCAGTCAGACAGCAGAGAGAGAATTACCTTTGAGACAGTGGGAATGACACTTTAAGTGAAAGAGAGAGTCGACCAGACGGAGTACTGTATATCAGAGTGCTCTCTTTCCATCTCTTACTACTCCTCTTCTGTCCTGGTTCTGACTGCCGCTGGTGTGTCAAGGCTCCATGGTGTGTTTTAACCAGAAGACTGGCTTACACAGGTCAGAATTGTCTGGGATAGCAGCGAGAGCCTTTCTCTGCATTTGTGCATGTGTGAGAGACTGTTTGCAGGGGAAAGCTGTGTGCTTGTTTCTCCAGGTGAGTGCTTGCGTGCCAGAGTACACAGTAATTTCCCTATGCAGCCTGTACTGTATGTGTGTTTGTGTGTTTAGGCGTGCACACTTTTATGTAAGTAAGCCAGAGTGCATGCCTGTCTGCATGGAGTGCATGAAGTGGGAGAGAGAGCAAGAGAGAGAGAGAAAGAGAGAGAGAGTGTGTGTGTGAGAGAGAGGCGGTGACATTTTTTTTCAGTTTGTATTCCTGGAAACTGTTCTGCAGCATTGCTTAATAATGAAACCAGTGCGTATATGTATGTGTGTGTGGGTTGGTGGGGAGAGAAAAAAACAATGACACAAGGTTCAGGGAAGGAAAGAAAGTGTAATTATGTGCCTGAAGTATGTTAACTGTGAAGGAGAACGTTAGTGTGAAATATGACGTGAGTTAAGAGTTTAGAAAGAGGACAAATCCGGACAACGGTATGTAGAGTCAGCAAAATTAAGGACTCTCTAAAGGATCTCTAAACTCTGACATGAAAAAACTGATGGCATTCAGTGTGGTTCCCTCCCTTGGAAAAGTTTTTGTCGAGGCTGATTTACAGGTCCATGGTTGATACATTAAGTACAATACATGGAATGAGTCCAAGGTTCTTGGAATTTAAGCCATTTAAAACAACATAGTCTTAAGGTATTTCACATCCTCCTCATGTACAGGAGGCACGGCA
This sequence comes from Echiichthys vipera, assembly GCF_963691815.1. Taxonomy (NCBI): domain Eukaryota; kingdom Metazoa; phylum Chordata; class Actinopteri; order Perciformes; family Trachinidae; genus Echiichthys; species Echiichthys vipera. The sequence continues at coordinate 19,850,817 of NC_139841.1, forward strand.
TTCTATTGTTGTTTTTTTATATGCGCCGACTTGACTCCTCCTTTCTCTCTCTTGCCTCTACTCTCTCACCCACTATATCCGCATATCCATCTCTCTTTCACACACCTCTCACTTCTCCCTCAACAACTGTATTCATTTTCTCACTTCATCTCAACTCTATTTTCATTCTTTCCTTTTAAGATTCTCTCAATTTTCCCTTCTCGCCTCTCTACCTCCCGGTGGCATGTTTTTTTTTCATCTTTCACGCATTGTCTTTTCACTCCTTCTTTATCACCGCATTTCTTTTTTTCCAATGCATTCTACATACCTCCTCTTTTTTTCACAGATGCCTCTCTCAGTGGCGGAGTCTGCAGTGAATATCTGAAACCTCATCTTCCTCTTCCTCTGTGGCCAACATGTCCCAGCTGCTCCATGTGGAGATCCCGAACTTTGGAGCCACAGTTCTGGGCTCCCTTAATGAGCAGCGCCTGCTGGGACACTACTGCGATGTATCCATCCTGGTCAAAGGTCGGTTAGGAGGAAATCTTGAGCTTTTATTTTACTTACAGGACTTTGAAATGATAATAGAACTTTAAATCAATATTCTCAACTTTTTTTCTATTCTGTGTTATTTCTATCAACCAGGTCAGGCCTTCAAAGCCCACCGGGCAGTTTTGGCTGCCAGCAGCCTCTACTTTCGTGACCTCTTCAGCAGCTCCACCAAGAGCCAGTTTGAGTTGCCCTCCTCAGTCACACCTGCTTGCTTTGAGCAGATTCTCACTTTCTGCTATACAGGGAAGCTAACAATGGCAGCTAGTGAACAGCTGGTGGTCATGTACACAGCTGGCTACCTCCAAATTCAGCATATAGTTGAAAGAGGCATGGACCTAATGTTCAAAGCAAACTCACCTCACTGTGACTCGCAAACAGCAGGGTCTTTAGAGGAAACAGGATCTGAGCCGCAGAGTCCTTGTAATAATGGTAACGGCTTAGCGGTGGCTGCCCTTTTGGGAACCCCGGGCTGGTCTCCATCCCTACTCTTGCCGCAGCGTAAGATTAAACTAGAAGGGGGTGACCCAACGCCCCTGACAATGCCTTCTACGCAAAGCAAGATTTCATCTTCGGAGTTGGGGAGTCGGCTGGCGAGGGCCAGTTCACTGTTCTACACGACGGCTGGTGGGACTCCCATCCCCGGTTTCCCTACTTACCACTTCCAAAGTGCTGGTGGGGGAGGAGCAGGAGGCGGTGCAGGAGTTGAAAGGTCCAGTCCCGGAGCATCCAGCCTGCCAACCACTGACAGTCCTACATCCTACCAGAATGAGGATGAGGAGTTTGAGGAAGAGCCCTATGATGGGATCACAGAGGATGCCTACGGTCATCTCTACGGACGTTCAGCTAACCCTTATGGAAGTGAGTATCATGTGATATTGATGCTTTTATTGAATCTTTGGGAAGTGTTGCAGCGCTTTAGTGTATTTGGTGGAGAGCACTCATCACTGAGGCTTTACTCTGGAATATTTTTCATCATTAAAAAACAGTAGGTTCTCAGTTATATTCAAAAACTTCTATTACATTTGTATCTTACGACAAACTCATGGATATTTTATTCGACTTGACCAACTGTTATAGTATTTATTTAAATCCAGCAAATTAAAGTTCTTAAAAAGGAAAAACCTTATGTGACTCGTCAGATAGCTTGTCTCAAAGAATCATCAGAGAAGCCATCATTAGAAACTGATTGGGAAAGAGCAGATGCTTTCAAAACATACCTGGCAGGTGATTGGATGAACCATCTGTCTCTCAAACTCTCGCCAAAGTCAGTCATGAGGAGAGAGAAAACATTGTTTTCCGTCTTGAAAAGCCGTCAGGGACTTTCTCTTCTAACAATGAAGAAAAACTATCCATTTCTGATAAAACTGATGCTATTGCAGCATCTAAGCTAACCTCTTTAGGATCCGCAATGTTGTTTTAATGAGCAGTTGCCTCAACTGTCAGTAGCTCCTGACAGGAATCTGATTGGCTGGCTCATTTTTTTTTTTATCTGAACACAAACACAATACTTGGAGCCTGACAAGATGGATTTTTGTGTCACATGTGAACCAGTGATTCTTGCGTGATCTGGTGAGAATTCAGCTGCTGTGCAAAGTGAGAAAAAACTGGTCAAATGAGCAAATACTCAATTTCAGTGTGAACCCTGATTCAATATCCTCTTGTCAGTATCTTCATAATCTTTCTTGTCATGTAACTTCTGAGTAAGGGAATTGCTTTCTCAATTGCGCTTAGCTCAGATGGAGGAAATTCATTTGAAAAACTCTGCATGACTTGCAGAAATATACCCCTGAATGTAGGGTTTATGGAACATAGTTGTTCCCTGTCCAGACTTGTTATGTGCTGTGCAAAGAAAACTGATGCACATTCATAACATCCCGGTTACATTATTTAATCTGTCATAAATCATGTATCCTGAGCATTGTGCCTCCAGTGTGTGTGTGGGTTCTCTCAGCATAAAGATAGCTTTATGGAGTTATGATTGGAGTGCATCGTGACCAACAACACACTCCTCATCACAGCTAAAACAGCTGGTCTTTACTGCTTTTTGTAACAGTTTTCATACATAAACACACACTAACGGACACTCTCAAACTCAATCTGGCGTGCGCACACACACACACACACACACACACACACACACACACACACACACACACACACACACACACACACACACACACACACACACACACACACACACACACACACACACACACACACCTTTCATTATTCTTAGCATCGTGCAGCTCAAAGGCATCACACAGGTTTGTCAAATTCTAGAGTTTCAGATTTTTATGAAATCCACTCTCCCCACTCACCCCAGGGTGACATTGTGAGATATCTGAAACATCTTTCCTGTGTGTGTGTGTGTGTGTGTGTGTGTGTGTGTGTGTGTGTGTGTGTGTGTGTGTGTGTGTGTGTGTGTGTGTGTGTGTGTGTGTGTGTGTGTGTGTGTGTGTGTGTGTGTGTGTGTGTGTGTGTGTGTGTGTGTGTGTGTGTGTGTGTGTGTGTGTGTGTGTGTGTGTGTGTGTGTGTGCGTGAAATGCAGAAATCCACACTTTTCCGTACACACTATGTGTGTGGGAATTATTGGATTTACTCTTTGTGTGTGCATGTGCATGTGTTTGAATGTGTGTGCTTGTGCCAACACTCACAAGTCATCTCAGAGTTTAAGGGAAACAATTGTGAGTAAGAACCTTACACTGAGCTTCAGATCTGTCCCCCTCCAAAACTCAAGATGCTGATGCTCTATCTGGGATACATCTGCAGTGCTCTAAAACATTAATGAAACAAAACGAACGTGTATGAGATTACACCATCCCGCTTTACTAATTAGATTAAATAGAAGGAACAGAGGGCATGGATGATATTTTGTAGTTTTTATAGTCGACAATGATATGGATGTATGCACATGTGTCTGTTTCTATTTTGCTGTGTAACAAAAGCTTTCTGAACCCTTTCTGTTCCCGCTTGCTTTCATCAGTCCAGGACAAGCCAGAAATGGCAGCGATGCCCTTGGCCTTGGAGAGCCGCAACTGTGTGCTCATCCGTAGGGACCTGGTGGCGCTGCCTGCAAGCCTCATCAGCCAGATAGGCTACCGCTGCCACCCTAAGCTCTACACTGAGGGGGACCCTGGGGAGAAGTTGGAATTGGTAGCTGGTAGGCATGAACACACAAACACATGCATCCACTCACACGCATTTAGTTGTTCACATTTTATCACAGGCACACAAGTGAAGAATAACTTGTATGCAGTGAGTGTTCATACCTCCAAGCTTTTGCACATTTAGATACTTTCAAGGTCCCATATTGTAATAAAAATGATTTACAAGTCTTTTTTGATAAGAAAGTTCATCCACAGAGAAATGCACACACCCGGTGACTGTTACTTTATACGAGCCGTCAGGACTTATTGTATGATTGTGATGTCACAACTATACTATATATACAGTAGGTAGAAAGTGCCATTACAGTCATTACAGTCCTTCCCTGGCTGCATAAAGGTATATTAAGGGCGCACTCACACTGTCTATTCGTACCATGCCCCGTGCTTTAGGGTGATTGCCCCCCCCTCCCTCTTCCCCTGCAGCCCAGGCCCGTTTTTTCTACTCTCATAACTTGTGCTCACGGCTACAATGTTGCTTATACGCCATCAGCCCTTGGAGATTTAGATTTGTCAGACTGTTTTTAAACGTTTCATCTGTCCAAATCTGCAGCAAACCATTCACCTCCACATCAGAATACCGCGAACCGTTCGGCGGCATCTTTTTGAATGTCCGTCGCAAGGAACAGACGTATATAAATAGACATCAGGACCGCCGTCAATGTTGTTCTTGCGCACGCTCGTGCCCGTAAATGTGCATCAGTGCTTTACTAAGGCCAACCTCTGTCAATCGGGCTGCGACCAGCAATCGTTGGTCAAATTGAATTGACTGGATTCATTTCAACTAATAAATTCAAGATATAAGATAACCTATTCAATTGTGAAAAAGAAAACTGAGAGCTGATCTGTACCTGGTCAAAGGGGCAATTGATTGGATAGGCCTACCCGCCACCACCCAGTGACCATTACTAATATCTCTTTTACACAGGCGATGTATTCAACCTGCATTTGACCGATATGAGACTGCTGTCTGCAGTTAATCTCTGCTCATCACAGGTTACAGTGACTTGACTCATTAGTGCTAAACCATATAATGAAGACATTTTGGAAGACATTATGTTGAATTCTCATCCCTAATGAAATCACAGTTTAGCAGCAGTTCAACCAGATTGTGATCAGCCGCCGTAGTGGTTTTGAGCCACGTCACTGGGGTAATCTGAAAGGGACAGAACAAGACTGCAGTTTCTTTGTAGAAATTGAGGAAGAGAAGACACAAGGACAACCATCTCTGCAGTACTCATCAATCAGGCCTTTATGGTAGAATGGCTAGATAGAAGTCACTCTGGATTAAAACAGTATATGACAGCCTGCCGGGAGTTTGCCAAATGGCTCTTTCAGGGCTCTGAGAGCATGTGGGAAATTATTGAGGATTTTATGTGGTATGATGAAACAAAAGCTGAACTCTTTGGTCTGATTGCCAGACATCGCTCTTGGCAGTCAGACCAGAGACCTTCAAAGACATCAGGTACCGTTCAACACGTAGCTAGTATGATTCCTATAAAGGAGGAAGGGAAAAAGTTTAATCAATTTAGTACTGAATCTTTTTAGATAAAAGAATAGTACAATAGAATCTGAATATCTCCCAGTTCGTTTTAGAGACAGAAACAGCAGAACATGATGACACATGCAGATGCAAGCAGAGGTCCGTAATCAATCAAAAAAACCTTACGATACAAGAGTTCAAAAAGTTACAGCGTGCTCAGATTCAATCAGATTGTGATGTAATTGAAAAACATCATGGAACACAGTAGAAAATTGTTATTCAGTTCTGTAGTCTACATGTAAGATACATAATACAATACATGAATATGAGTTTTGAAGAGAAAGCAAAACTAAGTAATTTAATTATGTGCTGTTTTCACAGCCTTCAACTTTGATTCCTCTCCTTTCTGATTCCACTTTGGAAAGTTGAGGCTTTCTTTTGTTGTTTAAAAGATCTCCTTGAATATTCATTTCAAATGTAACAAAGCAATAAAATATGGACTGACAATTGGGCCAAATAGAGAAAGGACAAAGCCCTACAGACTGCAGAGGAAAATAGATTGTTATATGAGTGCTTTTCACAGCAAATACTCTTTTTTTTTCTCTTCACCAGGTACACAGGTGTTCATGACTCGAGGACAGCTGATGAATTGTCATTTATGTGCTGGTATCAAACACAAAGTCCTTCTTCGTCGCCTGCTAGCCACATTCTTTGATAGGTGAGTATGAAGACATGCACAACTAAGCAGAACTGTTTTCATGATCCTTTAAGGGCCTACTGTAAGATTAGAGTTATTTGTATGATTCCAACACTACCACTGTTATCTCAAACCAACTTTCACACTCCATCTGTGGCCATGTTGTGCAATGCGGTTAGTTGTGTGTGTTCCCATGTTTATCTATTGTATGTGTTTGTTGCTGACTGTGCCCCCTGGTGTTGACTCTGTATCCCTGCAGAAACACTTTAGCCAACAGTTGTGGGACAGGTATCCGTTCTTCAACTAGTGACCCCAGTAGGAAACCCCTGGACAGCAGGGTCCTCAACGCTGTCAAACGTAGGTTCATTGTACAAATCATCAAATATTTACATTTCAAAAGAGAACAATGTGTCTACATGGAGTGTGTTGTTTTCTCTCTTTTTTGCAGTCTACTGTCAAAATTTCAACCCTAACTTCAAGGAGAGTGAAATGAATGTGATTGCTGCTGACATGTGCACAAATGCGAGGCGTGTCCGCAAGCGATGGTTGCCCAAGATCAAGTCCATGCTGCCTGATGGCATGGAGGTGTACCGGGCAGGAATGGGCATGGGTGCTGCTGTGGGTCTGGGCCTGGCACTGGGTGCCCCTCAACAAGGGGTGCCCCTCCCTTTTGAGCCAGACTTCAAGGCCCTAGAGCAAAGGTTGTATCCAGATCGCAAGGACCCTCTCAGGACTCACCCACCTCTTACAGAGAGTAGCCCCGGGTCTGGGGCAGCTGGAGCAGAGGCTGAAGGTGAAGTTGAAGGAGTAGTCCAGGAGGAACAGGAGGAAGATGAGGATGAAGCTGGGTTAGAGGGTGTAGATGGATCACTGGGGGCGCCAACTTTGATCGCAGGTGCTGAGGCAGGCAATTGTGGCGACACGCCGCCTGAGCAGGAAGTGGAAAGTTTTGGACAAGGTCTGAGGGTGAACGGACAGTGAATGTCCCTTTGGGCTGCCTCTCACATTGTGAAATCTGTATAACACCACATTTTCTTTTGCTTGCTCTCTTACTCATCTCGTCCACCACTCTTTCTTCTCCTCTGTGCTTCCTTAACAGGAATTATTCAGCACAAAAAGCTGCGCTCGTAGATCTTACTATACAGGAATTTGTCACACATGCATGCGCACACGTGTGCTCGTGTAAACGCATACTTACTGATACTGGATGTAGATCCCTCATACTGTAGTACAAGTAGACACAGGCCTGGCATTAGCACATTAAGAAAATCAACCCGTATTCAGTATTTACTCACAGGCGAATTGACAAAGAATGGATTGCAGCCGTTAATAGCGTCATGAATTGCGCTTCAATCGCAACCGCTATCTGCCCCACCTCAAGGTCCGAGTCACTAAAGAAATTACGCACAAACACACACCCATAAAGTTTTGCAGTTGAGCGCAAATTGCCCTGTTATGCGTCTGATTGCAATTATCCATGTGGCAAAGCATAAATGTTGCCTTTTGTGCCAGAAACACAGTTGGCAGAATAATGTCGGAGAGAAAAAGAAAAAAGACATTTTCAGACTGCGAGCTTGAGCTTCTGACCGACGAGGTGCAGAGGCATTTCTCAAAACTTCAGGCAAGGAATTTAAATGTGACAGAAAGAAACCGTATACCAGGCTGTCAGCGCTGATTGTGTTTTCAAACACATGTCCTTCAGACAGTAAAAGACGATGCCATGATTTAAAGTGGAAAACTCCGCTACCACCATCTCCCTGTAGATGCTCATAATTTCCACTTAACTGCGTGTAAGTGTGACCGTAAGTATTTCGGCACCTGCAGAAATATGGCAAAGGCCTGATAGCAGAACAAATGGCAGGAATGATTAATCATTTCAGTACAATACAAATGCAACAGCTGCTTTGCTGGTAACTGGATTCAGTTTTTTGGAAAGCAGCATCTGAAAATAACCCATGTAACCTTGGGAAAAACAGATCAGAACAACTAAGCTCTGTTAAAAAACATCTTATTTTGTTGTATGATAAATATGTATGAATATATAACAAAGATTGTATTATAATTAAAAGTCATGTATTGCATAAAACAGAACAATTTTCATTTCTGTTAAAACATGGCATCATTTTTAGGACAAAGATGAGGAAACGTTATTCTGCGAAAGCTAAAGACTTCTCGACAATCCAACAAATAATCTATCACATGGATGGAGTTGTGTTTTCATGCATATTTGTCCGTGACATATTGGATTAGATTGTCAATGTGATGCCTGTGTCTGCTCCAGACTGCCCCTACCAACCACACATATACACACACATACAGATCCATACCCACACATGTGCGAACATTTCTCACCTTATGATACTTAGCCTTTAATATCTGCACCAATCCATAAAAAATACACTGTCCAAAAAAATGTAACAATGCTTTTTAAGTTTGAAAAATCCTTTTCGATTACATCATTCTGTCTTGGAGATACAGAGAGAGACATGAACAAGAACATGCACTAAAATCCAAGCTTGCATGCATGAATACAAACAATGGATACAGAGAATTATTTAAAAAAAACAACAACAACAAAGCCACAAAACCTGCATATAAATAAGAAAACAGCTACTGTTGCCTCGAGATATGCCATTAAAGGACTTTTTTCCATTTCTCACTGGGATCTGACCTCAGTCTGACACGTTAGAACTGACCTGGCTGTAACCCAGGATCGACTGTGTTTGACAGTACCGATTGGATTTTCTCTTTTAACCATGGAGCGTGCTTTCACCACGGGTAGAGGAGACTGAATACATGGAGAATTAAGAGGAAGTGCACTACACTGAGTGGTAGAAGAGAGAAGCCCTGTTTCACTCTGATGTGTTGGTTGATTGGAAGATTACATAGCCCTGCTTCCATCCTGTTTTTTGTTGTTGATGTTGTTGTTTGTTTTTCCTGGGGGGGGGGGGGGGGGGTAAATTATTGAATAAAACTTATAAGAGCAATTTATGCTGGCTTATTGCATTTGCACTCAAAACAAGGCTAAAGGGTGGGAAACTATGGCAAAATGTGACTGTACTACAAACTGAAAATGTCATTTATTTGATGAGGAGATTGTGTGTTTAGGAAGAGAAAACTGGTCTTTCGGACTATAACTGTTTCTATATTTTGGAAGGGGAGGGCGAAGTGAAGCAATGTCGAACAGGGACATAAACCTGTATTTGTATTTTCTTTTTTTGATATATGTTCCCCTGTTTGAGCTCTCTGTCACGCATAGGGACACAGTCAAAAGAGAAATCCTTTGTTGTTTTGTGCATTAAGAGATACACTGTTGTATGTTTTTTTTCCTTCTGTTTTCCATGTCAAAGCACTTTTTAATCACAAGATCAGACCATCAAATTAAGTGAACCCAAAAGTTATTGGCGAAACTAATCAGACTTTTATTTTCCACTGCAAAAAAAATGCTAGCATTAGCAACAAAAAGAATACAGTATACGTCCCTGATATAGTTGCTCTGTTGTGCTGTGCCACCTCAAAGGTTGTGTTAACGTGTTCGGATTTTTTGGGAGAAACTTTAAGATGGCCCTGCACAAGAAACACATGGTTATAATTGCACTAGGTAATAATAATAATGACGTTTACAGTATCTAGCATTTTTTTTTTCTATTGGAAGAAATGTGATCCACCATAGATAAAACAGGGCTGTGACAGAATGGCTGAGATGATGAATGAATGTAAACTGTAGCACTGCTTTGGCGAGGGGTCCAAGCCTTGATTGAATATGGTCAAAGACTCTTTTTTTTTTTATATGACTAATTTTTCCTCAACTGTATATTCCTAGAAATGGGCCTAAAGCTTGAGTGATTTTTAAACTGGTCTTCCAAAGTGGAGTATTTCCCTAGAAAACTGAGCGAGGTTCCAGTACAGGCTTTTATTACTTTATTGTTTTTCTACTTTTGTCCCAACAAGCTCCTCATTCTTTTAGATATTTGAAAGTTAAGTGTCTCTAATGTTGAAATCATATATGTGTGTTCACAAAACTCGAGAGGTCATGACATTTTCTGCTCAAGATTTAGCAAAGTATTTCTTTATCTAATGTTTTTATTTATCAAGCTTCAGTTCCTAAAGTTGCTCTTATAAAGATATTCAGTTCTTTATTGGAACCATTACCTTAATTACTGGACTTTATGAGTGGATACCTGCCCTTCTGATTTTGTCCACCAAGGTAACAGTCTTCCCCTAAATGTATATAATTTTGGAAGTAAACCAGATTCACAGTAACTTAGCCTGCTGCCCCTCAATATTGAAACATGTCCACTGTTAAACTGTGCAGTAGCAATATTTAACATGTTTTGCTTTAACTTAGAGCAATTTAAAAATGAACGATTAAAATAAGCAGTAAATAATATAAATATACTCCACTGTAGTGTTAAAGGTGTGTGGAGCAGTGCCTTGGACTGTGACTGTGTGGGTGTGGATGCTGTGACGTGTACCTTCATGATCAGAGACGAACAAGCTAGAAGAAGAAGATTTGTGCGGGTGGGAGGCAGACATTCACTAATCTTTTCCTTTACTAAAATTGGCCTACGAGATCATTTTCTCAGTATAATGTGTTCCACATTTCATTCACTCGTCTTGTTTAGTTTGCCATCATCTCATTCAGCCCAATCAAGTTGAACTCATTACAACATTTTTTCTGCACTTCAACAGCTCATCAGCAACAACTACTGTTGGATCCCCTGGACTAACATCGTCACATTTATACGATTCAATCCATCTATTGTATTCCCTTGTCCACATCATTTAAGAGGAGGTTTTTCACTTCACTTTGGAATAGTCTTCCTCACAAAACAACCAAACATTTTACATTTATTTCCCTTGAGGCATTCAAATTTTAGCTTGTTCGCTGTTTGTCTGCCTTACTGCAAGATATGTCTGACTCTTTCCCGGCCAAAACTTCTCTGGCTTCTCTTCAGCAGAGGGTCTTTTTTTCTTGTGCAGGGTGAATTTGAACATGAATGATGTTGCACTAATAAACTGAGATATTCTCAGAGAATGTCATGGCTAACCCTTGGGAGGAGGAGCGGTTTGAGGTGGATGAAAGAAAGAAACATGTCCTGTAAAATGTATGTAATCTTATCTTCACAGTAAACTCTGTGGTTAAATTTTTTTTATTTTTTTTATTTGATGGTAGAAATATGTCTTTGCCGTATCTGCCATTCACCTTCAAGATCATTGAAAATGACAAGAAAAGAGATTGGATGCGATTGTTGGTTGAAAATGACCTGTTTTCACTTTGCAAATAAATTGTTACGGACTTTCTGAAACATTACATAGTGCTCTGTTCATCCCCCATTACTGTAAAACTGATGGGAATGGTGGTTTTGTATCCACTGAGTGGTTCATCCTGAAAACAATACATTTATATGCAAAGAGACACTTGTATCATAAAATGCATGCCATTCAGACACTCACTCTAACCCAATGAAACCTCTGATCTTTATGCACCATGTATTTTATGCTGAATAACTGTTGTCACTGTTAGCAAACAAAGACTGTGGGGTCTTGCAATGAGTAGGGTTGTATTTTTATCACACACCCTGGCCTTTTATTGAATGTTTGTGTCAAGTTTAATCTATTATAAAAATGACGGCAAAGTAGTGATGAAAAGTGGAAACTAACTACCCAGTTGAGTGTGCATTTGAACCTTCAGCAGACTCAGAAACAATGCACTAAAAGTTTGTATGTGTATGTATGTGTCTATGAACATAATGCCAGCACTTTAGAACTACTTTGAAAAATGAGAGACATAAGGTTTGGCGAACGAGGCGAAAACGCAACTTTAAAAAGCCATGTGTTCAGAGCGCTGACAATCAGAAGAGGGATGAGACCCAAAGTGCATTATGGGAGATCTGACATGACTTGCTGTGCTCTTGCTATTTGCTTTGTCTTTCTCCAGCTTGCTTTGGTCTGTGCTAGCTTACGCTCCAGAGTGGAGGGACATGGTGATGTTAACTCCAGCCTTCTTGGTAGTAATTGTATCTCTGCAACAAGGACTGACTGATAATTGACTAATACCTTGGTGCTTCGTGAACAGAGCTGTCCCATGTTGACATGGACCATATCTGTAATGCTCTGATAAGCATGGGCCGAACTTGGTCCTCAGTCTGGGCTTATTGGTAACCTCAAAATGGACATCAGTCCATACAACAAAAGAGGATCTTATCATGCAACCCTACACTTCGATCATGGTAATGTTCTTCACTATCAACAGGGCTTGGACCAGGCAAACTGGGATGGGACAATTTCAGTGTTGATACTGCTTTATGTTTCAAATGAAAAATGTTAAAATGTTTATGCGCCTTCTGACTCAAGCATCAATAATATATACGACAGAAATGCAAGTTGCCACTTTTGATGTTGCATAAGAATCTAACTTTCATTCCCATCTTGGTATTTGCCATCACCAGTTTCAGTTATGTAGTCCAATAGAACCTGATTTCTTTAAATGCAATACAGAAAAATCTGCTTTCTAATAAAAGTCCTTACTTCACCATACAGTATCGACCTCTTCTTTCTTTTGTGTCTGTTTGTATGCAGTTATGTTGTTGCTTTAAGACATCTTCTGGGATTTGTTCAGTGCTGGACCCGAAATGCTATGTGACTGATTTATGTCCAAAGTCCTCTGGTTCATTGTTAGATTGATATTAATCCAAGCAGGATGGAGAAGTGGACTAATGGCTTGGTGTGTTTTTGGGAAAAGGTAAATGGCATTTCTTTGTGAATGTGTGTATTATTTTAAAAGCTGCATTGGAGCGTAATATATTCTTGTTTGCCTTTAAATGTAAACCTAGGTTATTCCAAACATTTGTCAGACATTGTCCCCATTTTGTAAATGAGCTTTAATGTGATGAGAATTTTTGCTAGGAAATAAGTAACGTCTCCATATTCATCAAGGCTATTGAACACAAAATGAAATACTTGATGGTAGGGCATCATCTATGCATTATAGGGGGATGCATTTTGTGGCAGACCGACAATTCAGTCTGACTGAATTTGTTTCCCCTGTAACTTTTTCTAGGACATAATTAACTTCTCCTCATTCACCACGGCTATTAGGCATAATCTGATGTATACACAAAATAAAAAACTTGATGGTAGGGTAACTTTTGTGTGTTATAGAGAGGGGATACAGAATTTGTAATCTCTTCTACTTTTGCTAGGTAAGAAGAAACTTAGCAATATTCACCAAGGCTATTGGTACATAATGTGAAGTAAAACACAAAATAAAATACTTGATTGTAGGGCATCATTTGTACTTTTGCTCAGTAACTTTTAATATATTTTTTGTGTTTGTCTTGTCTTCAAATGGGACCTCAGGTTATTACAAAATATGATCCAGATATTGTCCCCATTGTGTACAGGAGCGTGAGTATGACCTGTGGTTATGAACTCATGGCATCTTTTATTTGTAATTATCAGAAATTACAATCATAGTCAGATGTGAATACACAAGACAATTTCAGCGGTCAGAATAAATCACATACAGTATGAGATACACATACAACACAAATTGATAAATTATTATAGGATACACAGTAAATCACACCACAAAAGGGGTAAATTCCTTATATAATAAGAATAAATAGAGGATGAAGCAAAGTAACTGATATGACTTCAAGGAAGTTCATCAAATACTTTCCTCTAACACAATAAATCCGTATAAATCTTTTTCAGGGAATCAGGGAAAGGGATTTGAGAAGTGACTAAATTCCAAAAAGAGGGAATAAGTGTTGCAAAGAAAGAATCTTTCTTTATGAACTTTATTTGCAAATTCTCACAAACATAAGAGACGGACCAGACAGTTGCAGAACAGTTCGGCATCACATTTAATAACAATAATAATAATAATAATAATAATAATAATTATTATTATTATTATTATTATTATATGACTGCTTTATATAATAATAATAATAATAATAATTATTATTATTATTATTATTATTATTATTATTATTATTATTATTATTATTATTATATAAAGCAGTCATTTTTCCTTTTAATGAACATTACAATCTTACATTATGATGACATAACATACGTACATTTAAGAATATAAACAGAACTTGAATACACCACACGGTGATACTTGGACACGTCATCAGTGATAAACAAATATACAATAAATCCAAAGAAAATCAATAAATACAAAACAACTGAATTGAGAGGTAAGCTATATAATCACATGTCCTTGAAATAATCTCGTAGTATAGCAGCTGTATAAATACTTATAATTAACAGTTTGGATAGACTCAAAATAATTCCGAAATTCAACTTTGAAGGGATTAAAGGTCGGCCGAGATGTGACAATTTAAAGGTTGTTTTATGTGCTGCTCTGGTATCTACTTGTCATCCTACGTGTCTATGACGTTTTTTATGGCAAAAAATCGCGCGGCGTGTGTTTCGCTTTCGTGAGAGACCAATGTGGCTCACCAGAAATTAGTCTCAAATACAAACAAGGAAGGAATAAACTAATACAACACGTCGGCTCGGACAAGAATAGCCTCTGTGCTTCAAAATGAGCGACGACACGGACTCCCCTCCTGAGAGGGAAATGAAGGTAACGTTATATCCCGTTATCTGAAAGTAGTGTTGACAGGTTAGCATGTGGAAGCTAATTTTGCTAGCACTGTGTCCGTTCATCTTCAATGGCTCTGGCTAGCTTAGCTTGTTGGCTAGCTGGTCTGGTTTTAGTTTCTTTGTTCCGTTAACCCTAACCAAAAAACATTTACAGACTCAATTTGAAGTTAAACACAAATAACAGTCAGAGACGTCGGTAACGGTGTGAAAGTCTGGCAAGAAAAAGCAACTTCTAGCTTCTTATCTAGTTTGTAGCCAGCTAGCATACCATAGTAGCCATTAGGGCATTAGCTATACTACATCATACAACGTTTTGCTCATTGAGAGTTGAATGTTAACTCGAGGTTAGGTTATTTAACAACCCATTGAGTGTGAAATTAAGTCATTATAAAGTCTTGTTCAGTTGCCAATATGTGGCTGTAAGTCAATCAACGCATGTAATGATTAGCATCATTGGCTAACGTGACATCACTATACAGCATATTATTAGCCAAGATTTTAACTTTCATTGCGCCACTAAACCAAAAAGTAACGTTTAAAGTAGCCAGATACGTTTTTCAAAGGGCAAGTGTGCCGCTTCATATGTCTCGCAGATACAGAAATATGGCTGCACATTATAATAATACAATATAATAGTTAGTGCACATGCCATGGTTTCATCAAGCATGTTAACAGTATGCTTTTCTTCCTAGAAGGGGTCACGGCTCAGTTATTGTTTATTAAGGATCACCAAAAGGCATCACTGTAGTGAAGACTATTCTCCCTGGGGTCCAACACAAGACAAACATAAACAATTGTTATAAAGTACCATACATATTGTTATGTCAGAACAATGAAAAAATAGTAGCACATTTATAACACAAGGGCATAGTAGCATGCTTTTCATGTTATAGAACAAAAACAGCGACATGAAATAAAATAAACACTTTAAAAAGACCAAAACGAATAACAGAATAAATCAGGTTTTAACTTAATCTTCTTACTGATAACAGCTTTTTTTGTTTCTTTTTGAAGCTTAAAATATTTACCATTAGGATTAAATTTGGAGGAAGGCTGTTCCAAAATGTTACAGCTCTATTACTATTTTTTGAAGTGCATTGGTTCTGGGCAGAGGCAGCGTATACCCATAACATAATGCCAGTCTGGTATAACCATGTCTATTATTGGTAGGTAATAGCTGCGAGAACAGACTGGTGGGTTTGCGTGATGTTGCTTAATGTTATTGAACTGGAGCCACATATGTTTACCACTGATAATTGCTCACCCTGAAGTAACAGGCAGTGCTTGTTTTTCTTTTTTCAGGATTTCCAGTTTCGACAGATGAAGAAAACAAGAGTCTTTGACCCTGCCGAAGATTTACCAAAAGAAAGAACTAATCTGCTTGCCATCTCAAACAAATTTGGTTTAACTTTTGTCGGGTTTGATCGAACATTCAAGGTTTACCTCACAAAAGATATTCTGGCTGCTGATAGATTTGACGGCAACACCAACGAAATAGGTACGAATTTGAATATTTGCATCAGTTTTGCACTTCTTTGTCATGTAATTCATTCATGTCTCCTACTCTCAATTAACTCCAATTTTCTCTGTCTTGTAGTCGAGGGGGTTGCAGCATTGGCAGAGGTGACAGGGGAACTGTCCCTGAACCACTTGGCTCTCAGTTGTGATGAACTTACTTTGTCAGTATGTGGCATGTCTGAGGAGGCCGCTTTGTCCCTTACATTCTATGATGTCCGCACCTTCATGAACAAGGTGACTACTTTAGTCGTAATGTATTTAATGTGCCAGTGTATTAGAAATGCATCATTCTTAATTCCACTTTTGTCAGGGTTTTTATATTCATGTACAGTAGGGCTGGACACAAATATATGACTGTTTATATATGATTCGTTGGGCAATTCTGGGATTTGGATACGCGTTTTTTTATTTTTTCGAAAATGGATAATAAATATAATACCTTTAATTAAACCAAAAGACATTTGTTGCAGCAGGGTGTTTTTATTTCAGCTCAGTGTGAGAGTCGTTTTGCTGTCATACAAGCGCTTTTCTCTCAGCTGGGTGCGAAGCAGGGAGCTGCAGGTGGCTCAGCAGTCCACTAACTTCTTCTGCTACCAACATTACGTGTTTTGCTTCAACAATGTCAGGCTAAATGAAAATTCAACACGATTTTCTGAGCAGAGAAGTCCACTAGGCGCTAAGTTATTAAGTCCACTGAAACACTGCAGTACTGTGCCGTCCATTTCAGCTGAAAACGGGGAAATGTCTTGCTGAGTCGCGTTATAACTGAGCAGTTTGATGTTTGTAGAGGTCTGTGTGGTGATACTGCAGCAGCTGTAGTTGTTGTATTTAATGAAGATAAACACGGTTTATGGTCGTGTGTCTTGCCAATGCGTTAATAACCGGCTATCTGGCTCCTTCCCGGTTCATGCTCAGTTTGTTATTTGCAAATATTACAAGGTATTAAATAATGAAATAATTTTATGGAAATTGAATGAATTTCCAGATTCATATATTTTAGTTTAAATGTGATAACGTCTCATGCCTGGAAATTCAGTTATTAACCTTTTTTTTTGCCTTTCTAGGCAAGACTACAGAAGCTACCTTTTGCATCACTGCTACCACCAGTAGACCCTGGCACTTTAGTGCAAGACCTGAAGTGGAATCCTGGACAGCCATCCATGTTGGCCGCCTGTCTGTCTGACGGCCGTATGATGATTTTGGATGTGACCGACAATGTCAAAGTGCAGGCGGAGCTACCTGCTTCCAGTGGCATCACATGTCGTGAGTGAGACTCTGCACACAATAGAAAACTTGTCCATATCTCTTTTGTGGCTCAATTTTAATTAATGTACTTTGTTTCACACAGTTTGCTGGAGTCCAAAAGGAAAACAAGTCGCTGCAGGAAAAATGAATTCAACAGTCAGTCAGTATACACCGGTAAGTTAACCTAATTCACCATGATCAAAAATAAAACACTTCTTGCTACCTATAAGCTACGGCATCCACCGACTGACAAAATTAATAACTGATTTTCTCCTCTGTTGAAAAGGCACTTGAAGAAAAAAAAGTTATCCCATGTCCACACTTCTACACCTCTGATGAACCTGTCAAAGGTAATAAAATTAAATTAGATATGTGTTGTACTCATGCCTAAACTGGATTATTAATGGCTCCAATATATTACATATTCTAATTTAGTTTTACTCTCATCACTGTGTCTTTCCCATTGTCTCTCACAGTTCTGGATGTGCTGTGGCTGAGAACGTTTGTGTTTGCAGTGGTATATGCTGCTGCAGATGGGTCCCTGGAGACCCCTCCTGAGCTTGTGTTGATCTCCCTCCCAGTGAGTGCGCCCTACATCCAAAGTCCACTTAATTCACCGAATCACATTTGGATTACTGTCAGGTTGCACCTCTGCAGGCTTCAGTGTTTCATATTTATCGTCTCATACATGTGGAAATATTTACTCCATATGGCCTCAACAACAAAGTAATGCAATAAATGTAGAATTAGATGCTAGTGCAAGTTATGGATTCATATAGTTACTGAGTTTGCAACTTATCGTAAATCTCCTTATTCATGTGTTATTGTGTGATTTGTTTTTGTTCGTTTGTAGAAGAAGGATGAGAGGGTGGAGATAAAGTATCTAAACTTCAGTGAGACGGTGTACGGCAGCTGTACTGAACGACAACACCACTACTTCCTTAGCCATGTAGAAGACTGGTAAGAATGATCATGATTTACAGACATGGATGTTATAGGAGACAACCCAAAAGCATGTTAAATGTGTGCTTATTATTTCAAACTCAAAACGTTTGTTTTAAATCAATGTCATGTTAAATTGGTGCAATGTTTTGCTTTTGTTTTATTTAATCCAGGGACCTTGTGTTTGCGGCATCAGCTGCTTCCATTGAAGTCAGTGTCATAGCTGCCAGACAGGAGGACAAGGTACCTAATTAAGTAAAAAGCTTAAGATGTTACAGGTCTATCTCTCTATGATGGATTTTTATTTAGAGAGAGACGTAAACTATCATATCAACACAGTACTGAATGAAAAACGTGACATGTAAACATGTAAAAAGGTATTCGCACTTGCCATTTAAATTATTTATGCTAGCAGAGCTTTCCCCTCTACAGTCAATAAAGCTTATGGCAAATACTTAACTATCCCTCTCTAGGCCAGTTATGCCAGTTTTATGGATGTTGTGTATAAGTTTTTTTTTTGTGAATTAGGTCTCCACTGCAAAACAAATAATATTATCTTGGATCTTTGTTGTTGAATTAGACTGATTACATTAAGTTCTGATATTCAGTGTTTTCTGTGGAAAAGACATGTTGTGATGGCCATAAATATTTTTTTATCTTTTTAGATCTGGGAGCTTTGGATCCTAGAAGATGCGAGTAGGGCTGAGCTTCCAGTGACCGAGACAAATGAAGACACTCTGCCCCTTGGCTTAGCCATAGACTACACCAGCCAATTAGAGATCCACATCAGTAAGTGAATTTGACTTTCTTTGTACTTCCTCTCTTCACCCATCTGACCCAGTTTGCACATCTGCACAACAAAATTACTCTTTTTGTTTTTTTATTCATCTTCAAAACCGAATAGTCGTCTATTAGACAATTCAATCCGGGGAGCCTGATTCGACAGCCAATCTCACAGTTGAATCGTCGCAAAGAGTAGTTATGAAACAATGTATTATTCCATTCTTGCTCTGGGGGTGCTGATTGTCTGATTTTTACATGTAGATGCCTGGTTTCTCCCAATAAATCATGATAAATAGCCTATTTGGGTATAAACATAAGCCTATTAATGAATACTGTTGCTAAAAATGTGAAAAAAAACTCATGTGCTTTTAATCTATCTCTATCTCTAATCTATCAACAGTGTGAGTGCAACCGTACCGCGCGTTTGGGAGAGGTGGGCTTTTGTAAAGCACGTTTGCACGAGCACAAGCACAAGGCCTACAGTTGTTCTGACGTCATTTTATGTGCGTCTGTTCGGACATAGAAAAAAGAAGGACAGACCATGCGCGGACATTTAAAACAATGGCACGAAAGGTTCACGTTGGTGTGATGCGGAGGTGGAGTGTTTACTGCAGATTTGGTCAGAAAAACCACAAAGCCAAAAATGTTACCATGTTTTCTGCGCTGCTTTCCATTATGTGGCCGAAAGACCGCGCACTTTTGTAAACAAAGCGACGCATCGCGATGAAGTCAATCAATGCTTAATTAGCCTGTATTTAGTTCATCTTATAAGCCAAAAAAAGGCACTATCATCAAGACGTTAGCATTGTTTCAGCCTTATGAGTCTTTGTGTATGTCATCATGTCAAAATGTGGTCCTGGAGATGCCTATTGTAACAAGAACTAACACAGAGTATTATTTTGCTCTGTGTTTATATGTTTGTCTGCAGCCGAGTTCAAAAATGGTTGTTCTCTGAGTAAGGGCACAGGAGGTAAGGGGGTAGAAAGTAGGAATGGGCTATTTCCCCACCACGGAATGCACTGACTTTTTCAGCAAAAAGTTAAATGACGGTATGGACGACATTGAGAGAATCCAACCAGTTTAGGCAGGTTTGTACACCATCTGCCAGCAGAGGGACAGCCCATCCCCATAAGCCTGTTTAATTGAACATGCATCCTTAGAATGTTTCATACTGTAGCAGGTATAATATGTTTTCCTGTTTTTTTTGTTGTTGTTTTTTACTTCAAAGCACTGCAGCTTTTTCCATTGTCTTCTCGGATGCCTAAAAAACTGATTTTTCTGGTATTAAGTTGTTTGTAGGCATATTTAAAAAGGGGGGTCTATTTAATAATAGTTGGTGTTATCTCATGGAACCACATTCAATTTTTGTTTAACTTCCAAAACATTTTTATGTTCACTCCCCTAATGATCCAGTGAAGCTGAAACCTGTCAGGTTTCTTTGTGCATACAGCATTCACTGCAGTGCTCTTCTGCAGCATGTGTAAAGAATAGTGATAAGCTACCGTCTCAGTACACTGTTTTATCTTAAATGTCCTAGTCTGCCAGACATTCACGTAGAGCTGCTGTTGCTGTCTAGTCACATCTCTCCCACTCACTGCAAGAACTCCCTCCCCAGCAAAAAAAACCCTGCAATTTGAGCAACATCTTGACATGATTGTAGTCTGATCAAAACCTTTATCCGAAGCGAGACATTAAATAGAGAATGTGAAGGGAGGGTAACATGAGTTATCTGTGGAGAGAAAATGCACTCATTAAAATGGCTCAGACATGCTAGAGGACCACAACAAACACCAAAGCCCAGACAATCCTGTCCCAGAATGCTGATGAGGTTTACCCTGTGCCTCTCCCTTCTGTTCACTCTCTTCTACCCGTTTTGCTTCTCACTATGTTTGATTTATATTACACTATACTATAACTAGAGTTTCGTAACCGAGATTGAACTAAACATTAGATGCTATATTTTTGTTGTTGTGCCCTGCATCGGCTGCTTAGTTTGTGAAGAACGATCTTGAAAATAATACATGAATATGTATTTGCATATTGAACATTGTTTGTGGGTGTATGTGTGCAGTAGATATAGCTTTCTGTTTATGCAGACAATGAAATACCAATATGCTGTCATAATGTCAAAAGTATACTTGCAGTGGGTGCGATGAATATACAGCAGACGCAAAATATAGTGTAATAGTCAGAGAGGTGGGTTCTTGGTAATTAATCAAACACTGAAATGTACTTAGAGCTACTGCTGGCTTGCCCCGATGACAGTGAAAGTTATGAGGAATATTTGTCGATATGAGTCAGCTGTACTATGTCCTCTTTGTTCTCTACGAAGAGGACAAAGTGTTCAGTGTACTTTTCTGACGTATCTGAAATGACTAGTATCAACTCTGACTAATGCATCTTTAATTTGGGGCGTGAATACTCAATTTCATCATTTAAATGTTAGTTCAGACTGGTTCTGCCATTTTTGTTTGCAGCCCACAGCTCACTGCATGATTTTGGAGAGTGCAGGGAAGTGGGTGGAAAGAGCAGGAAAGAGTTTGGGGGTTTGGCAAGAAGAGGAATGCGGTGGACTGTTTTACCAAATGAGTCGTCTTAGGACAGTTGTCTCTGTCCACGACTACAATGTGTCTTTTTGAACACAGGGTTTATTTTAAACACCGGGGGCAAGAATGAGCCATGGTCAATGAGATTAAGTACAGCACTAACATACATTCTTTGTGCTCAAATACTGTCGACTCTTTTATGATTTAAGGTGTCAAATGGCATTTTGCCATCATAAACATCGCAAGCATACAACACTTGCTGTTGATCATTTCCCCCGTGCTGTGGTGTGAGATTCAACCACAAAGCTGTGAAGAATGCTAAATAATATTTTACAAAAGTTTGTTACTGCTCAATGTAGATTACACATGCTTGTGGCTCTCAATTCATAGACTCTATACAAAACTACAAGAGAGCTACAGAATGTTCCCGGCTCTCTGTTCTGTGCATGTCTGTGTGTTTTAGAGGTTTTTTTTGGTATGTTCTGTGTTAATATTTTTTCATTCTTTTTTTAATGTGTATAATATAGACTGCAGTAAATGTGTCTGAATGTCTGTATCTTGTCTTTTCACTCTCTCACAGCTGATGAGAAGACCTTGCCCCCTGTGCCCACTATGATGATGCTATCCACGGAGGGATTACTCTGCCCATTTGCTCTGCTCAACCTCAACCCTGGGGTAAAGCAATTGGTGTCAGCCCCCACTGTCCTCGCCTTGGAGGGGGAGAGACAGCCCAAGCCAGGTACAGTGAGCAAGCCGGTGAACTATACTGATGTTTTAGTATAAAATGTTGAGAGTGCACTGCACAATTATTCATAATCACACATTGCAATGTTACATTTCCTCAAGTGATAATCATATAATTCAGTGATACCATAGTGTGTGCAAGATTTCCCATTTCCTTGTGTGATATCATCATAGGCTGTTGACAAACACTTTACATATCTGAAATGTCAACCATTGGTTTCTAAATGATCATTGTAAGTGTGGTGTTTGGTACGACAGCTCAGTTTAACAGCCTGAGAATCCCATCAACCAAGCAAACGCTTCCATATATGTACCTCATTAAGCTTATCTGAATGTCCTAAAGGAACAAGGCTTTTCCGTGATTGAAGGTCTTATTGCACTTTACATCATCAAATAGAGCCTACAAAGTTTAGTTCTGCGTAGCAGTGAGAGCATAAAATAAGTATTTTTCACACATTGTTGAAAGTAAAATGTTATCGTTAAATGCTGGCAATCGATTATGTTGTTTATTTCTGTTGCTGGAATATTGTGAAGGTTTTTTTTTTAATCTAAAATTGTCTTGCTTGGAGTCACTTTTCACTTTATAATCACTACAGTTTATTGATTTAGGAGAGTAATTTTGGTCATGCAGGGATCTTTGACTGACTGTGAAGTGCTTTCTTTTCTAAGAAGCTAGAAAACCAGCGTTTCTACCCATCCAAACTCCTCAAGGCTCAATAACTTGTGTGCAAACTATTTTGAACTCCTTTGAAATAAAAATGAAAAATGTAGACATGTCCTTCTCTCTAAGGCTAATGCAGTTGTTTCTACAATTAACAACATTTGCCTTAACTTGCCTACCATGTGATGTTATCAAATAAAAACAAATTTCTTTTCTGTTGACAGGTTCTTTGGCAGCCCAACCACCCAAGATCACTTCCTCCTTCCCATCTGCCCCAGCAACATTCCCAAACCTTGGTCTTACTTCGTTAGCTGCTTCCACTCCTCTAGCCCCTGCTGCATCATCCTCTGCCCCATTCAGCATTGTTCCCACAGCTCCTGTGCCGTCGTCGGTTGCATCATCATCAGGCTTCAGTTTTTCGGTCCCAGCTACATGCTCCATGCCTGTCCCTCCAGCTTTCTCCCTGGGGGTATCCACACCTTTTGCCTCAGGATCCTCAGGCTTGTCATTTGTCTCCAAACCTCCCTCTGACACTCCCTCAGCACCTTCAGCATTTTCTTTCACCCCTTCCATCAAACCATCAGCAGTGGCAGCTCCAGTTCTAGTTCCAACACCCCAGAGCATTGCTGCTGCCTCCCCACCAACAGTCAAACTTAATCTAAATGAGAGGTAAATAATTATTTACTTTTTGACATTACAACTTGTTTACATACAGAGAAAAAAAACTTTAAAAATCGTTCTGCTCTTTCCTAAGGTTTTCAGCACTGGAGACCCCTGCACCATCCCCACAGTCTTTCTCATTTAATTCCTCGCTGCCCAAAACAGTTACCTCCAATTCCAGTAGTTTGACCGCCCCTCCAATCTCAGCCTCTAAGCCTCCAGCTGTATTGAGTAAGAAAGTCTTGTCTCATTTCCTTTACTTTATATTTTGCACAAGAGCCATTCTATTTAGCTTTTTAATCAACTTTTTTTCTTAAATCATAAGTGTTCAAAGCTTGGGTTGTGATTCTAATATTTTTGGTTTTGTCTCAGCCCCAGTGCGTCCAGTTCAAACCAGCATACAACCCACAGTCGTCCAGAAACCTGCTCCTGCTGCCCAGGGCCGTGTCCAAACTCAACAGGTCCTGTCTGTTTGTTATCCAGGAATTGTTCTGTTCATATATTAAATAGACATCTTCTAATAGTTGTTTTGCTTAAAAGATAAACATATCCACCACACTGAATGCATAAATTCTACATTAGTACACTAAACGTGTCCTTGATATTTAAGAACCATAGGTATGTTCAGTTAGACGGTATTGGCATTATTCCTCCGTTTTCATCATCTCAACACCCTTAATGCAACTTTGGCTTGACTGTAAAATATTTAATGTGTAAAGTACCTAAGTCAGATAAATGAATGTACATGTGTAGGTGCACAGCTATACAGTGAGTCAAACAAACTTTCAACAAAGAGTAAAGACGACAGTTGAACTTTAACAGTTTAACAATTGCTTCCTATAAAAACAGTAGAGTAGATTAGTGATGAACTATAATTATTGGCAAAATGACAGTACAGTACAAAAACTGTCATTTAGCAATACGATTGTACGTCATTGTATTAAGAAACAATGTATCACCAGTGAATGAACAACATTCAATCTCTATAGGAAGTACACCACAGTAATTAATCTAGGAAACATCCACTAGATTAAAAGTAAAAAGCGTAAGATACATAAAATCAGCCACAACAGTTTATATTATCAACACATTAGCCACAAACACTAGTATAATGGCTAGCTTGTAAGCAGTATACTAATCGTATTTAATTTAGAAATCACAACTCAACAATCATAAGAGAGGTATGTTAATACTTCCAACCATGCCATTGGGAAAGTAGAAAAATTCAACATCTGCATGGTAAATGTTAAATAATTTCCCCCTGTAACAGATCTGACAAATGGCGGATGTAACGATGTCAGTTAAACTCAAACTGCTATGGAACTGTGTTTGTAGCGGTTGCTACTAGCAACAGAATGTTCAACTGAAACCAACTGTTGGTGGCAGAAGAAAAGTGGCTATATTTGATTACAGAAAAATATTGCTGTTTTTTCTTTTTATATTGTGTTTAATTGCAGGTGTGTGTTTCCTGTTGACTTAAATGTAGGTTATAATTTTTTTTATCACTTCACCAGCAGGCAGCTGTTAGTGTGAAGGCCCTGGAGAAACAACTACAGCAAAAGAAAGACTCTGATCCCATCATGGCTGGTATATTGGAGGAGGTGAGGCATATCATTCAAGTAGGCTACCATGCACCATTTTTCATTGGTGAACTTAAAAAGAAAAGTGAGAGCATTGTGTCCCAAATCATATTGGGGGAAATAATACTAGCATAATGGTAGTTACATACTATATATATAAACTGTTCAGTAATTAAGCTAGGTTAACTAACTGAATGTTAGCTTGCTAATAGTATATGACTGGGTCAGACTGTAACGTTAGGGTAAAGTGATAATGGAATACGGTTTATATAACTGTCCTGACACTTCATAAAAATGCTTTTTATGTTTTGATATATTTAAACTGTAGACTACATTGTACAAAAAAACACAATATACCTCAAGATAGTTATGATGCATTTTTATTGATTGATCAATTTGTTGTTTGGACTATAAAATGTCAGAAAATGGTGAACAAAGTCAAACAGTGTTCCCTAAAGCTCAAGACGACATCCTTAAATGTCTTGTTTTGTCCACAACTCAGAGACATTCAGTTTACTGCCAGAGGAGTAACCAAAACATATTCACATTCAAGAAGCTGCAATCAAAAAATAATAACTAATGGATTCATATTTGCAGCTCTAATTCTTTCTTTTTTAAGTACAATTTTAAATACATGCCTTGTTCGTAACAGAGTATTTGTACACTGCTGTTTCTAACAATCTGAGTATTTGTTCCACTACTGATGTACTGTACACCCAGTGTTGAAATGATTCATCCACTTGTTTGGTCACTAAACATGTCTTTGACATGTCATCAGATTGCACACTTCCAGAAGGAGTTAGATGATCTTAAGGCACGAAGCGCCAGAGCTGACTTTAAGGTTGGCACCAATGAGGAGATGAAGGGGTTGAGAAAGGAGTCAGAAGACCTCCATATTTTCACCCTGGAGATCAAGGAAACAACAGAGGTAAGACCACAATTGGAAAATCCAAACCTGTTCAGATATTGTTTGGACAAACCCGTATCCTTGTTAGCTAAATAACACTCACCAGGTAAATCTTACCAATTACAGCTGCCTCTGACTCAGAATGCAACAATCTTAAGGCCCCTACACATGATATGTGGTGAAAACTCTTTGCGGCGGCTGTTCCATTCATTGCCCATGGAGGAGGCGGCAGCGGCCAGTGTAGCAGCAGCGCCCAATGTAGCAGCAGCGCCCAATGTAGCAGCAGCGCCCAATGTAGCAGCAGTGCCCAATGCAGCGGCAGTGCCCAATGCAGCGGCAGTGCCCAATGCAGCGGCAGTGCCCAATGTAGCGGCAGCGCCCAATGTAGCAGCAGCATGCTTGGAGGTTTATAAGCATCACGCCATGTTTGTGAATAGGCAGTTTACGTGCTCACGGTTGTTATAGGACTAATGTTGATTTAGCCGTTTACTGGGTCTCTGCCATAGGTCTCTGGGCCCAACCTAAAAAAAGACAAGAAAGAACAATAATAATTTTCAAGGGTGATTATTTTTACTGTATTGACCCCTTAACACCTGCAATTAAATGTTTTTTTAAGCATCTTTTGTAACACTCTATCGAGAAACATTTATTAGCCAAATAGAAAAAGTCAATCCATAGTTTGGTTCCTCAAAATCTTAGCGATAATTGACAATTGACAGATCAGTGAGAAATTTAGGAGGATGAAGATGTGATGATACGTGTTGAATATGAATGTAACTGTGAGTTTGCTTTAAAATAAGATCTAAACTGCTCTGGAATAATCACCTCCACTCAACTACTACAACATCTATAATGTCATGCATATTAAGTTGTTTGTTTTGTCGATTTAGTTTAATAGTTTTGTTCTCCTTGTTGAATCACGGTTATTGTAGCTTAACTCAACAACCTGTTTTCCTGATTCGCAGTCTCTCCATGGGGACGTTGGTACACTGAAGACCACCTTACTGGAGGGCTTTGCTGGGGCAGAAGAAGCCAAGACCCAGAGTGAGCTGAGCAGAGACAGAAATTACAGACAGCTGTTGTACAAGAAACCTCTGGACCCACGCAGTGAGGAACAGCTCAAGGTGAAATGTTTGCATGAATGGATACTTTTTGTAAAGCCTTTAAGGGCCCGTCCACACGAAGACGCTTTTTCCTGTAACCGTACAACTTTAGTATCGTTTTGGCCGGCCAGCCACACGCAGCCGGTGTTACTGAAGCCTGAACACTGTATTTTGTGTAACCAGGTCCCAGAGTGGGAATGTTTGAGAACGCTCCCTGCGGGGTTGTCGTCTGGACTGCATACTTTAACGATGCCGTCATCGCACCACCTCCGGCCTTTACCCCCGTAGTGTCACATGCTTGGAGAGAGACACAGACCCATAGACCGTTTACTGAACTGGACTCTGAGCATCTGCATGGGAATGAATTAGGCTGACCATAGATTTCTCCCTTTTCCCTGATGGTCTGAATATGTCACTGGTCACTAGGAGCTTTTTATAAATAAAGTTGTCAAAAAGGTCGCAAAAAGTAGCCTGATAGTGCCTGTCTGTGAGTGCTTTGGGATGGGGAAGGGGCTCAAATCTGCACCCTCTACTCGCTAAGTACACTAACTACAGAGGGATTTGTGCATCAGAGTGTCGAGAACACCACAAAATAACAGACAGATTTCTCTATAGGATGGATTAGGATTTTGGAAGTCGACAGATTTGGCGAGAAAGTCTTCGGTGTTTGTATTAGGATTATACACAACAGCAGCGCTCCCTCTCTTCTTCTCCTTTGTTGGTGTATTTAGGTGGCAGTTACAGTGCCACATCCTGGCATGTGTATTACAGCATTTTTAGCCGGATTCACTGGTTTCGTGTGAACGCAGATATTTTTTGAGCAAAGTCTGCGTGGACGGAAAACCTTTTAAAGCGATGAAGACAAAAAAGGTTGTTTTCGATCGTGTGGACGTACTTTAAATGAATCCCCTACATACTCATCGTGTTGTGTGTATTTTCTTGAAAATCTTCCTTATTTAGGAGATTCGCAAGCTGTACCAGTATACTATGTTTGCTGTGGAAGATGTCAATGATGTGTTGGATGTGGAATGGGAGAAACACCTGGAGAAGAAGAAAAAGCAGAAGTAAGCATTACCAGCTATTTATGTATTCGATACTGAAAAGATTTGGCATTAAATATAATTTTGTTGTAAAATGATTATCTTTCTCACAGACACATGGTCGTGCCAGGGCGTGAGGGACTGTTCACTACACTGGCCAACAACCTGTACATCATCAACCAGCAGAAGAACCGATTGGACCAGTTGATTAAGCAACTCACTTCACTACGCTTGTACAACAAGACTCCATCTATTAACCGCAGTGCTGCTACAGCAACAACTGCAGGGTAGGATCTGACAAAGAATGAGGAGAAGGGATGAAGGAATGGGAAAATCTCAAGAATAAATTAATGATAATTATATAATATTGATGATAAAAATGATTAATTTTGTAGATTTTGAGTTTGTTGTGAGAGAGGAGACTGCAGAGTCGGTTGTGGAATCAAATACTTCATATTTCAAGTTAACCCTGACTTTAATTGGGTGCAATTCGCAATCTAGAACAGTTTTTCTATAATTAAACTGGATAAATTACAACTAAGAAGGTTATTTTGTTTTCATAACTGGGTGTAATATAACCCTCATAATCCATTAATAACATAAAGATTGCACTTATTTCTTTCAGTTTGGAAGCCTTCACAGGATATTAACATTCATTTCTAATCATGTGCATTAGTACACTGCAAATGGCTCTTAGAAAAGGTGTTGTTTGAAACTTAAACAACTTGTATCTGTGTTTTATGACAGTTTGGAAAGTGAGCTTGAGAGTTTAAGGAATACGCTTGTGAAAACCAGGCTGGAGCCCAACCCTCCTAAGACCAAACCCAAATCTCCAGGTATCATCAATATTTTTATATTTTCATAAAAAAAAGAATAAAATATATCACGTTTCTTAATCTCAACATATACTAATCCTCAATGTTCCTCCAAAAGTCAAGATATCCCCAGTGAAACAGTCCCAGCTGCGTAACTTCCTCTCTAAGGGGCAGAT
The DNA here is from genome assembly GCF_963691815.1 of Echiichthys vipera. Taxonomy (NCBI): domain Eukaryota; kingdom Metazoa; phylum Chordata; class Actinopteri; order Perciformes; family Trachinidae; genus Echiichthys; species Echiichthys vipera. Next base: position 19,880,037 of record NC_139841.1, read on the forward strand.
GCCTCCTGTCCGCTCAACTGCACCAGGTACACATCATGCTCAGACTAATTTTAACAAGGGTTGCCGCAATATTCTGTGATTTGTGTTGTGTAAATTTTACTGACTAGAAATGTGTGGCTGTGTCAAGGTTTGATAAATTATCAATGTAAAAAGATGTAACCTATTAAATCATCAGTGCATTTAAAAGCTACTTTAAAACAACAAATACAACTGTAGACTTGATTTTCAGTTCAATTATTTTATCAGAACTGCAAATACCTTGTCAAAATTCACCATTTGTGGAGCTCCATGGTGTCAGAGAGATTCATGTTGAAATGTTTGTTGAATACAGTGTTTGAAAATATTACCATAATGAAGTTATACCACAGTTATTGGTGTTCAAGATGTTCTTTATCTATTCTTTTCCAGCCAACCTGTCCCGCTCAGCCTTCCTTTCACCTAAATATTATGAGGATTTGGATGAAGTGAGCTCGACATCCTCCCTCTCCCAGTCCCTGGAGCCTCACCCAGCTGACTTGGAGCTTGAGGAGGAGGAATTGGAGCCAGAACCCCTTTCCCTTAATCTCATTCCTCCAGCCTTGTCTACACCCCGCCACCCCACAGTTGTGAGAACGCCCTCTATCCAGCCAGGCTTTGGGGCCATCCAGTCCACCCCTTTAACAAAAATTCACTCAGTACAGGGTATGGGCTTTGGACTCAGCCCTATTGCCAGCCCTGGTAAGTAAATCACAACTATTGTTATAGAGTTGTTTGGCATTCAAAGCTGTGAGATCACTGCTTTTGAATGTCACATGTAAGTCCAGTTCAGATCACAATTTGGCGACTAGTCAATTGGAAACTTGCAACCAGTTGCACTGCACAGATCAGCAACATTCTTAAACAAAACTAGACGGTGTGTCATCATCATTGTATTGACTCGCTGTACTTCCGTTATAACTTCTGACTTTTCAGGCTTCTTGAAGTGATGAAACTGTAAAAATAACATTTAATTTCTATGATTCACAATTTGTGTTCTCTTTATTCTTGATAATGGTGCTACCTCTCTGTATCTATTCTCTAGCTCGCTTGACTCTCTTTCTCTCTTTCTGTCTTGCATGCACGCTCATAGAGCCTTCATCCAAAACTGCCATTTTAACCAGCTGACAGTGTGTAATTGACTTGACTAGCTGACTTGCTATGAGCTAATGGCTGTTGGAACAGTTTCGTCTTGTGGTGAATGTTTTATTTGAACTGGGCTTAACATAAAGTGCAGCTGCTAAACACTAGTAGACATGCTTTGTTTCATAAATGTTGCTCAATGTAGTACCGTAATATTTCAGTTCCAACCAATAAGATCAACCTCAGCGGGGCTGAAAGCACTGCTCTTGCCACAAAGACAGTAAAACATGGAGCCCCACCAACTGAGAGGACCATCCCCGTCACCATCACTGCCCAGCAGGCTGCCGCCACTGCTGCTCTACGCAGGCAGATGGCCACACAGAAGACAGGTAGGAACAATATGCAACAGTCAACACTCTGTGACTGCAATTAAAAGTAATTATTTATTTGTTTATTTTTAAATGTTAGTGTAAAATCTTTTAAGTTGTTAACACTGTATGTATAACTAGCTGTTTATAAAATATTGTACTGCCATGCCCAATATAATTCACCAGGGGGAGACACAGACTTCTAGACCAAATAATGTGAGCCTTGTAGCTTTATGTCCCAGCTCAGTGGTGCCCCAAAATATCCGAGAATTACTTAAAACTGTCCGAGTACAATTCAAACCAGGCTTAAATCACCATGGAAACATTTAATCAATTTAAATTCACCTGTCTGATATGTTCTTTTTTTAAATAGAAACATTGTCTCATCTCTGTGTGAAAATTGCTCACAAACATATTTGTGTGTATTCCAGCTGTTGTCAATACTTCCTTGACAGAGTCCACTTTGAAGACTGTTCCTCAGGTGGTTAATGTCCAGGAGCTCAAGGACAAAGGGCCTCCTATCCCGGTTTCCAATATTATCAGGTAAAAAATCAAAAGGATACATATTTCTTTGGGTTATGTCATGAAATTTCCTTTAGTAAGTGATCATAGTAAGTCACACGTAGTTTGATGACACATTTAGCTGTTAACCCATGAATTATTGTCTGCCATTCCAGATGTGTGGTTGGTTCTTCAAAGCTCAAAGTCAAGATAACGTTATGTCCTGGTGTCTTTGTAGCCTGGCTTTGACAGAAGAATTTGCAAATGTGTGTTAGTCTGGAGCCTCTTCGGTTATTTTCGATTTCCAAGCATTATCAACAATGCAGACCCAAAGGCCTCTGGACACAATTGGATAGACCTACAATGAGAGACACTCTGAAAACATATGATGCAATAAATAGTTGATACAGTAAAATAATCTTGATTCATTTAAATCATCGCTGCCTAGTTTTCCAGTTTGATTTGAATTTTGTGAGCCTGGTATGTTGCAATGGACGGGAAATGCCAGTTATGTCAGTCATCGTCTTAAACCCGCCCCATGTGAGATAGACAGATGTGCTTGGTCCACCAAGGGCTTGGCTGCCTGAAAATCTGTCTGAATGGTAGACAGCCAGACTGAATTGTCAGATCCGCTCTGCAGATTTGTCTGGTTGTCAGGCTAGTTTTCAAGCATTTCACTTTGAATTGAAATGGAGTTTTTTTGGTACAAGTCATATTTTAATTGACATGGCAGATAAAGTCAGTTAGCTACTATTTTGTGATTTCTAAAGTATTTTTTTATCCATCTGTTCTATATGTCTAGAATGTTGAAGAATATTTATGGCGTTAATCATGCTTGTATTTTTGATAGGGTGAGTAGATAGTCCTCAAAGAGTCCTGTGTTTGTTTTGAGTCTGTCTCTCCGGCATAGATTTATCAGGTCACTGACTCCACCGCATCTTAGCCAATGAATGGGTGGGGGAGCAGGGGGTTGAAAGTCAACGCTATAGTCTTACAGTTCATAGTTTACTGGAGAATGGAGCCAAAACAAAACAAGTGTGATTACTTAGACTGCACTGTATGCACACTAATTGTGTGTCTAATTGTCTCTTTCCATACCATTATCCTCTTTACTTCCTTTTTCATGCTTTTAATTCTTGCTCTTTAGTCACTCCATGATTCACATTCTCTTGTTTTGCCCCTTCCAGTCTCCTGCACCTTACCCTTTCTGCCTCACTGGGCTGTGCTCAATTTTTGTGTGTTTTGATATTTCAGGCCATCCCTCCTTGGGGCTTTTCCCAAATAAAGCCTGCTCACAATAACAAACAAGCAAAGCAAGTCATTATAAGATGATGAAAATGGGCTTATCCCTGATTCCACACTAACCTACTCCTTTCCAGACTCGGTTCAGACATTTCTTCAAATCATTCTCAGCTACATATAGTTTGTTATAGCAAAACAAAATTTCCAATAAATACAGTATGTGCTCCCAAGATTTTAAATAGTATAGTGACAGATTTTGTTAAAATGTTCATTTATTTGGACCTGAACTGTAAATTAAGTGGTCAGTGTGAAAACTGTTACAACATATGAAAAAAAAGAGAGATAAGCCGTAATATTACATTTTCACCAAAAAAAAATTTGGTAGCAGGAGACCAGGGTTGCATCTGAAATCACATACTATGTACTACATACTCAATATGTATATAACTGAGTGCTTACAGTTCTTAGGCACCATACCTGATTTCAGCAATTTTACATCGATAATATAGTACTTAATTTAATACATTGTAAAAAATTTCCTTCTGGACAACTGTTTAGCCCAACAAATTGTTTCTTACTTTGACCCCTGATAAGTATGACATATTTTGGACGCAATGAGCTGTAATTACCACGTCATAGAGCCATAACCATGGGAACAACGCCAACCTCAGCTTTTAAAAGTTAATTACTAGTCTATTGGTTGCAGATGGATCACCGATTTTTAATATGTAGAAATGTAAATTTAAGCGTTATTAACATTACAGCGGTGCATTGTTTGCTTTCCATTGTCAGTTAAAAATGCTGTGCAATTTATGTACTATTGGTTTCATAGGTTTGGGACATACAAAAAAATCTCCTTTACTGTTTTAGCCTACTGAATAGCATTTTATTGTGGGATGCAACCCAGGTTTTTGGTTGCAGAAACTTATTTTATTTAACATGAACCATTTCACTAAATTTAAAGCGTGTGTTGTATTTGTTCTTTGTGGACAGAAAAAAAAACCTGAACACTCTCTCCTCACCTCCTTCTGCTCTCTTTCCCAGCTCATCAATACCAGATCCAGCAGTTCCGGGCTTTTCAACAGTTTCTTCCAACCAGGCCAAACGAGTAAATACTATACATCTTGTCATATATTTTTACTAGCTATATCACAACCTTTTAAGGGAAACATTATTCTTAAAATAGTCCATTCATCTTAAAATCCAGATATGCTTCTCTGATAAAAACATTACTTGGATAAAAGAAATGTAAAAATTTTCACTTGACAACTTGTAATGGTTGATCATTTTAAAAGCTGAACTTCACGGTGCAGCCATACTTGAATGTTGTTTTTTTTTTGTTTATCCATTTACATCTAGTTACCTAAAAATTCCAAATTTAAAGCAAATTCAGTGTCAGAATAACTCTCCCTGCAACTCTAAAGAAAATCCAACTTGTGAGAATTCACAGATTGCTGACAGTTTTGCATGTAAAGCAACCATTAACTGCCTGGGTGAGAAATGTCCCAGCTGCCTCCCATGTTGATGTTACAAATTGCAGTTGGGTGACAGGGGAACTCCTCGCACAAATCTTCGTCACTGTTCAGGCCCAAGTTTAATTTCATGGAAATGACCTAAACATACTGATCTCCAGTCACATGTGTTTCTCTATATCGGCCTTATGATTAGAGATGGGTGTTGTTAAGATTTAATCTTTACTATTTATTACTTTTATTGATGCTCCTTGGTTTTGGTTCTTTATCAATACTCTACTTAATACTTAATGCCTGTAAATCAGATGTATTGGTAAAGTATTGGCTTTGTACTTGCAAAGGTTTTATTGCACTGACAGAAAGAAGTGTAGGTGGAGCAGCTCTGTCCAGCCCGTTTTAATACCTTTTTTCGGTACCAACCCTACTTAAGATGGGGTTTACAGCCTGCACTGTAACATGTGTGTTCAACAGGAACCCGCATAATGATTTTTTGAAAATCTTGTACAGGATTTGTAGTGATTTTAGGCTCTCTAATAGCCAATGTCTGTTTAAAACTGTCTGTACAGAATCCTACCCAAGTTCTCCAGAAGATGTCCGCTGAAAGCACATCCACCCCACAGTCAAGCTTCATGTTTGGTAAGCACTGCTTAGATATACGCGCCTACATAAGTTTACTCTTTTGGTAGACTTGGTAACAGATAAACAAAATTGCAGTTGAGAACATTGCTTAGGATTCTTGATCATAGGTGTGCAGAATTGTGGCATTTTATTTTACAAGGTCACATTTTGAGTGACTTCATCTGTGTTTTAGCTCAACCGCCCAAACTCGAGGTTTCAGGGGCTCCTGCTAGCTCAGCAGAGCAAAGCACCAGCAAAGGTTTCTCCTTCGCATCAGGGTGAGTCAACTTATACAAATGAAAGAAGCATTCTGAAATACAAAGAACATGTAACATTTTGTACTGTACATTATATGTTAATGGTTTTATTTATTGGAAATACATGGTGAAATTAAAAATGTCAAAAACATTTTTAAGTATTCATATATCAAAATCCCTCTTTTTCCTCTCCCTGTAAAAGGTTGAATATTTTTGATGACTCAGTCTGCACTTGGGGATTTATACATCAGTTTATTTATCCAACAAAATGTGATTTAGGGCAACCAACTTACACTTCCCATGAAATAAAACTGCTCTTGGTGGCAGAAGAGTATTTTTAAGGTCTAATTAATTTCTTGCTCTGCCTCTGACCCCTGATCCAAACACACATAAGGGAGATGGGGGTTGAGATGAATAGTCACTTACAGTTTCCAATCACTGTGATTCTCCAGATTTGTTCAAATTTCTCTCAAACTGATACTCTGCCCACATATTCTGTTCCACTCGGAAATTTGACATATTACAGAAGCAAAATATGGTCTCACTGTTGGTTAATTGTGACCTTTCTTTTGCAGGTCTGCTTCAGGCTTCAGTTTTGCTTCTGTTACACAGGGAGTTGGAATGTCACAAGGTAAAAGCAATACAGCAACTTGGTATCAGATAGTTGTAGGATGATGTCAAATGGAAAAGGCCCTCCTCATTTTCTGTTTTTTCCCCTTATGTCTCTCTCAGGGAAAGATGTGAATAAATTCTCCTTTGGTGGAAATGGCAAACTTTTGTTTGGGCAGACTGGAGAGGAGCCATTCTCAAAGTCCTCCTCCCCTGCTCTTGGCAGTGGTTCTCCTACACTGGCTACAAACACATCAGGAGACAAATCTGCCTCTACCACACCTGCCCCCAGGATAGAACCACAGCCCCTTAAGACGATTGGAGGAGAGACTCTGGGCAGTTTCTCTGGACTCCGTGTGGGCCACGGAGAAGAAGCGAAAGATTCATCCACAAAACCCGCTGCTGGCTCATTTACCTTTGGGGAAACCGGACTTGGTATTGGCAAGGGAGTAGCACAGTTTAGCTTTGCTGCAGGTGCCCAAAATTCTGCAGAAGATCCTACAGGAGCAGACTTGTCCAAGGGGGCAGCATCAGGCAGTTTGTTCAAGCCTCCTGAACCGTTCCCCAAGCCGGCCTTCTCTGTTCCCCAGTCTAGCTCAACTGCCTCCGCTTCACCTACGTCTTTCGGCAGTCTTCTTGCAGCTTCTTCAGAGGAAGCAAAGGTTTCCTTTCAACCTTCAGAACCCACGCCACCCCCTGAAAAGGAGCTTTCGACTGGACCACCTGTAGAGAGCGCCAGTCCCTTTGTAGTACACGAGCCTGCAGCGAATGCAGCCATCACAGAAACCACGGCAGCCGCAGTTACAGCACCAACTACTGCACCTCCTTTGATCACATCCTTCCCTACCGCAGACCCTCCCCTCTCCATCAACGAAACAACTGAAGCAATCCCTCCAAAACTAGCCAGTGCAGCTCCCACAATAGAAGCCACCCCAGACAGCACCACCTCCACCACTGCTCCTGTGCTCCCTGCAGCTTCTGCCACCCCTGCTGCAGCACCTGTGTCCCAGGTAGCTCCAACAGCATTCCAGGTTCCCAGTTCTGACAAACCAGGTTCCATTTTTACTCAACCTGCCCCTGCAACAACAGACAGCAGTTCCCTTGGAGTTACACCCGTTATCAGCACAGTTGCCACTGCAGCCACCACCCCCACTGCTACTGTTGTCGACAGTACAACAACAACTACTGCTAGCACTGTGTTTGGGCAACCTGCTGCACTTCCAGCTTCCTCAGCCCCCTCAGCCCCCTCAACACCTTCAGCCCCAGCATCAACAGGATTTGGCTCAACAACGTTTGGTACATCAACTGGAACTGGCTTTGGCAAATCTGTGTTTGGTCAGGTGAGTGGCTTTGGCCAGCCTGTCAGCAACACTGAAACATCTGGTGGCTTTTCTTTTGGCCAAACAGCATTTGGAGCAAGTTCTAACAGCGCGACTACAGGAGGAGGTCTTTTTGGTGCTGCTACTGCTACCAATGCCAGTTCCTTCTCCTTTGGCACGAGCAGTGCCAACACAGCCAGCAGCACAGGCTCAGGGCTGTTTGGACAAACCACAGCACCAGCATTTGGCCAGAGCTCCGGATTCGGGCAAGGGTCTGTGTTTGGGAGTAATACCACCACATCCTCATCATCAGGGTTCAGCTTTGGACAGCCATCGGGTGAGTGTGCACTTGATTTCTTACAGCGGATTTGAAAAATATGGTGAGTTTGTGGCTACGGGTTTTATTTCTTTTCACTGAGTAAAAAAAAAAAACATTTCTGTGGGATTCAATATTAGTATAGCTATAGTGGTGTCCTCACTCATATTTATATTTACTTAAATGTTGCTAAATATGTATCTAATTTATTGAACTAATTAAGTTTGGCACAATTTTATGAGCTTTTCGTATATACAAATACTAGAGGTTCTAATTCAGAAGTATTAGGTTTATAAGCTTAAATTATTGATATGAATGGTGGAGCTTCTTCCCTCATCAAAGATCTTTGGTTAATTGCAGACACCAGCTTGCAGAGCACACAATCCAACCAACAGTGCAGCACTGTAACACTAGCAGGCTGAGATGGACAGCACAGAACAGTAAAGAGCTGGATTCATTTTAGCCCACACAGACCAATTAAATTATATCCAGATTGGCCCTTTCCTTTTTTTTCTTTTTTTTCTTTTTTTTTTGTATCTGCCCCTTTCGATGTTGTTATTTGGGCTAGGTCTTTAAACTACTTTTAAATGTTCTTTTTGTCAGGTGATGCTCAATCTCATTTTTCGTCCATGTACTATGACATATTCAAATTATAGTTTCACTGTCACTGAACCTGACTGACTCAAGCCATTACATTATATAATCCAAACACAGCCTTTTCAGTTCACCAAATTCATATTGGAATCCTGTGGCTATTTATAAATTAGGAAAATTACACCTTTAGGCTTTTAAAGTAATTGGGTATACAAGATTCTCAATTTCAAACCAGTCAGCCGTGAAAACAAGTCTGCTGGAGAAGTTGTTGTCACTCAGTGGTGTTATATTTACTAATCAGAACTACACAGCTAGTTCAGTTGTGTCTCACAATGTTTAAGCTAAAATGTCAGACAACACCTAAATTGCTGGAGGGAAGACCCCCAATTGTGTCCGTAGTATACAGCCTGTCAGTTGGGTTAGAGGTGTGGACAGTCTGAGTAAGGAGGTTGGCATGAGGGGAGCTGTCCCGTTCCCAAAGATTCTCTAAATTCCCAACACATTATGGGAATGTCTGTGTCTCTGTGGACAGCTGTCACTTCTGTCTGCAGACTTTAAGGGGGAGGGAGGGGGTAGCTCATTCTTTGGGGGACAAAAAAGGGAAGGTATATTTTGGTGACTACATCTGGCATCATTGGCTACATGACATCTAGTTGTGCAGAGTTGACAGAAATTGTCTCAGTCTTAACTATATTTTTCCTTCCTTCTCGTTACAGCTTTTGGCTGCTCTTCCACCACCCCTGTGTTTGGCCAACAAGCTGGCAGCGGGAGTGTATTTGGACAGGTATCATTCACTGGTTTTTTATTTATTGATAGAGCAACCTATGAATAGCATTGTAACTCGAGTACCTAACTACTAATTACAAAAATGCATTGAGGCAAAATCTCTATCCCTATATGATTTGTTCAATTCCTATCTTGTGCGTTATGCGGCCTGTTCAGCGCAGGGATCATTGTTACACACAGACCGTTTTTCCGGATGCACACCACTGGATCCGGAAAAGGCAGAGGATCATTTCACACTTAAAAGAAGCCAAGACGGTGCAATGTGTCCACTGCAAACTAGAACTGTTATACCACAACAGCACAACATGGATGATTCAGCATCTGAGCCCAAAGCAGCCCGTTGTTAACGGCAGTTCACCAAGCGCAGCTGGTTCGGTTTAAGGAGGGCGATAGTGACGGATAAACAAGAATATAATGTGTAAAGTTAGCTCTCCTTGTGAATTTCTCTATGTTTAGTTTTTCGTGAATGTTAAGCATAACGTTACATACCTGATCAGTCTTTATAGTTTTGTTTAAGTGAATGTGTCGCGTTTTGTACCTTGTTTGTTGTTACGGTCAACAGAACGAGAGCAACTCGCTCTTCCTGATGATATCTATCTCTAATTAATTTTCTAAATTAATCCATTTATCTTTGAAAGCTGTTTGAGTAAACACCTGCGTCAGGTAGAATTTTATGCACCACATTGAATTGTTTAAAAAGTAAACTTATTCATGGTAAATTGCGAGTGTATTGCCTTCGACACACACATACACGTCTCGTCTCTCTCCCTCTCTCCCTTCATGCACACGTGCACACTCACTAAGTCGATGGAATAATCGGTAAAAATACTCTATTACAAAAAGATTCGGTAGCTGCAGCCCTACTTAAAATAAAGGATTCTATTCCTCTGGACCCCTTTTTTCTTTTATTGATTGATAGATAAACCTATAAATAGTATTGTGTTAAAGTAAAATGAAACTTTCATTTCTCTCCCAGCAGCAGCCATCATCTGGTGGGACTCTGTTTGGCTCAAATTCAGCCAATACAGCAGGCTCAGCTGCTGGTGGAGGGTTTTTCTCTGGCCTTGGAGGCAAACCGAGCGAAGAAGCTGCCAACAAGAACCCATTCGGCACCGGCGCCTCCACCGGAGGGTTTGGACAGCCTGCTCAGACAGGTAGGCTAGAAAGATTGCTGATATATTTTAATTTTAACTTATGTTCACATGTTGCTGAGTGGGTGTTCCACCTTTAGCATAAATAAACCCTCATTTTACTTCCCTTAAAAGATACATTTATCTGCCTATTTCCTCCTCCTCTAGGTGGCAACAGTCTGTTTGGGAGTAGTGGTGCCAAGACCTTTGGTTTTGGACAGTCCTCCTTTGGTGAGCAGAAACCTAGTGGGACCTTCAGCACTGGTGCAGGGACTGTTGCATCCCAGGGATTTGGCTCCTTCTCTACTCCTGCAAAATCAGGTAGAGCTCTCCCCATATTTCTTTATATTCTAATAGCACTGCGGTTCTTCAGTCCTTACTGTTTCACCTTTAAGATACTCTCATTCACTCTTTGAAATTGATGCTTGCGTGCAGTTAACATTTTATCAGATAATTCATAGTGCTGGCATTTTCAGACCAGACTTGGTTCCATGTGCTGCCCCTATGTCCTTAGGCTATGGATTCATTCTCTTGTTCAAATTGAGCAAGCGGCCAAGCATATGTAAATAGTGGGGTAATAACATTACTACATTAATTCATAATTCCCCCCTTAAACACATTTACCTGATCAGCTGACTCTTGACAAAACTTTCTCCTTTATCACCTAATCCCCTTATCCCCTCGCCTCGGCAGAGCAGAAAGTGAGGTAGTCGTGCTGTCATTTCCTGACAGAATATTGCTGATGCAATGTTACCTCTCAATACTACAAGTCACGGTGTATATGCATATTTGATACACAAAAAGCTTTAAATGATCTGTTAAAGCTTCATCATTTTCAAACTGTCATTTGCTGATTCTGTCCTCAATAAACATTTTTATTTTTTTTAAAGGGCATTTAGCCTATTTAGATATCTCAAATGGCCAAACTGCCCACTGCTCCTATACACCCTGCTTTTAGCAGATTAACAATTTAGAGTGGCTCAAGTGTGAATTAAATTAGCAGTATAAGCATTAAGAATTAATTTAATTTCACCCCAAATAGATTACTTGGTTTTCAAAATTAGGTTCTTTATTTCAAAAAATGTTTCTGCAATACTTGGTAAAATAAATTAATAAATCTTGATTGTTGTATTAGCCATCCAGGCTATCCCTTGGCTCCACTGGGATACTGGTACCACTCAGCACACTAATGCCATATCACTGGCCTATGTACAGGGAATGTAATCTTGTTATATTATCTCAATTAATTATTTACTGGCATGCTGTTAGCCAGGCTGTAATTTCAGTACACCCTTTCTCCCATGCCACTCCTACCTCTCAGGCTTTGAATAAGTGTGAAGTATTCATCCTGTCATTAAGCTGTCACAGTGTGTTGTTCCAAACCACAATAGACTGCAAACAACAAGACACAGTATTGTAACTGTAGTCATGTTCAGACAATAGGGGAAAATATTCACTCTTATTGGAAATAGGGATGGGACAATAAATGATTTAATCACAGATCATTAAAAGGCACTCACAATAGGTTGATCGTGGTGAATTTCCATTATCAGGATAATCATGAATATTGTTCATAATTTGACATTTTTAATAAATGCGACCTTTATTATTCATAATCACCTCATTTAAGATGGTTTGATCGATTTTGTTTTTCACTAAAAAAAGATGCATGTCCATGAAATTTTTCCTATCATCCCATGCCTAATTGGAAATGTGATTAACAACATTACTCATTCTTAATATCTATTTACTAGTGTACAGTTATTACCCTGTTGGCTGTGTCTGCCCTGCTTAATACGATATAGTCGCACCATGCCACCAGCATCATGGCGGACCTTTCTTTTTATCTTTTCTTCGAAGAAACATTGCTGAGGACCTTATAACTCCCTGTATATGTTCAGCTATTTTCTGTTACAAAACCTTTTTAAGCACTTATCTATTTTTCCCACTACAGGTGGTTTCGGCAGTGCTCCAGTGTTCGGGAGTCCCCCTTCCTTTGGTAGTAACCAAGCATTTGGTTCTGGTGCAGCATTTGGCTCAAGCCCTTCCTTCCCCCCCAACAACATGGTTCCCTCAGCTGGGAAAGTGTTTGGAGAGGGAACAGCTGCTTCTAATATGGGAGGATTTGGGTAAGAAACTTAAATATTGACTATAACACTATAAAAATGTAAAAAATATTGACTGTAAAACTATATAAAAAAATTGTTTTAGGAGTATGTACATACATAACCATGAGACAATGTTGTAAATTCATTTAGTAATTAATTTACAGTACCAATCAAAAGTTTGGACATGTTTAACCATTAACTTTAATGGGAACGCGTCTCCAAACTTTTGACTTGTACTGTAGCCAGTACAAGTCAAAAGTTGCCAACATGGTTCTGCCACTCCCGATTTGTTTAGCAAATCGGGAGTGGCAGAACCATGTTTGTATAGGGTTATGTGAGATTGTCATCTTGACCTAGTGAGTAGCCTTGTGGCAGCATTCTGGATTGACTGTAGATGATAAAGCCGGTTTGAAATTTTAAGAACGTCCTCAGCTGGACTACAAGGCACAGCACTTCAGGCTGTCTGTTGTGCTCATACTGAAGACTAAATAGTGGATTTGAACAGGTCACTACATACGGTATATATTCTTTTCAGACATTCAAACGAATGTTCTAATTTCTAATAAAAAAGTGTCCTCATATACTGTACAAGTTTATCTATTTTTTGTCTTTGTGGTTTGTATCAACTCTGGCATTCAAGGCAAAAACAGCAACTGTTTAATTTGAGAATTGAGTCACAGGCTTTTTGTGCAGTACAGAAGGGGAGCGGGACAGTAGGATTTTGCTTGCGGGATGGAGCATCTTTTTTGGTAATCGGAACATCTGTGTTCTCTCTTACTGAGTGTAACATCACGAAGCATAGCACATTAAGCAACTGAAGCGCAGCATTCTCCACATTGTTAAACCCTCTATTAACATTATAGCGATGAAGTGATCAAATTAACCAAACGGAGTAAGTTTGGGAAGTCCCACTGAACCTTGTCCAAGTACTATGGGAGAGTGCTTTCACACTGTGATATGTTGAAAAAAAAAAAAGATACCTCGAGGTCCACTTACTGTACAGGGAATTCTTTACAGCCCTCAGATAGTCAGCCTTATTCCCATTTAAATGTAGTTTTTTAAACTACTGGGAAGGGGATTATTTTATTTGTCCTACATCCCATCGTATCCACTTTTATTAACATGGTGGGTCCACCATGTGCATGTGTGTTTTTACAGTGAGCATGGTTATGAACTCAAAGCCATGGGGGCCTGTGCAGGACTATATTATTCCCCTCAGATAATCTCACTCCAGGGTCATGCTGCCTGCAGATTAAACTGGCCTGCTCTCTCCCCCTCTGTTTTGCTTATACTCCCTGTTCTCTCCCTTGGGAGTCAACGGGAGTGGGATTACCGGTTAAAGCCCTGTCTCTCAATCCTCACACACACACACACACACACACACACACACACACACACACACACACACACACACACACACACACACACACACACACACACACACACACACACACACACACACACGCCATCTGACACTTTCTGCCTTGTAGCATGTTTACTAATAACAAGGGATATATACATTATAGTCATTTCAGTTTCTATCTCCCTTTTTTCTGTCATTTAGAAATAAATTGCAGGTTGTTAATTGACATCCAGCCCCATGTCTTAGTGTTTTCACTCATTTTATCTCATCAGCCCTGTTTCAGTATCATGTTTTGATTTTAATTTAATATTCATTGAAGTAGTTGTACCTTCTTGTTACTAGATTACATTTGTCTGTATCTGCTTCCGTTTTCAGGTTTGCCTCACCTCCCAGCGGCCCGTCCTTTGGTGCTCTAGCCAGTCAGAGCGCGCCGTCATTTGGGGGCCTTGCCCAGCAGGGCACTGCGTTTGGAACTCCGCCCAGTAGCTTCTCAGGGTTTGGACAACCACAACCACAGACAGGAGGTAAAACGAATACTCAAGCTTACATTTTCTTTTCTTCACTCATCATCTTTAAATGTCTTCTTCTTCTTCCTCTTTCTTCTTCCTCTTCTTCCACTTCGTTCAATATTGTAAGCGGCACGGTCAGGGGCTCAAGTGTAGCTGGTATGCGATTTTTCTAACATCAGTGCAGATGAATTGTAGTAACGACAAAGCATCTTCTTGCTGTTGAGATCAGTCCTGTGTTATCCTCTTTTCATTCTTTAGTACAATAATATACAAACATTGCATATCACGTTTGTAATTTCAGTATGCAATTGTTCATCTCATGTCTGTGCACTGGTTTGGGATTCTAGTAAGCTTTGACATGAGGACATGCAATAGTAATTAAATATTTTTTTTAAATGTATTTGTTTGTAAAAATTGATATTCAGAACAGGATATTATCATCATAAAATAGAAACCGCTTAGTTTCTCACAACCAAGCATGTCTGAGTTTGCAGGCATGGCCCAAATCAGAGGCATGGCAATTCGGAGTTTTCACGCCATTTTCTTCCAACTTGTTTCTTTTTTCTCTCTTTGTCATTAATCATATACATATTGTACATGAGACCAACCCAATTGCTCTGTTAATCCATTTATATTTCTTTACCTTCTGGGTGGCAAAGCTTTGCTTGTCAGGTCATATTACGTACGAAGCAGCACACAGATCTGTTTGTTATTGTGAGTCATGCTGTGAATAAATGGCTTTAGAGTTTTGGGTTTTCATCTTTTGGAACAAATTTCACGGGTGCATAGTGATTTATTGTTACAATCACCTAACGAATCACTTTTTTGTCCCATTTTGTTTCATAGGGTTCACTGGGAACACCTTTGGGTCTGCAAACCAGTAAGTGTTGTCAATGCATTTAGTTTTAATTGATGTCTTCTTGTATGTAAACTAATGAATGGACAGACCCTTATTTCTCTGTTCCGCCCTGGCAGCAGTGTTTTGTGCCTGTGGTGTTTGAACTCTGCTGAAGCTCATTTCTTTCTACCACAACACAGTTCCCCTTGGAACCTTTCAGATTAATTACACTTTGTTTATTTCCTTTTCTGTTCTCTTCATTTGTTTAAAGTTTTCAGCTTTGTTGCTATTTCACTGTATTGAAATACAGGGAAGAAATGAATGATGCATTAATTCATTCTTAAAAAGGTGATCCAATAAATAAGACAGTAAATACTGTACAATGCTGCATAAACTTAATACAGTTCATCATTGTGACCCCCTGTGGAAAGTCGCTGTCCCTCAAATAGGTGGTGCGTGATTGAACACTCTAGTAGCACTTCTTTACTAATTGCCCCCTTGTGATTAGATTTTCATTCCCATCCTACTGCTTCTGTTAGTGCCTGTTCAGTCTCTCATCCCTCAGTCCCACTTCCTACCCCGTTATTCTGCTTCTCCCTCCGTTCGCTGCTGCGTGTGACATGGCAGCCAGTGTTCCCCGGGGTGTGTTCCAGTGGAATGCACTCTGAAGTGTGCAGGAGTGTGTCGAGACGAAGCTTAGCCTATTCGACACATTCACATGCTGTTAATAATCCTCATCTCTCTGTCTCTTTTAGTTGTTCTTTTGACTTCCTCACATAGTACATTAATCTTAATGCGTATTGTGTTTCTTTGCTAAGCTGTACACATCTATTGGATTGCATTATTAATATTTCTTTTATATGCAAAACAATCCTCTAGTTATTTTTTTTGACTGACGCTTCATCTCAAACTTTGAAAAACTTTTTGATCCGTGATTTACCTCAACCAGAACCATAAAGCCCTCAAAATTAGATAACGGATGGACAGAACTATTCTTGAACTATTATCCTCTGGTTGAAAAATAATTTAAAATGGTATTGCCATTTCATTTA